>NC_133655.1:64080971-64452668 GCF_009905375.1 Apium graveolens
TTGGATCTTCAGTTTTGGTGGTAACTTTTGCTGCAAAACAGCGCTGCATTCTTCTGTGAGAGCAACGGTTTCAAGGTCATCCAGTTTCACCTTCCTTGAAAGAATAGTCTTCATAAACTTCGCATAACTAGGAATTTGTTCTAGAGCCTCAGCGAAAGGTATATTGATGTGAAGTTTCTTGAACACCTCCAGAAACTTCCCGAACTGTCTATCCAGCTTTTGTTGCTGCAATCTCTTAGGAAAAGGTGGTGGAGGATAGAGCGTTTCTCCCCTATATTAGCCTCAGGCAGAGTGTGTTCAACAGTAGTCTTCCTTGGTTCCGCCACTTTCTCCTTTGCTTAGATTTTTCATCTCTAACTTCAGCTTCGACTTCTTTTGCCTTTTCAGCATCAGCTACTTTTCCAGACCTTAAGGTAATAGCCTTGACTTGCTCTTTAGCTTCCTTCCTGCCTGGTACTTCCGTGTCACTGGGAAGAGTGCCAGGTTGACGATTGAGCACTGCATTGGCTAATTGACCGATTTGATTTTCCAAGGTCTTGATAGAAACCGCCTGACTCTTGCACAACAGCTTAAGTTCCTCAAAATCAGCACTAGTAGGTGCAGCTGCACTTCCCTGTTGAGGATATGATTGCCTTGTAGCGTACTGCTGTGGTTGCTGGAATCCAGGTGGGTTAAACTGTTTACTCACTCCTTGCTGATATGGTGGCTGAATAGCATTCTGATTATTCCCCCAGCTGAAATTTGGATGATTTCTGTTGTTAGGATGATAGGTTGCTGGCACAGGCTGCTGTTGTCGCTGATAATTATTCACATACTGAACAGATTCGTTGACAAGAGAACACTGATCCGTAGCATGAGAACCTGCACAAAGCTCACAAACCATAGCTATTTGATTAACTCCATACGTAGCCAAAGAATCAACCTTCATTGATAGCGCTTGGAGCTGGGCTGCAATAGCGGTGGCTGCATCAACTTCCAGAATTCCTGCTACCTTGCCTGACGTCATCCTCTGAGTTGGGTTTTGATGCTCATTTGCAGCCATCGTCTCGATAAGATTAAACGCCTCAGTATAGCTTTTAGCCCATAAGGCGCCTCCAGCTGCTGCATCGAGCATGGGCCGAGATTGGGCCCCCAAACCATTATAAAAACCAGTGATTACCATCCAATCCGGCATTCCATGATGTGGACATTTTCTCAACATTTCCTTGTAGCGTTCCCAAGCCTCGCATATAGATTCTGTAGGTTGCTGCGCAAACTGAGTAAGAGCACTCCTCATAGCAGCAGTCTTTGCCATTGGATAAAACTTCACCAGAAACTTTTGCGCAAGATCTTGCCACGTAGTGATGGACCCAGCTGGTTCAGAATGTAACCAGTCTTTAGCCTTATCCCTCAGTGAGAATGGGAAAAGCCTCAACTTGATAGCCTCATCAGTCATGCCATTATACTTAAAAGTGCTACAGATCTCGACAAAATTCCTTATGTGCATGTTGGGGTCTTCAGTTGCCGCTCCTCCAAAAGAAACAGAATTCTGCACTATCTGAATAGTGCCCAGCTTGATTTTAAAGGTGTTAGCTTGAATAGCCGGATGAAGGATGCTTGACTGAATGTCATCAATTTTAGGCCGAGAAAAATCCATAAGAGCTGGATCAGCTTGAACAATACGATCTCCCATGTTTACTGGTTCTTTCTGCTCAGTTCCTGAATCCGAATCCTCAAAATCTAACTTCTCCGGAGTATCAATAATTTAGTCTTTTCCTTCAGCTGTATCTAAGGTCCTCTTGCGAGCACGAGAACGAGTTTGCATAAACGCTTGCTAAAGTACCTGAAACACAACCGAAAGAGTAATAACTACTACGTCCTAATCACTGAGTCCTAATGACCAATGATGGTAAGTACATAAACTAAACAAATACGCCGAGTCCCCGGCAGCGGCGCCAAAAACTTGTTAGGGCGAAATCACGCACTAATATTCACGCAAGTATACGCGTTCCCAAGTAATATAGAATACTTTCTAGTTCGTTCCCTCAGAGACTCAGACTAAGTTATTGTCTAATTAAACTCACTCACCAATGTATGATTACTTCTCAATGTTAAGATAACACTTAAAATTGTTGATTAAATATTAACTATAATTAACTACTTAATTAACCACTTAACTAACACTGCAATTTATCAATAATAAAACACTCATGAGATCACAACTTCATTATTACTTCCTTCTATAGCCATAGTTATTACCTTTAGCATGTGACAGTGATGATATTAATCGAATAACACAAAACTGATAAAAGCCAACTTTCATTGTACTAATACCATTCTACCAAAAATCCACAATTAAGATAGAAATTGAATAGTCATCAATTATGTTGAGTTCCTATATGTCTACAGAAATTGACAACACAACGATTTAAGCACAAGTTACTCCTTTTGATTACATAGGGCAAATAAAACTGTTAGAGTTACCCACTAATCATGCACAACGTACATGAACCTATGCTAGCATGGCAAGTTCTAAACCTCAAGATCCACTGTCGCTTCACAAGAGATTAACACCCTATCTTATATGTTCGCGACGCACATAAGACGAATACGCACAACCAATACTAGATATCATGCAATCATCACACACTAAAGTATTAACAATTAACTAAAGAATTCCATAATAAATCCATTGCAACCCCATGATCACGATTAGCCCATAATAGAACTTATCGCCATCATGGGTTCATATGAAATCATGATAAACAAACACAAGAAAATAACAACTAAACTAATTATATTAAAACAGAGTACGTCACAAGAGTAAATAAGTCAAAGCAAGAAAACTAGAATCCAACGTTACAACGAAACAAGAATCACAAGAATATATGCTTCCTCTTCGTTGCTGTGTGCTAAATCGGTCTTCTTCCTTATCTCCTTCGCTTCTTGCAAAACACAATCTAAAACATAATCCCCTCTTAATACCCTTGTGAAAAACGTCTCAAATCTACTTATATAATAGTCCCATAAAACTCAGATTACATAGAAGTTGGAAGCCAAACAGAAGTAGAAGTCTAAAATAATATATTATTTTCCCCGACCCTGCGCGGCCGCTCAGCATTTCTGCGCGGGCGCGCAAGGCTGCTGCGCGGTCCGCTCAGCATAGCTGCGCGGGCGCGCAGGACCCTACTTGAAAATTTCCAGGTTTGCTCTGTTTCTTCGCCGTAATCTGCCCGTTCTTTTCCTCTCGCAATGGTGAACACATGCCAAGGCTTATTCTTGATGATTCCTCCTCCGAAATGCAACTAATACCCTGAAATGCATAAACACTAGAAAAACGCATCAAATACACAAAATACTTGATTTCAAGACACCAATTTAAGCCATTTTAAGACGTTCTAAGTGATATAAAATGCCACTTATCACACCCCCAAACTTAAATCGATGCTTGTCCTCAAGCGTCACAGACTCAAAAACAAATAAAAATATACATGAATGCAATCTATATGAAAATGCAACGATCCCCCTTACTACAATTAACCAATCAAATTGTCACGTCTCAATGAATGCAGTTAGACACTAAAGATCAATAAACTCATGCAAACGGACATACCGCCAGAAACGTGGTGTGTGCAAATGCTTAACAGATATGCTTCGGAACTAGACCAATTACTATGACTAGACTTTCCTCAAGGCAATCCTACGATTATACAAAGAATAAAAATTCTAGGCACAAAGTGATATACAACACTACAAGAACTTTAGAGCTTACTACGGAATCGTGCTTTTTATATACAACGCAAATGCTTATTTGACCGTGCAGTGAGTGAGGTCCACAAAAGACTTATACAATGGTATCCATGTAACGAGCGTTAGGTTAGCGGATCCCAGACTCTAAAAGCCTTAGGTCACTAGGCACAAAGTCCCCTAAGAACTTAATAACTCGAATACCAAAGAGCCCACTCTTGATCAATTACGCAAATTTTTTTTTTTTTATTCTGAGCAAGTGCGTTTCGCTCCATCTTGCTCAACCCTAGACTACTCGCATAACATGCGAGCCGGCTACTAGCCATTTGACGCCTAGCCACAACTAGCAACAAATTCCATTTTTACTCCATTTTTTTTTCTTTTTCATGCCTTTACCACTAAGAACCTATTACCAAATTCTAAGCATAATAAATAGATTATCCTCGAAAATAATCAGATCATAACAACAATCTAGTCCTTCAGCATTCTCTAAGACTTAGTGACAATACAAGTGCTTCTAACATGCATATCAACCTACACAACTTAATATCACTTTAATGCTATCACTACACTCGCACCAATATCACAATTCAGTCGATAAATCATTGCAAAAGGGATCATGGTATATGCATGAGCTATATGATATGACAACAAATAAAGCTATATAAAAAAAACTATATGGCAAAAATTATGCAACTATATGAACTAACTATCATGAATATGCAACTATATGACACACACAAAATATTCCTTAACTACCACCCCCAAACTTAAAATCTTCGCTGTCCCCAGTGAAGGTAGTAGAAAGGAACACAGGGTATACCTACTCGGAGTCATCATCATCATCACCCTCAGTGGGTGGAGTATCAGGCGGCGGGTATGCAGAGTCCTCACCAAAAACTGGCCACTGGATATCAGCTCCAAGGCCTCGAAAAGCAGTCCCTAACGCAAGGGTGAGCTCCTGAGCAAACCTGCTCTGCGTCTCATACATGGCATCCATCCGCCGTCCGTGAAAGCCTCCTATACTGGGCATCACCCATCCCAGCACCCTCCTGAGCTCTCGAAGAACTAGCCTCACCACGCCCTAGCCTGGCCATAGTAGCACCTCGTGCTGGACGCCCTCCTGGAAGACGATAACCCAGCCCATGCTCCTCAGCCTCACCACCGGTCCACTCCTGCATCCCATTCAGAGTGCCAGAATCTATAGGAGCTGCTGGCAACTGCAACTGCTCATGAGCCGGCCAGTTCACTCCTACTGCACGGCATAGCTTTGTAACCGTGGATGCATAAGGGATGTTCATATGCTTTGCTCCCCTCAAAAACTTTAGAATTCCTTGGTAGATAAACTCACCAAGGTCCACATAGTATTCCTCATTCAGAATTCCCCACAACAACTGTGCTCTCTTAACTGTGACCTCGTATGCATGTGAAGAAGGCAAGATATTAGCACATATAAATGCGTTCCATGCACGGGCATACCTGTTCATGGCGATCGCCGGAAAGTGACGATACTCATTATTGGCTGGACTGCGGTTCCAAACTGTGCCCGGTCGACAGAGAGTCGCACAAATCAAATCCAAGTCAAAATCCTCAGCAGTCTTTTCATTCCAGTTCTCCTCCTCGGGCTTCCTCTCTCGCTGTCCAATCACTCGGCGAATCGCCGTAGGATGATAATCAACCGTCAGCCCCCGAACTACAGAAAACCCATTCTTTTCAGCCTTCGCGTTCGCGTAGAACTCGCGAACAACACTCATCGGTACTGCTTCGGGTGACTCACAAAAAGCTATCCACCCCTTCTCTGCAATCATGGGCAACAACTCACCATCCCTCCCTGATAGTAAAAACCCCCTCTCCTTCAGAATCAGCTTCCCCAACAGCCTAGTATACTCCTCCTCCGCGACTCTGTCAGTTAACCGAGGCCTCGCAGCAATACCCCTTGATGAATCAGCAGTAGGAACTGTGCTGCTGCTGTCAATAGTGCGTGCTCTCTTGGGTGCCATTGATTTGTGAATAAAAGTATGTAAGAACTGATTTTTGATGTTTATGAGAGGGTTTAAGTGTAGGAAGTTGTGGGAGATATGTAGGATAGGTGTATGTATATATAGGGTGTGGAGTAGGTTAAATTAGATTAGGAGTTGGGTTGAGAGATAAAATCATGGGGTAATGGGAAAAGAATTCGAGGGTTTATGGGCTGTAATGGGTTTTTGTGTTTTTTTTTTTTTTTCTGAACTGTAAAAAAAATTTCTGGAACTTGACCCCTGCGCGGCCGCTCAGCATTTCTGCGCGGGCGCGCAGCAAGCTGCGCGGCCGCTCAGCATAGCTGCGCGGGCGCGCAGAGGGTCTCTGGAAAAAAAAAATTCCAGCCCCTGTTTTCTGATTTTTTTGTGTTTTTGGATAGGTTATTAACTTCTAAGGGTTCCTGTAACAACAATTCATGGGTTGCCTCCCACGCAGCGCTTCTTTTTCGTCATTAGCTTGACGTTCCGTTCCTTTCTCACGTAGTCAACAAAATGGCACTAACCACCTCTCGGTTTGCCATGTCCCCATAGTAGTGCTTCAACCGCTGACCGTTAACCTTGAATGCTTGGTCCGAATCATTCTCAAAAATTTCCACCGCTCCATGTGGAAACACAGTTTTGATAGTAAAAGGTCCAGACCACCTTGATTTCAACTTCCCAGGAAAAAGTCGGAGCCGAGAGTTGAATAACAGAACTTGTTGCCCTGGCACAAACAACTTAGGATGTAGCTTCCTATCGTGCCACCTTTTTACCTTTTCCTTATACATTTTGTTATTCTCGTACGCTTGAAGTCGAAATTCATCAAGTTCATTAAGCTGAAGCATTCTTTTCTTACCAGCTGCATCTAAATCCAGGTTCAATTTCTTCAATGCCCAGTAGGCCTTATGCTCAAGCTCCCCCGGTAGATGACATCCCTTACCGTACACCAACTGAAACGGTGACATCCCAAGTGGAGTTTTGTATGCTGTTCTGTAAGCCCAAACTACTTCATCGAGCTTTAAAGACCAATCCTTCCTTGATGGACAAACAACCTTCTCTAGAATGCGCTTTATCTCTCTGTTAGACACTTCCGCTTGACCATTTGTTTGCGGATGATAGGCAGTAGCTACTCGATGATTCACATTATAACGCTGCATCATAGAAGTGAACTTACGGTTGCAAAAATGCGATCCTTCATCACTTATGATTACCCGAGGTGTTCCAAACCTTGTGAAAATTTGCTTATGAAGAAAATTTAGCACTGCCTTTGCATCATTTGTTGGTAAAGCTTTAACTTCGACCCATTTTGAGACATAATTGACTGCCAGCAAAATGTACTGATTATTGCAAGACGAGATAAAAGGCCCCATGAAATCGATTCCCCATACATCAAAGACCTCGACTTCAAGCATCACATTTAATGGCATCTCATCCTTCCTTGACAATTTTCCCACTCTTTGGCAACGATCACACCTTAAAACAAACTGATGAGCATCCTTGAACAAGGTGGGCCAGAAAAAACCTGCTTGCAGAATACGAGCTGCCGTTTTCTCACCTCCATAGTGTCCACCATAAATCGTGGAATGGCAGTCTCGTAATATCCCCTCCGTCTCACAGAACGGGATACATCTCCTGATGATCTGGTCAGCTCCCTGTCTAAACAAATATGGTTCATCCCACATATACCACTTCACCTCATGCAGAAACTTCTTCTTTTGCGCGGATGTCAAATTGGGAGGCATTATATTGCTGACAAGATAGTTTACAATATCTGCAAACCATGGTTCTTCCTCCTGAATTGCAAACAACTGCTCATCCGGAAAAGATTCATTGATTAACGTCCTATCTTGTGAAGTAGAATCAGGATTCTCCAACCTAGAGAGATGGTCAGCTACTTGATTCTCGGTACCTTTTCTATCTTTGATCTCTAACTCAAATTCCTGAAGTAAAAGCACCCAACGAATGAGTCTCGGCTTCGAATCCTTCTTAGAAACCAGATAGCGAATAGCTGCATGATCAGTGAATACTGTCACTTTCGTACCAAGCAGATAAGATCGAAATTTCTCAAAGCCAAAGACTATAGCCAAAAGCTCCTTCTCAGTAGTGGTGTAGTTCAATTGGGCCCCATTTAAAGTCTTACTCGCATAGTAGACCACATGGAAGAGATTTTTCTTGCGCTGTCCCAGAACTGCACCTACCGCATAGTCACTCGCGTCACACATCATCTCAAACGGTTCTGTCCAATCTGGTGCTGTAATAATTGGTGCCATGATCAAACTCTCCTTGATAGTCTCGAATGCTGCCAAACATTCATCATCAAATTTGAAAGGCACATCTTTCTCAAGTAAATTGCACAACGGCTTAGATATCTTTGAAAAGTCCTTGATGAATCATCGATAAAAACCCGCATGACCGAGAAAACTACGGATTCCTTTCACTGAATTAGGTGGGGGAAGATTTTCAATGACTCCCACCTTGGCCTTGTCCACCTCCAGACCTTTGCTAGAGACCTTATGCCCAAGGATAATGCCTTCACGCACCATAAAATGACATTTCTCCCAATTAAGCACCAAATTAGTTTCCACGTGTAATAACCCCAATTTTTGGGAAATTTTTGAAACCCTTATGAATAGTGTTTTTGCTGAATGAGAAAACTTTTCATGCCACACTATGTAGGGGTTCTGATATGGATATTCTGAGATTTTATTAGTACTTTATATGGGATATAAGTGTATGTAAAGATCGTCAGAATCCAAATCCGAACACTTTGATTTTTCCCGGAAATACACTAGATACGGAAAGATTTGAGAAAAAGGTAACAGGATAAAAAGGATTTAAATTAAAGGATTATAGGAGAGGATCATAAAAGGAATATAATATATTGAGAAAGGTTAAGGGAACCTAAGTAATAAGATCCCGGGTATGATCCCTCAAACGATAAACGAAAACGAAAGTTAAGCGAACCGTATAACAGATCAGCGGTCATTAGGCAAACGATTAGGAAGTTAATCAAGGGGATTAGTGGGGATGATGTCATCCAACCAATAGAAAGAGGACAAGGAGGGGAGGATGACATCATGAGGATGACACAAGCATGACATGGGAAGGAAGGAGATGTGGTGGCTTTTTAACCACACAAAATCAAGGGCAACTAGGTAATTTACTAAAACAAACACAAAAATCAAACCAACCAAGCCAAGCAAATCATTTTTCATCAAAATCAAAAAGAAACCAAGGCATTGTTCTTCATGCTCTCGGCCAAAACAGAATCAGAACACTAAAACTGCCGTATCTCCTTCATTTCTCACTCAAATATTGTGTTCTATAGCTCATTGGAAAGGTATTGAGATGGCCTACAACTCTTGTTCACAAGTCTCGTCCAAATAATCATGGTAAGACCCTCATTTTTACAGTTCTTTAAATCGGACTTTTAGAAACTTCAAAGCCTAACTTTGTGTTCTTGATTTCTTTGGAAAGATCAAGCTTGTAGGAGGCTCTCTAAGGCTTCCTAGCAACTTAAAACCTCCCTAAGGAAGGTATAAACTTCAAACCCTAGCCTTTACTTTATTTGTTAGTAAGTTTAATGGTTGGTGTTGTGAAATGAGAAGCATGGATTGTGATTATTAGTAGTTTGGTTTGATTTGGAAGTGTTTTGGTAATTGAAGCTTGATTATAGTTCATAGGTCTTGATTGTGGTTGTTTGAGTTGAAAACCTTGGAGATTATGGATTATGGACTGATGTGGTATGGTTTAGGTGAAGTTTTGTTGTATTGATGGTTATGAGTTGGTTGGTGGTTAATTGGAGTAGTTTAAACATTGGTAATCACGTAAACATAGCCGTCGTAACGTCCGATTTTCTTTGGACTGTTTTTGTGCATAACATTAGGACCCGAGAACCCCCTGCTAGATTATGACCACTGCCATGTTTAGATAGCTCATGTTACGAGCTTCGTTTTGATATGTAGTTCATTCGATTCCGATGCACGGTTTAGGAGAAACGACCGTTTCAAGTAACGGCGTTTCGCGAACGAAACTTTTTCCCTCGCCTTACTTTGAAATGTAGGTTAAAGACCAAAAAGGGTTAATTAATGTATGAAACATTTATGGTAAGTGTGTTAGGCAGTTGGTAAGACATTCGTGAAGGAATCGCTTTAAAACTCGTAAAGGTTAAATTATTAAAAATGGTGGAGCCGAGGGTACCCGAGTGACTTAAGCGAATCGGTGAGCGCAAAACAAGCGTTAGAGTCTAAGTTAGTTAAAGTATAGATTTACAAGTGATTTTGGTTTAATTCCAACTTACTTGTTGTTTATAGGTTACCAGACTCGTCCCGAGCCTTTCTCACCCCCAAGTCGCTCAGGCAAGTATTCTATCCGTTTTACTGTTGTTGTGATGTATACACTTGTATATGCATTATCTTGCGATAGATGCATATTGGTTATTTAGCAAATTCTTGCGATATATTGTAGCATGTGATATGGTATATATGCATGCCTGTTTCATATTCTTGAAATATATATCTGTTTGTTCAGTTGATAATACTTATGCTAGAGGATAGCGGTAACTTGCATATACCCTTAGTACAGGGACCCAAAGGTGAAAATATTTTCTAAAACCGGGAGTCGAGGATCCCGAGTAGATTTTGTATATATGGATATATATATATATATACTTATATATATATATATATATATGGTCATAGTTTTCAAAACTATTAATCGAATAAGGTTTATTCGATAACTTTAACTTTATTTTATTATTGAATATTATTTTGAATATTATTCGAAGGCGTATGACTCCTTTTATTTTATTATTTGAATATTATTTTGAATATTCATTCGAGGACTTATGACTCCTTTTATTTTATTATCTGAATATTATTTTGAATATTCATTCGAGGACTTATGACTCCTTTTATTTTATTATCTGAATATTATTTGAATATTCATTCGAGGGCTTATGACTCAGTTTATATTATTTAATGAATATTATTTGAATATTCATTTGAGGATCTATGACTCCGATTATTTGCTGAGATATATTCTTTATTTTATTAAAGAATAAGGTGTTAATAATCAAACTTATTTTTGATTATTCAAATAAAGATAATACTTTCATATAAGTATATCTTTGGTTATTTAATACTCGTTTCAAGTATAAGTTTTAATACTTCTACTTCAATTATTTTTATAAAGATTATTCTTTATGGGAATATTATTTAAATAATAATATTCAGTCATTTTCTAAATATTCTGGGGACTGATTTACTTCATTAAATCAGCTTTACTCCAAACACTCTATAAAGTGTTTTCGAGTCTTCAAAATGATTTTTAAAGTCAGAGCGGATCCCAAAACTCATTTTTATATTTAAGATCTTCCTTTTTTTAAGGGGATTTAAATACTCGCTCAAAACCTGGGGAATCCGGCTCTGTGGTGTATTTTATATTCGCAACGAGGTTGCAGTTTTGGTAAATGAATTGATTACTTGCCCAATGTTCGGGAAGTAAGCCCATCTAATTGAGTCGGCATAAGCGACAGGCCGGGGTACGGTCTATGAAAGTGTAAGTGGCTGGGTGGCAGTCCATCAACGCGTAAGAGGCCGGGTGGCGGTCCAGCACAAGGTCCTTATGTGGCCAGGGTGATGACCGGTGGGGGATTCATCCATCTACTAGTAGAAAAGGTTACTTATTGGTATCTTTGCCTGATCAGCAAGATATCTGGTTTATGCCAAAATTCTTTTCCTTCCAAATTCATTGGATATTGCAACTCTGTTCATACTTTACATGACAGAGGTTTTCAGGAAATGTATGGGAGATATATATGAATATATTTATATATCGGGACTTAATGAAGTATCTCGTAACTTCATTATTTATAATGATATTCAAAGATTGAATCTATTCAAATCTTGTCTTGTAGTCTCATCTATGTGATGAACCTTTGAAACTGGTTATAACTTGAACGGTGGTAGTTCAAGTAGTATTGGGAAAGATATAAGTATATTGGGGTATTTGGTAACCTCATCTTTTAAACTTATATCTAATTAATAATTGTCTTATGAATGACAAAGATTTTCAGAAAAACGTTGAGACAAGGTTAGATATATGAGATCACCTTGCAACGATATTTTTTTATACAGTTATACATTGGGACTTTGTGTATATTATGCATGGAAGAGGACTTCCAATATTTTGAAAAGTATATATGTATATATACTGAATATTTTGCGACTTCATCGCATTAAGATATCAAACTTGGTTCATTTCTTTTGACCAAGACTTTCATGAGTATTATGAGTAGGCTCATATATTATAAATCATTATACATATTATTTTGGTGGGCTTGCTGCTCACCCTTGCTTTATTTCTTCATCACACAACAACAGTTAGGAAAGATGGCCAGACTCCAGCAGACCCAGCGCAAGCGCGTGGGAAGCGTCCCGCGTCTTCCCGTTGATGTTGTAGCTGCTATAGCTGCACAGGTAGATCTATTGTAGATCAGACCATCTACTTTTGAGAATCAATTATGTATAATTATAACTTGTGGCAGATAATGGCAATTAACTGTAAATTTATCAAGTAATCATTTTGGGTTGTAATAACTTTTAAATTGTGGATTCAAAGACTTGTACTTATTTAAATTTCATCTCTGAGACTATAACGGGTTGTGGTGTGTGTTAGTGTGGGGTCACAGCATAAGGTTATTTATTATTAATTAAGTGAAGTGATATTGTGGAAAGAAAGACCGTGACGACCCGGATCCCCGACCCCGGATCTGGGGGTGTTACAGAAATGGTATCAGAGCCAAGCGTTATAAACCTCAGAGATGATGGGACGTTAAGATAATAAGTTAACTAAGATAATAAGAACTCTTGCCAAGTTCATAGTCGGGCTACCTAACGTAGCACTGACAGTTAAAACCCTTATGGGAACCCTTATAAATATCGTGAAAGGAGCGTAGTTCGTTATCGTATATGGTAGCGGGACTCCGAACCTTGAGGTTGAGGAGCAACATCGCGATGATATTTTATTACTAATTGGAGATCGGATTGTGGATCCGATAGAGTGTCCTAATGCAGGACCGGATGATGTTGATATTGAGGATTTAGCGGTTGAGGATGTTGTCCTAGAAGGGATAGTTGTCGAGGAGGATCCCATGGAGGATCCTGACAGGATTGGATAAAGGACCACTGATGAATTGATGACCATGGTTTGGTCGACTACCAGAGGTAGGATTGGCCGGTCACTACCGGAGGTTCGTTCAAGTTATAAAGATAGTAGCCCCTTTAACGCGGCTTACTCGTAAGACTGAGAAGTTCGAATGGACAGAGAAATACGAGAACAGCTTTCAAGAACTGAAGCAGAGGTTGGTGATGGCCCTTATGCTGGCATTGCCGGATGGAAAAGGAGATTTTGTGAAGTGTAGTGACGCTTCGCACAAGGGCTTAGGGTGCGTGCTTATGCAGCAAGGTAAGGTAATCGCGTACATGTCAAGACAATTAAGGTAATATGAAATTCGATATCCCCGCCCATGAGCTTAGGCTCGTGGCAATAGTTTTACCCTAAAGATTGGAGGCACTACTTGTATGGAGAGAAGTGCAAGATTTACACAAACCATAGGAGCTCTAGTACCTTTTTACGTAGAAGGAGCTCAACATACGCCAGAGGAGGCGGTTAGAGCTAATCAAGAATTATGATTGGGAGATTCTTTATCATTCGGGGAAAGCCAATGTGGTGGCTGATGCCATTAGTAAAAAGGAGAGACTCAAGATGATAATGTCTTTGGGAGAGTTGATAAGAGATTTTGAGAAAATGGAAATAGTAGTGAAGGTAACCGGAGCCGGTACCGAAAAGCTGTTTGAGATTGCAATAGAGACCGAATTATTGGAAAAGAGCATATTGTGCCAGAAAAAGGTGATGAATGAAGGCAGAGAGCCAACAAATAGATAAGAGGTTAATACCGAGAAAGATGAGAAGGGAATAATGAGGTATTCCTACAGAATTTGGGTTCCAAATGTTCAAGAGCTTAAAGATGAGATCTTAGATGAAAGCTAGTTTGAGGAATAAGATTTAGAGCAAACCCTGAACGTGATAGTCAGGGAGGTCGCCATCAAGATAGAAGGAACCCATGACATAATGGAGTGGAAAATGAGTATTTTAAATTAAAAGATGACCCCAATTATGGGGAGTAGGATGAAACATTTCATACTAAGGAAACAAAAAGTCGAGTAAGGAAAGGAGACCCGAGATGGTACCCCTATACGGCAATTCATGGACCTGTCTAAAGAGAACTTAGACTGTTATCCCCAACCACCACCCTGAGGAGACAGTACGGTGAGAAATTCTTTCAGGACCTTTAAGTCGCTAAGCTCTCAGAGTTCCAAGGAACAGGTTGACCTAGCCGAGGCAAGAGCCTGGCTAAAGGAAATAGAGGAATCATTTGAGATTCTAAATGATTGACGAACCACAAAGGACTGTTTTTGTCACTTACCCTCCTAAGAGAGAGACCACCTGCTGGTGAAAGGCCAAGGAAGGCACGGAGCAAGAGATTATAATAAACTGATTTAAGTCCAGTCAATTATTTTCGGGAAAGTAATTCCCAAAGATAAGGAGATAGTGTAAAAGCTTTAGAGTCAGAACAAAGGCAGACGAGTATGATAAATTATGAATCTAAGTTGTAAAAGTTGTCAAGATTCGTTCTGAGGACACGAATCCAGAATGACGGGATGTTTGAAATCAATGCTTATGTTGTGTTAGTTCATGAAATAATGATAAGGAAGTTGGGTATGAGGAAACCCTAAAGACTCGTAGTAATAGAAATAGAAAAGTAAGTAATCGTCAGGATGAGGGTGATTCACCATGAGTTAAAATTGATGGTTGAGGGCATAAGAGATACATATATATTATCCCCTGTAAGTTGGGAGGATTTGAAGAAACCTTGAGATAGTTCGAAGGATAAATAATGAGACGCGGATAGACTGAGGAGACAAGAAAGTAAGAAATTAAGAAAATTGGATGAAGGAAGTGACCTTCAAGAATGTGAAGTGTAAGACCGGTGGCTTAATACCCAGGAAGGGAGACGCCAGGTATGAAAGATATCCCAACATTGAGATGACTGTTGAGATAAACAACAAAAGTAAATAAGGATTTATTAAGAAGAAGTTCACGTTGAACACGACCAATATCTTCCAGATCATCCATGTGATCATTACCAAATCAGGAAAGAAAAGCGGATAACCATTTTTATCTTTTGGAGGCCATGTGGATTGACCTTAACTTGAATAAGGATGCTATTGTGAAATTCGGTATAGACTATCGAGGTGGAAATGATTGAATAAGATACCCTTATCAGGGATATATGACTTTATTTATCCATGGAAGGATGCTTGTACCTTTTTAAAGGTGGAATTAAGGATAGAACATCGGTAACTTAAAATGAATCCTAGGGGAATGCATAAAGGTTGGCATTTCACCCTTAATAGGGACAGTATGAGTTTTGACAGTATGATTGGGAAAGGGTTAAGGTAACAACAACCTTTAAGAATCAGTGGAGAAATTTTTCAGAAGTATATAGACAATGGTTCTAGTATTAGTAAATGGTATTTTGATATGCCCTGTATCTAGGGAATACAGGAGGAACGATTGAAGGATAACCTTAGAGGTTTTACAAGGAGAAAGGTAATATTTAAAATTCTCAAGAATAGAAATGTTGATAAAGGAAATATGACGTAATTATAATGATGCCAAGTGGGGCACGTGTTAAACCACGAGAAAGTATGGATCGAACCAGTAATGGTTGAAATTGTTCAGGGCAATTAGGACTTAAGATAAAAAAATGTTCTAAGTATGATTGAGAGTCAGTCTTGACAGTGATTAGCCTCTAAAGACTGAGGCAATAACTTATGGAAAAATGGTGATATTTTTTTTTCCCATCTGATTTTAAGGAAAACATCTTCACTCAAGCAGTGATCGGAAATAAGGTAGAAAATTTATTTGGAGGTGGTTAAAATGACATTGACTGTAAGGAATTTTACTATCAGGAAAGGCCAAAGAGGTGGCCGACACTTTAAAGGTAAGAGGATAATTATAGGCGCTTGTGCCAGAGGAATACAGTGATGATGGTTAAAAATGTGAAGGTTGAATTATGGTTTGGAAGATTGACATTCCTTCTGATGACTGTGCAATACCCAACCGTAATAGTAGTTGGTAAAGGTTTAATTCGTGTAATCCCCAGTAACGGGCTATCTATCTTAGGAGGTCCTATCTTGAGAATAATCCAGGACCATGTTTCAAAAAGGACTAAACGAACCTTTGAGTTAAGTCTTCTATTTAAGGCATATGACTAAGAATGGTATTAACCTGCTATCGTTGCTTTGATTGAAACTCTTCTGCAATTTTATCTGCTTCACGTCATGAATGTACGTCAGGATCAGGAGTGTTCTTCATGAATCAAGAACGGTGATCATGTTACCTCCTTCGAAGAATTCGATATGATATGAATGGACTCCGTATGGTTAGCTATTAAAACTTCATGGAAAACGAATGACTACAGTAGGTCAACGGTGGGCCATAGTAATGTAGGAATGATTCTGAGAGTAATGAGCTGATTACTTACAACCGTGAGAGTTGTATTGGAATGGATGTTGAGAGTAAGTACCACTAATCGGGTCGTGGTGGTGTATAAGTTATCATTGATAGACTAATTAAGTCAATTATCTACCTATGATATATTTATTCCTTCTTATCGATAAAGAGTAGTATTACCCATACGAAGAAGGTTGCGGTATAGAAATGGATTCTAGTAACGATGAGGTCTAGAATGAGATCCCAGATTCGATTTTCGATATCGAGGGAGTTTCAAAGGTGATTGTGTATAAGCTCGAGGAAGAGCATGGGTCCATAGAATGATGGACGGAATAGAAATATTTAGGCATGGGAAATACGATGCTATAATACTTGATGCTGATATAAATACGTTTATGTTTTGTTCTCCTATGACAAACCTCTATAATTCAGAGGTAGGTTCCAAGCCAGATATTTTGTGGCAGTATATATATATATATTTTTTTATTATATATACAATTCTCTTCAGTTCGTTCTTTTCTCTTCTTTTCATTTCATGTAATCTGAGAAGAACAACCCTTCCAGAAGGGGAGGTATTGCCGAATGACTATCTATCTGTGTGATAGAAGCCGAGTAGGATACCAGCTATTGTTTAATTGCTTGTCAAGTACTAAAGGCTGGCCACCTTCTGTACTAACTATGCGATATAACAAGTGTTCATGATCATAGTGATCTCTCAACAAATTCCTTTACTTCTATTTGATTGATCAAATTTTGGAAAATAGAAACAACTGAAAAAGGAGTAATAAAGTGGTGGTAGTATGCGGAATGGGAACACATTCGTGATACTAAGGTTGACGTGGTTATTAAAAGGTTATAGAACGCTAACGAGCAAAAGTATAACTAGTATAATATTAGGAACGGAAGGTAGTAGCGACTACGAACTGGGAAAAAGGATGGGTAGTGAGAAGCAAAAGCTCTAATGCTAAAAGCTATAATGAGAGTCTGTGCAATAGACTTGAAAGAAATTGGAATGATCACTTAACACGGGTTGAGTTTTCTTATGACAATAGATCATATGTCAGTATTGAGGTATCGCCTTATGAGATCCTTGAGGGAAGACAATGTCGATCTCCCTTATGTTAGGATGAAGTTGTAGAGTGCAAGATGCTCGGACCCGCAGTAGTCCAAAGGACCAAGGATATAATAGATCTAATCAGAGGACGGCTGGTAGTAGCCCAAGATGGACATAAGAAGTATGTTGATTTGACACGAAAGAACAAAGAATAGGAAGTAGGGGACCTAGTGTTGTTAAAGGTATCCCCTTGGAAACCCTTGGAAAGGATTGATGAGGTTCGGAAAGAAAGGAAAGCTAAGTCTACAATTTGTTGGACCCTTGGATATATTAAGACATTTGGGAAGTTAGCATAGGAGCTAGCCCTACCCCCGAACCTGTAGCAAGTTCATAACGTGTTCCACGTATCAATGTTAAGGAAGTGTAATTCGGATGCCAAACAAATAGGGGCATATGAGCGCATAGACATGCAACCAGACGTAACCTATATGGAGCAACCAGGAAGGGTATAGAGTAAAAAGGAACGAGTGCTTAGGAGAAGGGTTATCAAACTAGTAAGAGTTTGATGGTAGAACCACAATGTGGGAAAATTTACTCGAGAGTTAGAAAGTGCAATGCTAAGAGAGTATCCCTATTCACTTTCTATCTGATTCCGGGACGGAATCCTTTTAAGGAGGGGAGACTGTAATAACCCCAATTTTTGGGAAATTTTTGAAACCCTTATGAATAGTGTTTTTGCTGAATGAGAAAACTTTTCATGCCACACTATGTAGGGGTTCTGATATGGATATTCTGAGATTTTATTAGTACTTTATATGGGATATAAGTGTATGTAAAGATCGTCAGAATCCAAATCCGAACACTTTGATTTTTCCCGGAAATACACTAGATACGGAAAGATTTGAGAAAAAGGTAACAGGATAAAAAGGATTTAAATTAAAGGATTATAGGAGAGGATCATAAAAGGAATATAATATATTGAGAAAGGTTAAGGGAACCTAAGTAATAAGATCCCGGGTATGATCCCTCAAACGATAAACGAAAACGAAAGTTAAGCGAACCGTATAACAGATCAGCGGTCATTAGGCAAACGATTAGGAAGTTAATCAAGGGGATTAGTGGGGATGATGTCATCCAACCAATAGAAAGAGGACAAGGAGGGGAGGATGACATCATGAGGATGACACAAGCATGACATGGGAAGGAAGGAGATGTGGTGGCTTTTTAACCACACAAAATCAAGGGCAACTAGGTAATTTACTAAAACAAACACAAAAATCAAACCAACCAAGCCAAGCAAATCATTTTTCATCAAAATCAAAAAGAAACCAAGGCATTGTTCTTCATGCTCTCGGCCAAAACAGAATCAGAACACTAAAACTGCTGTATCTCCTTCATTTCTCACTCAAATATTGTGTTCTATAGCTCATTGGAAAGGTATTGAGATGGCCTACAACTCTTGTTCACAAGTCTCGTCCAAATAATCATGGTAAGACCCTCATTTTTACAGTTCTTTAAATCGGACTTTTAGAAACTTCAAAGCCTAACTTTGTGTTCTTGATTTCTTTGGAAAGATCAAGCTTGTAGGAGGCTCCCTAAGGCTTCCTAGCAACTTAAAACCTCCCAAGGAAGGTATAAACTTCAAACCCTAGCCTTTACTTTATTTGTTAGTAAGTTTAATGGTTGGTGTTGTGAAATGAGAAGCATGGATTGTGATTATTAGTAGTTTGGTTTGATTTGGAAGTGTTTTGGTAATTGAAGCTTGATTATAGTTCATAGGTCTTGATTGTGGTTGTTTGAGTTGAAAACCTTGGAGATTATGGATTATGGACTGATGTGGTATGGTTTAGGTGAAGTTTTGTTGTATTGATGGTTATGAGTTGGTTGGTGGTTAATTGGAGTAGTTTAAACATTGGTAATCACGTAAACATAGCCGTCGTAACGTTCGATTTTCTTTGGACTGTTTTTGTGCATAACATTAGGACCCGAGAACCCCCTGCTAGATTATGACCACTGCCATGTTTAGATAGCTCATGTTACGAGCTTCGTTTTGATATGTAGTTCGTTCGATTCCGATGCACGGTTTAGGAGAAACGACCGTTTCAAGTAACGGCGTTTCGCGAACGAAACTTTTTCCCTCGCCTTACTTTGAAATGTAGGTTAAAGACCAAAAAGGGTTAATTAATGTATGAAACATTTATGGTAAGTGTGTTAGGCAGTTGGTAAGACATTCGCGAAGGAATCGCTTTAAAACTCGTAAAGGTTAAATTATTAAAAATGGTGGAGCCGAGGGTACCCGAGTGAATTAAGCGAATCGGTGAGCGCAAAACAAGCGTTAGAGTCTAAGTTAGTTAAAGTATAGATTTACAAGTGATTTTGGTTTAATTCCAAATTACTTGTTGTTTATAGGTTACCAGACTCGTCCCGAGCCTTTCTCACCCCCAAGTCGCTCAGGCAAGTATTCTATCCGTTATACTGTTGTTGTGATGTATACACTTGTATATGCATTATCTTGCGATAGATGCATGTTGGTTATTTAGCAAATTCTTGCGATATATTGTAGCATGTGATATGGTATATATGCATGCCTGTTTCATATTCTTGAAATATATATCTGTTGGTTCAGTTGATAATACCTATGCTAGAGGATAGCGGTAACTTGCATATACCCTTAGTACAGGGACCCAAAGGTGAAAATATTTTCTAAAACCGGGAGTCGAGGATCCCGAGTAGATTTTGTATATATGGATATATATATATATATACTTATATATATATGGTCATAGTTTTCAAAACTATTAATCGAATAAGGTTTATTCGATAACTTTAACTTTATTTTATTATTGAATATTATTTCGAATATTATTCGAAGGCGTATGACTCCTTTTATTTTATTATTTGAATATTATTTTGAATATTCATTCGAGGACTTATGACTCCTTTTATTTTATTATCTGAATATTATTTTGAATATTCATTCGAGGACTTATGACTCCTTTTATTTTATTATCTGAATATTATTTGAATATTCATTCGAGGGTTTATTACTCAGTTTATATTATTTAATGAATATTATTTGAATATTCATTTGAGGATCTATGACTCCGATTATTTGCTGAGATATATTCTTTATTTTATTAAAGAATAAGGTGTTAATAATCAAACTTATTTTTGATTATTCAAATAAAGATAATACTTTCATATAAGTATATCTTTGGTTATTTAATACTCGTTTCAAGTATAAGTTTTAATACTTCTACTTCAATTATTTTTATAAAGATTATTCTTTATGGGAATATTATTTAAATAATAATATTCAGTCATTTTCTAAATATTCTGGGGACTGATTTACTTCATTAAATCAGCTTTACTCCAAACACTCTATAAACTGTTTTCGAGTCTTCAAAATGATTTTTAAAGTCAGAGCGGATCCCAAAACTCATTTTTATATTTAAGATCTTCCTTTTTTTAAGGGGATTTAAATACTCGCTCAAAACCTGGGGAATCCGGCTCTGTGGTGTATTTTATATTCGCAACGAGGTTGCAGTTTTGGTAAATGAATTGATTACTTGCCCAATGTTCGGGAAGTAAGCCCATCTAATTGAGTCGGCATAAGCGACAGGCCGGGGTACGGTCTATGAAAGTGTAAGTGGCTGGGTGGCAGTCCATCAACGCGTAAGAGGCCGGGTGGCGGTCCAGCACAAGGTCCTTATGTGGCCAGGGTGATGATCGGTGGGGGATCATCCATCTACTAGTAGAAAAGGTTACTTATTGGTATCTTTGCCTGATCAGCAAGATATCTGGTTTATGCCAAAATTCTTTTCCTTCCAAATTCATTGGATATTGCAACTCTGTTCATACTTTACATGACAGAGGTTTTCAGGAAATGTATGGGAGATATATATGAATATATTTATATATCGGGACTTAATGAAGTATCTCGTAACTTCATTATTTATAATGATATTCAAAGATTGAATCTATTCAAATCTTGTCTTGTAGTCTCATCTATGTGATGAACCTTTGAAACTGGTTATAACTTGAACGGTGGTAGTTCAAGTAGTATTGGGAAAGATATAAGTATATTGGGGTATTTGGTAACCTCATCTTTTAAACTTATATCTAATTAATAATTGTCTTATGAATGACAAAGATTTTCAGAAAAACGTTGAGACAAGGTTAGATATATGAGATCACCTTGCAACGATATTATTTTATACAGTTATACACTGGGACTTTGTGTATATTATGCATGAAAGAGGACTTCCAATATTTTGAAAAGTATATATGTATATATACTGAATATTTTGCGACTTCATCGCATTAAGATATCAAACTTGGTTCATTTCTTTTGACCAAGACTTTCATGAGTATTATGAGTAGGCTCATATATTGTAAATCATTATACATATTATTTTGGTGGGCTTGCTGCTCACCCTTGCTTTATTTCTTCATCACACAACAACAGTTAGGAAAGATGGCCAGACTCCAGCAGACCCAGCGCAAGCGCGTGGGAAGCGTCCCGCGTCTTCCCGTTGATGTTGTAGCTGCTATAGCTGCAGAGGTAGATCTATTGTAGATCAGACCATCTACTTTTGAGAATCAATTATGTATAATTATAACTTGTGGCAGATAATGGCAATTAACTGTAAATTTATCAAGTAATCATTTTGGGTTGTAATAACTTTTAAATTGTGGATTCAAAGACTTGTACTTATTTAAATTTCATCTCTGAGACTATAACGGGTTGTGGTGTGTGTTAGTGTGGGGTCACAGCATAAGGTTATTTATTATTAATTAAGTGAAGTGATATTGTGGAAAGAAAGACCGTGACGACCCGGATCCCCGACCCCGGATCTGGGGGTGTTACACCACGCATCTTTTGAGTACGGCGCGCAGATTATTCAAGCATTCATCATATGAGTGATCAAAGACGGAGAAGTCATCCATGAACACTTCGACGTTATTTCCAATCATGTCAGAGAATATAGCCATCATACATCTCTGAAAGGTGGCCGGGGCGCCACATAACCCAAATGAAACTCTACGAAAAGCAAATGTGCCAAATGGACAAGTGAAGGTAGTCTTTTCCTGATCATCTGGTGCAATACAAATCTGATTATACCCGGAATACCCATCCAGAAGACAAAAATACTCATGTCCCGCCAATCTGTCAAGCATTTGATCAATAAAAGGGAGAGGGAAGTGATCCTTTCTTGTGGCTTTGTTCAATTTTCTATAATCCATGCATACTCTCCATCCTGTAACTGTTCGAGTAGGGATGAGCTCATTCTTTTCATTTGCGACCACAGTGATACCTCCCTTCTTAGGAACACATTGTACAGGGCTCACCCACGAGCTGTCAGAAATAGGATAAATGATGCCTGCATCTAGCCATTTTAGAATTTCTTTCTTCACCACCTCCTTCATGATTGGGTTCATTCTTCGCTACTGTTCCACAGTTGGCTTACTACCTTCTTCTAACAGAATTTTATGCATACAATATGAGGGACTTATCCCCTTGATGTCTGCTATAGTCCATCCTATAGCCGATTTGAATTCTCTCAAAATCCTTAAGAGCTTGTCTTCCTCACTACCTGAAAGGTCAGCTGAAATAATAACAGGTAACGTAGATGAATCACCTAAAAAGGCGTACCTCAAGTGTTCAGGTAATGGTTTGAGCTCTAAGGTAGGCGCTTCTTCTATTGATGGTTTGAGCTTCCCTTCAGCGTTCTTGAGGTCAGAAGTACCAAGAGATTCAAATGGTATATCTAGCTTTCGCTTCCAGGGAGAAGCGTTCAGATATTGTAATTGCTCGTTGCTATCTTCATCATCACTGTCAAATTCCCCCACTAAGGCCTTTTCCAATGCATCAGACATTAGCATGTGATCGAGTTCTGAAGTTACCGCAGAATCAATCACATCCACTTTTAAGCACTCCTCATCTTCTATAGGGAATTTCATTGCCTTGAATACGTTGAAGGTCACATCCTGATCTTGAACCCGCATAGTAAGTTCTCCTTTTTGCACATCTATCAAGGTACGGCCAGTTGCCAGGAAAGGCCTCCCCAAGATTATGGGAATCTTTTTATCTTCCTCAAAATCCAGAATAACAAAATCAGCAGGAAAGAAGAGCTTATCCACCTTGACGAGTACATCCTCAACTATGCCCCTTGGGTAAGTAATGGAACGGTCCGCCAATTGTAGCGACATGTATGTGGGTTTTGGATGAGGTAGGTCCAGCTTTTTAAAGATTGACAACGACATCAGATTAATGCTTGCTCCCAAATCACAAAGGCACTTGTCAAAAGTTAGATTGCCAATGGTGCAAGGAATGGTGAAGCTTCCTGGATCTTTCAGTTTTGGTGGTAATTTTTGTTGCAGAACCGCGCTGCATTCTTCCGTGAGAGCAACGGTTTCAAGGTCATCCAGTTTCACCTTCCTTGAAAGAGTAGTCTTCATAAACTTCGCATAACTAGGCATTTGTTCCAGAGCCTCAGCGAAAGGTATATTGATGTGAAGTTTCTTGAACACCTCCAGAAACTTCCCGAACTGTCTATCCAGCTTTTGTTGCTGCAATCTCTTAGGAAAAGGTGGTGGAGGATAGAGCTGTTTCTCCCCTGTATTAGCCTAAGGCAGAGTGTGTTCAACAGTAGTCTTTCTTGGTTCCGCCGCTTTCTCCCTTTGCTTAGATTCTTCATCTCGAACTTCAGCTTCGACTTCTTTTGCCTTTTCAGCATCAGCTACTTTTCCAGACCTTAAGGTAATAGCCTTGACTTGCTCTTTAGCTTCCTTCCTGCCTGGTACTTCCGTGTCACTGGGAAGAGTGCCAGGTTGACGATTGAGCACTGCATTGGCTAATTGACCGATTTGATTTTCCAAGGTCTTGATAGAAACCGCCTGACTCTTGCACAACAGCTTAAGTTACTCAAAATCAGCACTAGTAGGTGCAGCTGCACTTCCCTGTTGAGGATATGATTGTCTTGTAGCATACTGCTGTGGTTGCTGGAATCCAGGTGGGTTAAACTATTTACTCACTCCCTGCTGATATGGTGGCTGAATAGCATTCTGATTATTTCCCCAGCTGAAATTTGGATGATTTCTGTTGTTAGGATGATAGGTCGCTGGCACAGGCTGCTGTTGTCGCTGATAATTATTCACATACTGAACAGATTCGTTGACAAGAGAACACTGATCCGTAGCATGAGAACCTGCACAAAGCTCACAAACCATAGCTATTTGATTAACTCCATACGTAGCCAAAGAATCAACCTTCATTGATAGCGCTTGGAGCTGGGCTGCAATAGCGGTGGCTGCATCAACTTCCAGAATTCCTGCTACCTTGCCTGATGTCATCCTCTGAGTTGGGTTTTGATGCTCATTTGCAGCCATCATCTCAATAAGATTGTACGCCTCAGTATAGCTTTTAGCCCATAAGGCGCCTCCCGCTGCTGCATCGAGTATGGGCCGAGATTGATCCCCCAAACCATTATAAAAACCAGTGATTACCATCCAATCCGGCATTCCATGATGTGGACATTTTCTCAACATTTCCTTGTAGCATTCCCAAGCCTCGCACATAGATTCTGTAGGTTGCTGCGCAAACTGAGTAAGAGCACTCCTCATAGCAGCAGTCTTTGCCATTGGATAAAACTTCACCAGAAACTTTTGCGCAAGATCTTGCCACGTAGTGATTGACCCAGCTGGTTCAGAATGTAACCAGTCTTTAGCCTTATCCCTCAGTGAGAATGGGAAAAGCCTCAACTTGATAGCCTCATCAGTCACGCCATTATACTTAAAAGTGCTGCAGATCTCGACAAAATTCCTTATGTGCATGTTGGGGTCTTCAGTTGCCGCTCCTCCAAAAGAAACAGAATTCTGCACCATCTGAATAGTGCCCGGCTTGATTTCAAAGGTGTTAGCTTGAATAGCCGGATGAAGGATGCTTGACTGAATGTCATCAATTTTAGGCCGAGAAAAATCCATAAGAGCTGGATCAGCTTGAACAATATGATCTCCCATATTTACTGGTTCTTTCTGCTCAGTTCCTGAATCCGAATCCTCAAAATCTAACTTCTCCGGTGTATCAAGAACTTCGTCTTTCTCCTCAGCTGTATCTAAGGTCCTCTTGCGAGCACGAGAACGAGTTTGCATAAACGCACTAAAGTACCTGAAACACAACCGAAAAGAGTAATTAACTACTACGTCCTAATCACTGAGTCCTAATGACCAATGATGGTAAGTACATAAACTAAACAAATACGCCGAGTCCCCGGCAGCGGCGCCAAAAACTTGTTAGGGCGAAATCACGCACTAATATTCACGCAAGTATACGCGTTCGCAAGTAATTTAGAATACTTTCTAGTTCGTTCCCTCAGAGACTCAGACTAAGTTATTGTCTAATTTAACTCACTCACCAATGTATGATTACTTCTCAATGTTAAGATAATAACACTTAAAATTGTTGATTAAATATTAACTATAATTAACTACTTAATTAACCACTTAACTAACACTGCAATTTATCAATAATAAAACACTCATGAGATCACAACTTCATTATTACTTCCTTCTATAGCCATAGTTATTACCTTTAGCATGTGACAGTGATGATATTAATCGAATAACACAAAACTGATAAAAGCCAACTTTCATTGTACTAATACCATTCTACCAAACATCCACAATTAAGATAGAAATTGAATAGTCATCAATTATGTTGAGTTCCTATATGTCTACAGAAATTGACAACACAACGATTTAAGCACAAGTTACTCCTTTTGATTACATAGGGCAAATAAAACTGTTAGAGTTACCCACTAATCATGCACAACGTACATGAACCTATGCTAGCATGGCAAGTTCTAAACCTCAAGATCCACTGTCGCTTCACAAGAGATTAACACCCTATCTTATATGTTCGCGACGCACATAAGACGAATACGCACAACCAATACTAGATATCATGCAATCATCACACACTAAAGTATTAACAATTAACTAAAGAATTCCATAATAAATCCATTGCAACCCCATAATCACGATTAGCCCATAATAGAACTTATCGCTATCATGGGTTCATATGAAATCATGATAAACAAACACAAGAAAATAACAACTAAACTAATTATATTAAAACAGAGTACGTCACAAGAGTAAATAAGTCAAAGCAAGAAAACTAGCATCCAACGTTACAACAAAACAAGAATCACAAGAATATATGCTTCCTCTTCGTTGCTGTGTGCTAAATCGGTCTTCTTCCTTATCTCCTTCGCTTCTTGCAAAACACAATCTAAAACATAATCCCCTCTTAATACCCTTGTGAAAAACGTCTCAAATCTACTTATATAATAGTCCCATAAAACTCAGATTACATAGAAGTTGGAAGCCAAACAGAAGTAGAAGTCTAAAATAATATATTATTTTCCCCGACCCTGCGCGGCCGCTCAGCATTTCTGCGCGGGCGCGCAAGGCTGCTGTGCGGCCGCTCAGCATAGCTGCGCGGGCGCGCAGGACCCTACTGCAAAATTTCCAGGTTTGCTCCGTTTCTTCGCCGTAATCTGCCCGTTCTTTTCCTCTCGCAATGGTGAACACATGCCTAGGCTTATTCTTGATGATTCCTCCTCCGAAATGCAACTAATACCCTGAAATGCATAAACACTAGAAAAACGCATCAAATACACAAAATACTTGATTTCAAGACACCAATTTAAGCCATTTTAAGACGTTCTAAGTGATATAAAATGCCACTTATCAATCATCACACACTAAAGTATTAAACAATTAACTAAAGAATTTCATAATAAATCCGTTGCAACCCCATGATCACGATTAGGCCATAATAGAACTTATCGCCATCATGGGTTCATATGAAATCATGATAAACGACACAAGAAAATAATAACTAAACTAATTATATTAAAATAGAGTACGTCACAAGAGTAAATAAGTCAAAGCAAGAAAACTAGCATCCAACGTTACAACGAAACAAGAATCAAAAAAATATATGCTTCTTCTTCGTTGCGGTGTGCTAAATCGGTCTTCTTCCTTATCTCCTTCGCTTCTTACGCAAAACACAATCTAAAACATAATCTCCTCTTAATACTCTGTGAAAAACGTCTCAAATCTACTTATATAATAGTCCCATAAAACTCAGATTACATAGAAGTTGGAAGCCAAACAGAAGTAGAAGTCTAAAATAATATATCTTTTTCCCCGACCCTGCGCGACCGCTCAGCATTTCTGCGCGGGCGCGCAAGGCTGCTGCGTGGCCGCTCAGCATTGCTGCGCGGGCGCGCAGGACCCTTCTGGAAAAATTCCATGTTTGCTCCGTTTCTTCGCCGTAATCTGCCCGTTCTTTTCCTCTCGCAATGGTGAACACATGCCAAGGCTTATTCTTGATGATTCCTCCTCTGAAATGCAACTAATACCCTGAAATGCATAAACACTAGAAAAATGCATCAAATACACAAAATACTTGATTTCAAGACACCAATTTAAGCCATTTTAAGACGTTCTTAGTGGTATAAAATGCCACTTATCACGTGGTTGAATGTACCATCCACAACCAAGAAGTCGGGGGGCAGGAAAGTATTGAACCTCAGGGTATGGAAAGGAAAGAGGATAATGAAGGAGAAGAAAACAAGGAGAAGGAATATTGGGTTCTCTATTTTGATGAAGCATCAAAAATAAATTCGAGTGGATCAGGGCTTGTTTTACAAAGCCCAGATGGTTTCTTGATTGAATATGCCATGAAGTTATACTTCCCAACCACAAATAATGAAGCCGAGTATGAAGCTCTAATAGTTGGCCTCGGCCTAGCAGAACACTGAGGGTCAAGAACTTGAAAGTCTATGGGAATTCGAAGCTTGTCATGTCCCAGGTCAAGGGAGAGTTTGAGGCAAAAGATGAAACAATGGCTAGGTATGTCCGCCTAGTAAGGGCTATAATGACTCAGTTCGATGAATGCCATATTGAGCACATTCCAAGGGAGGAAAATGCTTAGGTAGATACATTGTCTAAGTTCGCTTCATCAGAGATAGAGAAGAGCTCAGGAAGTGTGCTTCCGTGTTTTTAAAACACGGAGCATTGATGTTAAGCTTGTAGCCCTTATAGGGATGGGGACATCATAGATAGATCCCATGAAGGCCCATATTCAAACTGGGTGGCTACCAAATAATGTGACTGAAGCACGAAAATTGGCTGTTCGAGCGCTGAGATATTCCTTGATCGATGGGATTCTATACAAAAGATCTTATGTGGTTCCTTATTTAAGATGTCTCAGACCTGATGAGGCATGTTCTTCTCTTGAAGAAGTACACGAAGGTATATGTGGGAACACTTGGGGGGCACAGCACTGGCACATAAGATAACCCGTTTTAGCTTTTATTGGCCAGATATGATGGTCGATGCCAAAGATTATGTTAAGAGATATGATCGATGTCAGAAACATGCTCTTGTAGTAAGGCAACCTCCTGAAATACTGACTTCTATAAACTCCCCAATCCCTTTTTCTATGTGGGGAATGGATATTCTCGGACCTTTCCCGATGGCTACTGCACAAAGGAAATTTTTTAGTGTGGTTATCGGTTACTTTACCAAATGGATCGAAGCCAAGCCCTTGGCAAAGATTACAACTAAGCAAGTCTGTCAGTTCTTGTGGGAAAATATTATGTGTAGGTACGGAATTCCTCGAATCTTGGTAACTGATAACGGAATATAATTCAATAATGAAGAGTTTCAGAATGTACTGTGAGGAAAACGAAATTGACTTGATGTAATACCCCCAAATCCGGGGTCGGGGATCCGGGTTGTCACGAGTTCCATTTCCCTTAATAACACCCAATCTTCATAAACAACCAACTACTGCGTACTGTGACCCCACAATAAATACACACACCACAAGTTATAGTCTCAGAGATGTATACCAAAATAACACAAGTCATTTTATTCCACAATTATATGTCATTGTACCTCAAAAGGGTTTCTGAATAAATTTACATTTTTTTGCCATTGTTACAATTCATAAAGATACATAAGTCTGGTACATCAAAAGTTGAAAGCCTATCCTATTGGTAGTTCCTACCTCAGCTACAACGGCATCAACGCCTATAGGAAACTGCGGAACGTTTCCTATTCGCTCACGAATTGGGAGCTTGGTCCTGTTCATCTTCTCTATCTGTTATTGTGTGATGAAAGAAGAAAGCAAGGGTGAGCAACAAGCCCATCAAAATAATATGTATAATAATTAACAATACATGAGCATTCTCTTAGTACTCATGAAAGTCTTGGTCAAGCAGATATGAACCAAGTTTGATATCTTAACGCGACCAAGTCATAAAATAATCAGTATATATGTATACATACTTTTCAAAATCTTGAAAATCCTCTAACATGTATAATTTGGGATGGCAATTTGTACCGAACCGATACATACCCGATCTGTACCGATCCGATCGGGTTTTACCGAACCCGAATATTTCGGGTTTGGATTCGAGTTCAGGTTTGATTTTTAAACCCGAACCATTTTCGGGTCGGGTTTGGTTTTAAGGCATACCGTTTCGAACCCGACCCGAAAATCCGAAACCTGTTCCGTTCCGATCCGAATCCGAACCCGATTTGGAAACCAGTGTTAATATATAAATAATATTTTAGATTTTATAATTAATAATATAATATATTACTAATATTCGTACTAAAAAATTATACTTTTTACAAACTATTGCATTAAAGTTGTTTAAAATATTTTTTTAGCAGCATTTTCACTACAAGTATACTTTGATCAAGATTGTTGCATTATTTCACCAACAATTTTATTCATAGAGGTATATTATCCATTGTCTTCTCAAAACCCTCTAATTCAATCCCAAAAATTTCAATATCATCATATTTATGAGCACTTTGCTCAAACCATATCCTAGTAATTTTTCACTAAAGTTTGTGCAATTTAAGGTGCAATTTGACAGTGTTCTACAAACCCGAATCCGAATCGAACACGAACCGAACCCGATGGGTTCGGGTTTAGTGGTTCGGGTTTTTTCGGGTTCGGGTTCGGGTTTGGCAAAAATAATCGGGTTCGGGTTTGGTTTTTGCTAAACCCGTTTCGACCGACCCGATTGCCATCCCTAAGTATAATATACACAGAGTTCCAGTTTATCACTGTATAAAAATATCATTGTAAGGTGATCTCATATATCTAACCTTGTCTCAACGTTTTTCTAAAAATCTTTGTCATGTATAAGATAATCATTTAATAGATATAAGTTGAAAAGATGAAGTTACAAGACACTCCAATATACTTATATCTTTTTGAATACTACTTGAACTACCACCGTTCAAGGTATAAATAGTTCATCCAATAGATGAAGCTACAAGACCAAACTTGTATAGAATCAATCTTAGAAATATTATCAAAATGAAATGAAGTTACGAGATACTTCCTTTGATGAAAACATCATTTTGAAAACTCGACCCTGCCAACACTTAACAATCACCCAGCCGTAGCCTTTCCATCGAAGTGCTCTGGGTAGTGTTACAGAAATATCCAACTGGAAGATGAACTCATTACAGAAGTTTTCCGCGCCAGGAAGACCACTCACGATGATCAGTCGCAGTAGTACAACCCCACCATTTTCTACATGTAGAGGAGAACAGTCGAATTTACTTGTCGACCGAACGCTTGACTCCTAAGGAATGAACCGTCTTAGCGGAACTTCCGGGCCATTTGGGCCAATAAATAAGGCCGGGTCGGCGCCACTCGACCCCTTACGCCACTCCTAGTTCAGATGAAATCCATGACTCTAAAACGTGAAGCTCGTCTCCCATTTCCCCAAGTAGGTACTTGTTGATACGACTCCACCAAGAAGTCGTATCTAGTTGGAAAGAAAAACTCACCAATATTTCCCAGGAGATGCCTGTTAATGGATTAACTTATTCCAAAAATTTTACTTCCCGAGTGTTGGGTAAGTAATCAAAAACTCTTTTATCAAAACAGCAACCTTGTTGCGAATATAAAAATACATCACGGAGCCGGATCCCTCAGATTTTTGAGCGAGTATTTAAATCCCCTTCGAAAGGAAGATCTTAAATTTGAAAACGAGTTTTGGGATCTGCTCTAACTTTCAATAATAGTTTTGATAAAGTTTGAAAATAATCTCTGGAAATATTTAAAGTAAGAAGGATTGATAGTATCAATCATTTTCCGAATACTTGGCGAATATTGAAACATTATTCTTTAATAAAATAAAGAATATTATTTAATAAAATAAGCGGAGTCATAAGTCCTCGAACGAATATTCAAACTAATATAATTAAATAAAATAAGCGGAGTCATAAGTCAATATTCAGACTAATATTCATTAAATAAAATAAGCGGAGTCATAAATCCTCGAATGTATATTCAGACTAATATTCATTAAATAAAATAAGCGGATTCATAAGTCCTCGAATGAATATTCAAACTGATATTCATTAAATAAAATAAGCTAAAATAAGTTTCATAAGTAGAAACTCTATTCAAATAATTCAATTAGTCTTTTTCGTAATAGGAATCTTAAATGAATATTTTAAAAAAAATAATATTCACTTATAATATAAAACTATCGAATAAATATTATTCGATTAATAGTTTTGAAAACTATTTATATATATATATTATACTCGGGAACATCGCCTCCCGGTTTAGAAAAATGTTCACCCTTAGGTCCCATATATTAAGGGTATACGCAACTACTACTTATCTCTAGCATAGGTATTATGCAGTTTATAAGTATTTGAATTGATAATAGAATATCAAGATTTCACAACATGCATATATATACCATATCAACATGCTCCAATATATCGCAAGATTTGCTAATAACAGTCATGCACTTATCTCAAGATAATGCATCAATATATTTACATCACAACAACAGTATAACGGGTAGAAAACTTGCCTGAGTGTTCTGGGGTAGACTTAAGCTTAGAGTGGATCCGGTAATATATGAACAACAACATAAGCCGGAATTAGACCACGGTCGCTTAAGAAACTAGTCAAAACTCACTCATACCCTAACGATCGCTTACGGTCGATTATACGCTTAACGATTTGCATTAATCGCTCGCGTGCCCTTGACTCCACTAAATTTAATAAATTAACCGTTACGAATTTTAAGGTGGGTCTTTCGCGGATACTTTACGAACTTCCTAATCCACCTTACATAATTGTTTCGTAATCCAATTAGTCTTTTAAAAGCCTTAAACAAGGTTTCAAAGTTAAGCGAGGGGTAATGGTTAGCTCGCGAAACACCGTTACTTAAAACAATCGTGTCTCCTAAACCTTACATCGGATCTAAGCGAACCATATACCAAAACGAAGCTTACGACATGATCTAGCTAAAAATGGAAAAGTTCAGAATCTTACAGTGAGTTCACAGGTCCTGAAGCTAAGTACAAAAACAGTCTAAGGTAAATCGGGCATTACGACGGCTATGTTTACGCGATTCCCAAAATAATTACCACTCTAAATCCTCATCAATTCACTCCCATACTCCAACAATCAATAACACAACAAATACAACTTAAAACACTGAAAAATCAGTCCACACTCCAAGGTTTTACCAACTCATTCAATCACTAAAAATTCACCATTCCAAAATCAACACAACTTCACAAAAATCACTACTAAGCGTGGATCTAACTATACATTTACCAATTCATTAAAAAAATCAAATAATCAAGCTTAGTACTAAAGGTCAAGAAGTTTTTATACCTTGATTTGTGAGTGAAAAGTTTCTAGGGAGCCTTAAAATCTTGATCAATCCTTATACAAGCTTGGATCTCACAAACAATCAAGAAAACACAAAGTTAGATTTTGAAGTTTCTAAAAGTCCTATTTAAAGAACTGTAAAAATGAAGGTCTTACCATGATTATTTGGACGAGACTTATGAACAAGAGTTGTAGGCCATCTCAATAAATTTACAACGAGCTATAGAAAATAATATTTGAGTGAGTATTGAAGGAGATATGACAGTTTGAAGTTGTTGGTATCATTTTGGCCGAGAGCAAAATGATGAAATGAAGAAAATGAAAAAGCTTATTTAATTTCCTTGCATAAATATCTTCTCCCTTGATGACATCATCCATCATGCATCACTTTCTTGCAATGTGTCAATCCCTTGTGGTTTGATGATGTCATAATCCTTGGCTTCTTGTACAAGCTTGTCTCTTGATCGATTATTTGTTTTACGGTTCGCTTAACTCTCGTTCTCGTTAATAGTTTGAGGGATCATATCCGGGATCTTATTACTTGGGCTTCCCTGAACCTTTATTAATATATTATATTCCTTTAATGATCCTCTGCTATAATCCTTAAATAAAAATCCTTTTAATCATGTTACCTTATACTTAATTCTTTCGGTATCTGGTGGATTTTCGGGAAAAATCAAAGTGTTCGGATTCGAATTCTGACGACCTTTACATACACTCATTTACTTTATAAAATACTAATACGATCTCAGAATTTCCATAACAGTACTCCTATATAGTGTGGTCTGATAATTTTCCTTAATCAGCACAATCAGAAAAAAATTACTGTTCATCAGGGTTTCAAAAATTTCCAAAAATTGGGGTTATTACAGTCTCTCCTCCTTAAAAGGATTTCATCCCGGAATCAGATAGAAAACAGTTGGGGATGCTTTTCTAGCATTGCGCTTTCTAACTCTCAAGTCAATTTTTTTTCCAAATTATGGTTTTGCCACAAAACTCTGACTAGTCTGATAACCCTGTTCCGAAGCACTTGCTCCTTTCAATCCATAACCCTTACTGGTTGCTCCATATAGGTCAAGTCTGATTGCATGTCTATGCGCTCGTATTCTCCTATGTGTCCGACATTCAGATTATGCTTCCTTAATATTGATACGTGGAACATGTTATAAACTTGTTGCAGGTTCGGGGGTAGGGCTAGTTCATTTGATAACTTCCCAATACATCGTAATATATCCAAGGGTCCAACAAATCGTGGACTTAGCTTTTCTTTCTTTCTAAACCTCATCAATCCTTTCCAAGGCTTTCCAAGGGGATACCTTTAACAATACTAGGTCCCGTATTTCATACTCTTTGTCCTTTCATTGTCAAATCAGCATACTTCTTATGTTCATCTTGGGCTACTACCAGCCGTCCTCTGATTAGATCTATTATATCCTTGGTCCTTTGGACTACTGCTGGTCCGAGCATCTTGCGCTCTACAACTTCATCCTAAAATAAGGGAGATTGACATTGTCTTCCCGCAAGGATCTTATAAGGCGACATCTCGATACTGACATACGATTTATTGTCATAAGAAAACTCAATCCACGTTAAGTGATCATTCCAAATTCTTTCAAGTCTATTGCACAAACTCTCATCATAGCTTCTAGCATTACAGCTTTTGCTTCTCAATACCCACTCTTTTCCAGTTCGTAATCATTAATATCTTCCATACAGAATACTATTCTAGATATACCTTTACTCGCTAGAGTTTTATAACCTTTTAATAAATGCGTCAACCTTAGTATCACGAACGCGTTTTCATTCCGAATACGACCATACTTGTACTACTCCTTTTCTAGCTGCTTCTATCTTTCAAAGTTTGATCAATCATATAGAAGTAAAAGAATTTGTTGAGAGATCACGATGATCATGAACACTTGTTCTATTGCATAGTTAGTACAGAAGGTGGCCAGCCTTTAGTACTTGACAAGCAGTTAAATAATATGTGGTATCCTACTAGGCTTCCATCACACAGATAGATAGTCATTCGGCTATACCTCCCCTTCTGGAAGGGTTGTTCTTCTCAGTTTACACGAAAATGAAAAGAAGAGAAAAGAAAGAATTTAAGAGAATTATATAAAAAAATATTACCACGGAACATCTGGCTTGGAGTCTACCCCTGAACTATAGAGGTTTATCACAGGAGAACAAAACATATATATGTATATATCTCAATACCAAGTATTATCGCATCGTATTTCACATGCCTAATTATTTTTTTCTATTCCGTCCATCATTCCATGGACCCATGCTCTTGCTCGAGCTTAAAAAAAAAACAATCATCTTTGAAACTCCCTCGACATCGAAAATCGAATCTGGGATTTCATTCTAGACATCATCGTTATTATAATCCATTGCTATACCACAACCTTCTTCGTATAGTAATACTACTCTTTATCAATAAGAAGAAATAGATATATCATAGGTAAATTTTCGGCTTAGTTGGTCTATCAATAATAACTTATACATCACCACGACCCGATTAGTGGTACTCAATCTCAACATCCATTCCAATACAACTCTCACAGTTGTAATCGGCTCATTCCTCGCAGAATCATTCCTGCATTACTATAGTCCACCGCTGACCTACTGTAGTCATTCGTTTTCCATGAAATCTTAATATCTAACCATACAGAGTCCATACCTACCGTATCGAATTCCTCTAAGGAGGTAACATAATCATCATTCATGATTCATGAAGAACATTCCAGATCCTGACGTACATACCTGACATGAAGCATATGAAATTGCAGAAGAGTTTCAATCCAAGCAACGATAGCAGGTTAATACCATTCTTAACAATATGTCTTTATTAGGAAACATGAAGCTCAAAGGTTCATTTAGTCCTCTCGTAACATGGTCTGGCTTATCTCAAGATAGGACCTTCGAAGATAGATAGCCCGCTCACGGCGATTACATGAAGTAAATCTTTACCAAACTACTATTACAGTTGAGTATCGTACAATCATTAGAAGAAATGTCAATATTTTAAACCATAATACAACCTTCACGGCTTTAACCATCATCACTGTATTCCTCTGGCACGGGCGCCTATAATTGTCCTCTTACAATTAAAGTGTCGGCCACCTCTTTGGCCTTTCCTGATAGTAAAATTTCCTTACAATCAATATCATTTTAACCACCTCCAACTAAATTTTCTACCTCATTTTAATCACTGCTTATGTGAAAATGCTTTTCTTAAGTCTTGGTGAGAAAAAAAATCACCATTTTTCCATAAGTCATTGCCTTAGTCTTTAGATGTGAACATTGTTACGACTGACTCTCGATCATACTTAGGACGTCTCTTATCTTGGGTCCTTCTTGTTTTCACCAATCTCGACCCTCATTGGGTCGATCTATACTTTCTTATGGTTCAACACGTTCCCCACCTGGCATTATTAAAATTACGTAATATTTCCTTTATCAAATTTCTATTCTTGAGAACTTTGAATATTACCTTTCTCCTTGTAAAACCTCTAAGGTTATCCTTAAATCCTTCATCAGGTACACCCTAGGTACAGGGCATATCAAGATACCATTTACTAATACCAGAATCATTGTCTATATAGTTCTGAAAACTTTCTCCACTGATCTTTAAAGCTTGTTGTTTCCTTAGTCCTTCATTCTGTACTACCCAAACTCATAATATCCCTATTAAGGGTGAAATGCCAACCTTTATGCATCCCTCATGGTTCATCTCAAGTTATTGAGTTTATATCCTTAATTCCACCTTTAAAAAGGTACTTGCATCCTTACATGGATAAATCAAGTCATATATCCCTAATAAGGGTATTTTATACAATCATTCCCACTTCGATAGTATATGCCTAATTTCCAAATAACATCTGTATTCAAAATGAGGTCAATCAATACGGCCTCCAAAAGATAACAACGGTTATCCGTTTTTCTTTCCTGATTTAGTAATGATAACAGGGATGTTCTATAAGATATTGGTCGTGTTCAACGTGAACTTTTTAGTTCTAAATACACATTTACCTCTTTTATTTATCTCAACAGTCATCTCAATGTTGGGATATCTTTTATACCCGGCGTCCCCCTTTTTGGGTATCAATTCACATGCGTTACTTACGCTTCACATTCTTGAAGGTCACTTCCCTCATCCAATTTCCTAATTTCTTACTTTCTTGTCTCCTCAGTCTATTCACGTCTCATTATTTATCCTCCGAACTATCTCAAGGTTTCCTCGAATACTCCCAACTTAAAGGGGATAAAATATATGTATCTCTTATGCCTTCAACCATCAACTTTAACTCATGGTGAATCACCCTCATCCTGATGATTACATACTTTTCTATTTCTATTGCTACGATTCTTTAGGGTTTCCTCATACCCAACTCCCTTATCATTCCTCAAACCTTTCCACTTTGGTTTCTTTTTTTATTTTCCTTTCTCTTACAATCATTTCATGAACCCACTAATCATTGACTTCAAACATCACGTCATTTTTGGATTCTTGTCCTCAGAATGAATCTTGACAACTTTTACAACTTAGATTCATAATTCATCATACTCGTCCGCCTTTGTTCTGGCTCTAAAGCTTTTACACTACCTCCATAACCTTAGGAAGTACTTTCCCGAAAACAATTGACTGAACTTTAATCAGTTTATTATAACCTCTATCTCCGTGCCTTTCTTGGCCTTTCACCAGCGGGTGGCCTCTCTCTTAGGAGGGTAAGTGACAAAAATAGTATTTTGTGATTCGTCAATCATTTAGAATCTCAAATGATTCCTATATTTCCTTTATCCAGGCTCTTGCCTCGACTGGGTCAGCTTGTTCCTTGGAACTTTGAGAGCTTAGCGACTTAAAGGTCTTGAAAGAATTTCTCACCGCATTGTTTCCTCAGGGTGGTGGTTGGGGATAATAGTCTAAGTTCTATTTAGACATGTCCATGAATTTCCGTATAGGAGTACCGTCTCGGATCTGCTTTCCTTACTCGACTTCTGTTTCCTTAGTATGAACGTTCCCTCCACCTCCCCATAATCGGGGTCATCCTACATGTTTTCAATCCTCATTTCCACTTCATTATGTTATGAGTTCCTTCTATCTTGATGGAGACCTCCCTGACTATCACATTCAGGGTTTGCTCTAAAACTATTCCTCAAACTAGGGCTCTCATCTAAGATCTCATCTTTAAGCTCTTGAACATTGAAACCCAATTTTTGTCGGAATACCTCATTATTCCCTTAATATCTCTCTCGGTATTAATCTCTTCTCCCGTCATTGCCTGTCTGCCTTCATTCATCACTTTTTCTTGGCACAATATGTTCTTTTCCAATAATTCGGGCTGCATTACAATCTCATACAGCTTTTCGGTACCGGCTCCGGTTACCTTCACTTCTATTTCCATTTTCTCGAAATCTCATATCAACTCTCCCAAATACATTATCATCTTGAGTCTCTCCTTTCTACTAAAGGCGTTAACCACCATATTGGCTTTCCCTGGATGATAAAGAATCTCATAATCGCAATCCTTGATTAGATCTAACCACCTCCTCTGGTGCATGTTGAGCTCTATCTGCGTAAAAATATACTAAAGCTCTTATGGTTTGTGTAAATCTCGCACTTCTCTCCATACAAGTAGTGCCTCCAATATTTAGGGCAAAACTATTGCCACGGGCCCAAGCTCATGGGTAGGATATCTAATCTCATATTCCTTCAGTTGTCTCGATGCATACGCGATCACCTTACCGTGCTGCATAAGCACGCACCCTAATTCTTTATGCGATTCATCACTATAATTCACAAAATCTCCTTTTCCATTCGGCAACGCCAATATAGGGGCCGTCACCAATCTTTGCTTCAATTCTTGAAAGTTGTACTCGCATTTCTCTGTCCATTCGAACTTCTTAGTCTTACGAGTAAGCCACATTAAAGGGGCTGCTATCTTTGCAAATTTGAACAAACCTACGGTAATAACCGGCCAATCCTACTTCTGGTAGTCGCCCTAACTACGGTCATCGATTCCTCAATGGTCCTTTCTTCATTCTTGTCAGGATCTCCAACGTGATCCTGTTCAGCAACAATCCCTTCTGGGATAACATCCTCAACCGTTATATCCTTAATATGAACATCATCTGGTCCCTCGTTAGGGTGCTCCATTGGATCCACAATCCGATCCCCAATATATAGTAAAATATCATCGTGTTATTGCTTTTGAACTTCAGGGTTCGGAGTTCTGCTACCACATACGATAACGATCTATGTTACTATCATGATATTTATAAGGGTTCCCGTAAGGGTTTTAACTGTCAGTACTACGTTAGGTAGTACAACTATGAACTTGGCAAGAGTTCTTATTATCTTAGTGAACTTATTATTTTAACGTCACATCATCTCTGAGGTTTATAATGCTTGGTTTGATACCATTTCTGTAACACCCCCAAATCCAAGGTCGGGGATCCGGGTTGTCACAAGTTCCATTTCCCTTAATAACACCCAATCTTAATAAACAACCAACTACTGCGTACTGTGACCCCATAATAAACACACACACCACAAGTTATAGTCTTAGAGATGAATACCAAAATAACACAAGTTATTTTATTCCACAATTATAAGTCATTAAACCTCAAAAGGGTTTCTAAATAAATTTACATTTCTTTGCCATTATTATAATTCATAAAGATACATAAGTCTGGTACATCAAAAGTTGAAATCCTAGCCTATTTGTAGTTCCTACCTCAGCTACAACAGCATCAACACCTATAGGCAACTGCGGAACGTTTCCTATCCGCTCGCGAATTGGGAGCTTGGGCATATTCATCTTATCTATCTGTTGTTGTGTGATGAAAGAAGAAAGCAAGGGTGAGCAACAAGCCCACCGAAATAATATGTATAATAATTAACAATATATGAGCATTCTCATAGTACTCATGAAAGTCTTGGTCAAGCAAATATGAACCAAATTCGATATCTTAACGTGACCAAGTCGCAAAATAATCAGTATATATGTATATATACTTTTCAAATTCTTGGAAATCCTCTGACATGTATAATATACACAGAGTTCCAGTTTATAACTGTATAAAAATATCATTGCAAGGTGATCTCATATATCTAACCTTGTCTCAACATTTTTCTGAAAATCTTTGTCATGCATAAGATAATAATTTACTAGATATATGTTGAAAAGATGAAGTTACAAGACACTCCAATATACTTATATCTTTTTCGAATACTACTTGAACTAACACCGTTCAAGGTATAAATAGTTCATCCCATAGATGAAGCTACAAGACCAAACTTGTATAGAATCAATCTTTGAAATATCATCAAAATGAAATGAAGTTACGAGATACTTCATTTGATGAAAACATCATTTTGAAAACTCGATCCTGCCAACACTCAACAATCGCCCAGCCGTAGCCTTTCTATCGAAGTGCTCTGGGTATTGTTGCAGAAATATCCAACTGGAAGATGAATTCATTACGGGAGTTTTTCGCGCTAGGAAGACCACTCATGATGATCAGTCGCAGTAGTGCAACCCCACCATTTTCTACATGTAGAGGAGAACAGTCGGATTTACTTGTCGACCAAACACTGGACTCCTAAGGAATGGACCATCTTAGCGGAACTTCCGGGCCATTTGGGCCAATAAATAAGGCTCGGTCGGCGCCACTCGACCACTTATGCCACTCCTAGTTCAGATGAAATCCATGACTCTAAAACGTAAAGCTCGTCTCCCCTTTCCCCAAGTAGGAACTTGTTGATACGACTCCACCAAGAAGTCGCATCTAGTTGGAAAGAAAAACTCACCAATATTTCCCAGGTGATGCCTGTTAATGGATTAACTTATTCCAAGAATTTTACTTCCCGAGTGTTGGGTAAGTAATCAAAAACTCTTTTATCAAAACATCAACCTTGTTGCGAATATAAAAATACATCACGGAGCCGGATCCCTCAGATTTTTTAGTGAGTATTTAAATCCCTTTCAAAAGGAAGATCTTAAATTTGAAAACGAGTTTTGGGATCCGCTCTAACTTTCAATAATAGTTTTGATAAAGTTTGTAAATAATCTCTGGAAATATTTAAAGTAAGAATGATTGATAGTATCAATCATTTTCCGAATACTTGGAGAATATTGAAACATTATTCTTTAAGAAAATAAAGAATATTATTTAATAAAATAAGCGGAGTCATAAGTCCTCGAATGAATATTCAAACTAATATTAATTAAATAAAATAAGCGGAGTCATAAGTCAATATTCAAACTAATATTCATTAAATAAAATAAGTGGAGTAATAAGTCCTCGAATGAATATTCAGACTAATATTCATTAAATAAAATAAGCGGAGTCATAAGTCCTCGAATGAATATTCAAACTAATATTCATTAAATAAAATAAGCTAAAATAAGTTTCATAAGTAGAAACTCTATTCAAATAATTAAACTAGTCTATGATAGTAATAGGAATATTAAATGAATATTCAAAAATAATAATATTCACTTATAATATAAAACTATCGAATAAACATTATTCGATTAATAGTTTTGAAAACTATATATATATATATATATATATATATTATAATCGGGAACATCGCCTTCCGGTTTAGAAAAATGTTCACCTTTGGGTCCCCTATACTAAGGGTATACGCAACTACTACTTATCTCTAGCATAGGTATTATGCAGTTTATAAGCATTTGAATTAATAATAGAATATCAAGTTTTCACAACATGCATATATATACCATATCAACATGCTCCAATATATCGCAAGATTTGCTAATAACAGTCATGCACTTATCTGAAGGTAATGCATCAAAATATTTACATCACAACAACAGTATAACGGGTAGAAAACTTGCCTGACTGTTCCGGGGTAGACTTAAGCTTAGAGTGGGTCCAGTAACCTATGTACAACAACACAAGTTGGAATTAGACCACGTTCGCTTAAGAAACTAGTCAAAACTCACTCATACCCTAACGGTCGCTTACGGTACGCTTAACGATTTGCATTAATCGCTCGCGTACCCTCGACTCCACTAATTTTAATCAATTAACCGTTACGAATTTTAAGGTGACTCTTTTGCGAATACTTTACCAACTTCCTAATCCACCTTACATAATTGTTTCGTAATCCAATTAGTCTTTTAAAAGCCTTAATCATGGTTTCAAAGTTAAGTGAGGGGTAGTGGTTCGCTCGCGAAACACCGTTACTTAAAACGGACGTTTCTCCTAAACCGTACATCGGATCTAAGCGAACCACATACCAAAACGAAGCTTACGACATGATCTAGCTAATAATGGCAAAGTTCAGAATCTTACGATGAGTTCACGGGTCCTGAAGCTAAGCACAAAAACAGTCTAAGGTAAATCGGGCATTACGACGGCTATGTTTACGCGATTCCCAAAATACTTACCACTCTAAATCCTCATCAATTCACTCCCATCCTCCAAAAATCAATAACACAACCAATACAACTTAAACCACTGAAAAATCAGTCTACACTCCAAGGTTTTATTAACTCATTCAATCTCTACAAATTCACCATTCCAAAATTAACACAACTTCACAAAAATTACTATTAAGCGTGGATCTAACTATACATTTACCAATTCATCTAAAAAATCAAACAATCAAGTTTAGTAATAAAGGTCAAGAAGTTTTTATACCTTGATTTATGAGTGAAAAGTTTCTAGGGAGCCTTAAAACCTTGATCAATCCTTATACAAGCTTGGATCTCACATAGATTTTGAAGTGTCTAAAAGTCCGATTTAAAGAACTGTACAATTGAAGGTCTTACCTTGATTATTTGGACGAGACTTGTGCACAAGAGTTGTAGGCCATCTCATTACCTTTCCAAAGAGCTATAGAACACAGTATTTGAGTGAGTATTGAAAGAGATATGACAGTTTGAAGTTGCTGGTATCATTTTGGTCGAGAGCAAAATGATAAAATGAAAAAAATGAAAAAGCTTCTTTGATTTCCTTGCATATATATCTTCTCCCTTGATGACATCATCCATCATGCATCACTTTCTTGCCATGTGTCAATCCCTTGTGATTTGATGATGTCATAATCCTTAGCTTCTTGTACAAGCTTGTCTCTGGGTCGCTTATTTGTTTTACGGTTCGCTTAACTCTCATTCTCGTTAATAGTTTGAGGGATCATATCCGGGATCTTATTACTTGGGATTACCTGAACCTTATTAATATTTTATATTCCTTTAATGATCATCTGCTATAATCCTTAAATAAAAATTCTTTTAATCATGTTACCTTATACTCAATTTTTTAGGTATATAATGGATTTTCGGGAAAAATCAAAGTGTCCGGATTCAAATTCTGACGACCTTTACATAAACTCATTTACTTTATGGAATACTAATACGATCTCTGAATTTCCATAACAGTACTCCTATATAGTGTGGTCTGATAATTTTCCTTAATCAGCACAATCAGAAAAAAATTACTATTCATCAGGGTTTCAAAAATTTCCAAAAATTGGGGTTATTACACTTGAGATTCACCTATGTCGCTCACCCTCAAGCTAATAGGCAAGCAGAGGTTGCGAATCGTATTATTTTAGATGGGCTGAAAAAGAGGTTAATAAAATCCAGAAATCATTGGGTAGATGAAGTACTGCCAATACTCCGGGCTTATAGAACTACATGTAGAGTTACTACAGAAGCCAAACCATTTATGCTAGCTTACGAGGCATAAACAGTTGTTCCTGTGGAAATATCCCACTTGTCTCCCAGAATCCAAGCATACAATGCTGAGGAAAACGAGGAAGGGCAAAGGTTAGCCCTGGACTTGATAGATGAGGTACGAGATACAGCCCATGTAAATATAGTAAAATATCATAAAAGGCCTCATTTTACTATAACCTAAGGGTGAAAGAAAGATTTTGTAGCCAAGGAGATTTGGTCCTAAGGAAGTGGAAGCTTCCGGAATAGGGCAGAAAGGAAAGCTCGCCCCAAATTGGGAAGGGCCATATAAGGTTAAGAGTGTTCAAGGAAGAGGAACTTATAAGTTGGAGATTATGGAAGGAGAAGAAATACCTCGGACTTGGCATGCTCAAAACCTGAAAGTTTAATATCTATAGTTTATACATACTATAGTGGAAACAAGGTTGAAAAGCACCTTGAAGCTTTGTTTGCTTAGGATTTTATATGTTATTAGACTATTATTTCAAATTCTAGTTCTACGAAGAATTGTGTAAGGGATGGATCCTAAGAGTTTACCATTAATAAAGTTTTCATAAACTCCTAGAACTATTTAGTTCAGCTTATGTATGGTTGAGTTCGCTTATCTATTCTAGTACAAGTAAGGAGACATGTAAGGGAAAGCTATGAAAAGGCTAGTAAACCATCTAATTCCCATGAAATATTACAAGTACTTAGAAAAAATAGTAGAAAAGCAAACAAACAACTCAGGATAACATAAATAATCCCCGAAGGGAAATAAGATCAGAGTACAATAAGTTAAGGATAAAAAGAACAAACATAAGGTCTAGAAGGACTAAAGAAAACTACTCCTCCATGTTGAAGCCATCCTTCCTCTGCTCCTTCTCAGTATCTCTCTTCTCAGCATTAGCAGAAGGCTCGACATTTGTTATTCCCTAACAATACAACAAGAATTACAGAAGGGGGGTTGAATGTAATTCTGGCTACTTTTCAAGATTTTAAAATAGTTCTTACTTGATAATATATAAGTGTTTGATTTGCAGAGTGCGTAATGAATGATTTATATGAATCAAAACACAAAGTAATAAAAACACCAGTTTTTAAAACTTTCTGGTGGATTTGAAAGTATCCACCAGATATATATATATATATATATATATATATATATATATATATCGAATGAGAACCCTGTGAAGCTTGAATAGCTCACATCTGCTTACAAGTATGAACAACTAAACTTATAGAGGAATGCTACATAATACATCTTGAAAATGTTTCTTTGAGAATGTGTGTGCTTAGTTCGATGATTGTTCTACTTGCTACACTTGGTTTATATATCACCAAGTTTAAATGACAATAAGACAAGATAATAATGTAAAACATATCTAGTCTAACTCCATGCTACTTCACTACTCTATTCCAGCATCTTTGAATATCTTCATAATAGCATGGAAATGGTAATGCTTCATTGTTCTCAAATTCCTGCTAAACAGGCTGCCACATTCCTTTTGCAAATACCCAACGCATGTGACTGTATTGTCACTGTCAATAGATATTTGAATTTGATCATCCGTCGGGTACATGCTTGTCATCCGTCGGGTAGCTTTGTTGATCATCCGTCGGGTAGCTTTGTTGATCATCCGTCGGGTAGCTATTTGTCACTTGAATCTATTTCATTTATACAGAATTATAAGACATCTTGTATTTACAATTAATCAACCTATTCTGCATATCCACTAGTAGTCAACATGACTCATATGCTCCTACAGAATCTACACAAAGTTGTTTGCAGAAATGTGCTACAATACTTATTATTACATAAGCTACTCACTCGATGAATGTCAAATCATCATCCGTCGGGACTATATTGAATCATCTGTCGGGACTATATTTAATCAACCGTCGAGTGCTACAAAATTCACTAAGTTAAATCTACCAAGGTGTTTTGTATAATTTATCATCAAGTTCACAACATATTCCTAACAACATCCTTTACAGGAGAAGCTAGAGAAGAAGTAGTGCTAGGATCTAGGATACGATCATCAATCTTGGGAGAGTTGAAGAGAGCATCCAGGCTATCCTCTGTCTCTGGCTATTCAGGATGTATAAAGTCCTTGGGATCTATTAAGCCCGGATGCTTCTCAGAAACTGCCTTCACCGCTGCATCCCATCCTTGGGTAAACTGAAGAGGATAAAGACCCTCATCATGAATATCCATGAGATTCTTAAACTTATCAGAATCCATGTACTCATCAATGATGGTTTCTTTATCACTCTGGAACTTAACCAGCTCAACATGGGCCTTGGGCAGCTCTTCCCCCTTGGTCTTCAATTTCTTCTTCAAGACCTCGTCCTTCTCCTTCCACTTCTTCATCTCCCTCTCAAATTCATCTGAGTTCCCCTTCCAGGACCTAACTTGTTGAAGGGCCTCCTGGAAGTAGGTGTTGCTCTGCACAAAGAAATATGATTTAACATAGATTTATAAAAAAAAGAGAAGTTGAAATTAAAAGGTAAGAAAAAAATGTTACCGCAGCTTGGGCCTGAGAACCCAGGAGCTCAATAGTCTCAATGTCACTCCCCGTGACAATGTTAGTGAAGTCCTGGGGAGTTATGGAATGGTATGACCAATCCTTAGCATGCTTGGTGGACCCAACCACCGTGTCACTTCTCCTAAAACCCCAGTTGGGCCTAAAGGAGTGCGCCTTGAGAGGAGGATCCACATCATCCACCAGTTCCACTATTGGAACATGGGGCCTAAGAAAAGTAGGAGCATCAGGCTTGCTCCTGGGGTCCTTGTTTAGCTTGGCCCTTTTTTGGCGACCAGATTCCCCTTCCTTAGGCCGATTAATGTTATTAATGGCCTCGCAAGCTGAAATGAAAAAGAAAGAAAAATATTAGAATCTGGAAATGATTGAGTTTCAATCAAGAAAAAGAAAAGAAAAAAAGGTTAATATTACCCCTATCACTGGCCTGAGAAAGACCCACTTTCTTCAAAGAGAACTCCTCTAAGAGAGTCTATATATCTATTTTGTCATCATCAGAAATGAGGGCTTGATAAGCAACCTCCTCCTCGTCGGTCAGCCTAATACTAGCAGGGCTGCCATCTACTACCTTGCAAAAGGGCCTACAAAAAAGGGTAGCCCAATCGCCTCCAGCCTATGTTAACCTAACAAACTCGTCTCTCCATTTTGGGTTATTCTCGACAATGGACCTTTGATGTAATAAAACCTAGCTCGGTTGAGTTAAAGGACTATTATAGAACTGAATTTTTTTTCTAAAAACGGCGACTGAAAGAGGGAATTTATTCCTAAGACATAAAATGATAAAATAAATAATATTCCTCCATGCATTGGGAGGGAGCTGACACAGGTTTATTTGCACATCTGCAAGCAGACGTGGGATGAACTCGTGGAAGGGGAACCTAAGACCCAGGGCTAAAACTCCTCGATAAATAAAGATTGTATCCCCCTCCCAATTACAGGTCCTATCCCCAGGGGCGCCAGAGTAATTCTAAGGTTAGGGGGGAGTCTGTACATGGTGTTCAAAACTTCTATCCTACCATTTAGCTCATGAAAGGTATTACCATGGTTGTAAGAATCTAAGTCAGACAAAGATGGATATTTATCCCATCTAGTGTTTATCATGTCTATAAGAGAAGTGTAAGGATAACGAATTTGAATGGCGGTACCTCTTTTTGAAGAATTCATATTGGCCAGCCTAGCAAGGTCGCGGTCCGCCATTGATATTCTTGGGAAGAAGGCTTGAAACCCAGAAAAAGGTTGAAGATGGTGGAGCTGCGGTGGCAGACAACGCCGGAAATCGCCTTTCTTAGAGAAGAATCAGAGAGGTTTTTGAGAGGATTTGAGAAGTGAGAAGTGAAATGAGAATCCTCACTTCTCGCCTCACTTATATAGCCGAAAATTCAGGAATGTGAATCGACTAAAGCCCAATATAAGAAAGCCCACTAAAAAGAAGACTTCAAGAACATTCTAGAAACAAAAAAGGAAACTGAAAGGTCAAAAATCGAGCAGAATTTCAATTAAATCGATTAGAGTCATTATCGATGGTAAATAAAACCCTGGTCGAATTTTCATTCGATTAAAGGGGTAAAAAATCACTTAAGTCGATCAGAGTCCTGATCGAAAAAGGAAGAATTATACTCGAATTTTCATTCGATTAAAGGGGTAAAAAATTAATTTAGTCGATCAGAGTCCTGATCGGAAAAGGAAGAATTCTGATCGAATTTCCATTCGAGTAGAGGGATATAAATTCGCTTAATTCGAGCAGAGTCCTGATCGATAAAAAGAATAATTCTGATCGAATTTCAGAAAGATCTCAGCGTCAAAAGCAAGCCCAAATCGATCAGGATCCTGACTAAATCGATTAGGAATCCTGGTCAATTTTCCCGTAGATCTTAGTGTCAAAAATAAGTCTAAATCGATCAGAATCCTGATCGATTTCGATCAGAATTCCTGGTCGATTCTCCCTTAGAACACAACAACAAGATCCAAGTTAATTCGATCAGGATCCTGATCGAATCGATTTCGATCAGGAATCCTGATCGAAATCTTGTCGACTAGAATGGAAAATTAGCTATTAATTCGATCAGGATTCCTGGTCGATTTTGCATGACTTCTGGTCGATTTAAGTCAGAAAATTAGGAATAAATCCTGTAAATTAAGGCAATTCCTTATAAATTCCTGGAAATTATGAATATTTTCTGGAAATTAGAAGTAAATCCCAGAAATTAAGGGAAAATTCCTGTAAATTAAGGAAAAATACCAGAAAATTCCTAGAAATAGGAATAAGGTAAGAAAACAATAGGGGATCCCCAATAAAAGTCTGAAGCCTTGAAAAAGGCAAAGATCGTTGTAAAAGTGTAGGTCGCTCCACACTTTACGTTAAAAAACGATACCCTGTAAGGGATTAAGTAAGCTTAACTTCAGCAAAATCTAAAAATGATTTCCCAGAAGTTGGGGGACAAATAATAGGGAATAAAATATTAATTAATTTCATAATTAATTAGTAAGGGATAACTAATGGGCTAACAGTTAAGCCCATTAGAAATGGCTCAAAACCCTGAATATTAATTAATTTCGTAATTAATTAGTAAGTGATAAATTAGATGATAAATAAAGTCCAAATGAGGACACAATTCCTTGGAGATTGGCCTCCAAAAAATCTCATAGGATAAGGAATCAGTTTACTACTTCCTAGGACTCCAAAGTCCATTCTAATTCAGAGATTTGCCTACCAAGTCTCCCAACTCTAGTCCAGTTCAAGGACACCCAAAAACTATATAAGAGGCCTTACCCTACAAATCAGAACTACGTTTTTTGATTTGATCCTTGGTAATCAGCAAGGTACGTAGGCATCTTATTAGAGTAGATCGAGTCACGAAACTTAAAAGCAGTCAAATCGAGTCTCGAAACTCACAAACCCTAGTAGTAAATACAACAATTAATATACCCTGAGTTTTTATCCATAACACCGGTATTTTGAAAAGCGCATTAACCGGCTGCTTAAGCGGAAGAGGGGAAAAAATGTACTGATTAGTGCTAAATCGGGCTATTAAGCAGCGTATTGGTGGATTAAGTCGATTAAGCGGCCAGACTAACACTAAAAGAAACACAAAAGCGGCTAATCTAGTCAGACCGGCTATGGTCTCCCCTGCTTGACCGGTCCTCCCTTACTTGACCATTAGGACAAGATGTATAGCCACACAACCCTTAAAAGTTTAAACTGATAGAATTTGTTTTCAGTCATATAACTTCAAATGCATAATAACACACAAATGCAGACACACTTGTTCATCACACATATTGTTCACTTTAATCTGGAAAAGTAGGGGAAGGGAAAAAGAACAAGAAGAAGGTTTTGAAGTTCATAATGATTAGTTATCATTTATCTTAAGTCACCACAATCATTAAATATTAAAAAGATATAAAGAGGCAGATAACAGTTGGTTTTTCTAGGTATGCAGCTGCATATAGTTTAGGAGTGTAAATCAACCAAAACAGCTCTTTTACAAACTTGTCAAGTCACTCAAAACCATAATAAGGTATAAAATATCACAACTTGTTATTATGACATGGTGTGGTTTGGGTTTGATTTAAAGATAAAAGCTATCCCCAAGCTTTCATGATCAAACCATGTTGTAAAGAAGCAAAAGCACTAATCTTTTCCTATGAAATAAATATGGTCCTAAATGTATGATCCCTTCTCATTATATCCTACTACATTATATGTACATGCTTCAAGTTGTTGTTATTTGTCATCTTGACATCTGAGAAATGAGAAAGGGAAGCCAAAAAATGTGGTGCATAGTGCCCTGCAAAAGCAAGAAAACTATGCAGTACGTTGAGCCGCGAATGGAAATTGAGGAAATGTTGAAGGAAAAGCTTGCCACTATCAAAGAAGAGCCAGAAATTTGTGAAGAAAATGGCAAAGTACTTGCAAAATATCGGTCTTTTGCTAAGAAAGGGAAGAAGATTTGTTTAAAGGTTAAAATGGGACATCTGTTTAGGTCTCAGTTCAGTGTAAAGGACTCTTATGTGTTGCTGATGACAAGCTTTGCTTCCAGACATGGTTTGGCTGGACTTTCTCAATGCTAATCACTTTCATAATTTGTTATTTGGTAATTTATGTGAACTTTTGTATGTATTATGTTTATCAGATTACTTGTACTTGTTTGGAAAACATGTCATTCATCTGTGAGCTGCTATATTTGGTTTGTTTCTCCAGCCTAATACATGGAAGAATCATCAGCGTTTTATAATTTCACAGGATTTATGTTGCATAGGCATCTATAGTAACTCAAAAATCCTCGAATTACCTAGACTACAGTTTTTAGGGAATCATATTAAAAAAACGTCAACTGGATGTTAGTAAGACAAACCAATCCAAACATATCAAACTCGGCAACTCAGAAGGAAATTTGAGAAGATTATTAATACGCAGACCATACACTATCCTGAGAAGCTGTGTTAGAGAAAATCATCTTCACAAGTTAATTATTAGGACACTTAATAAAATTGATCCTTACCTTGTTCCATTCACAGTCCGCAAACAACTAGAAAACGCTTTGTAAGAACATTGTTATATACAGTAAAGGCGTCTAAAAATACTCAATATGATTAATTAATCACATCGCTCTTATTTAAAACAGAGAGGAAAATAAATATTGCTTATATAAAACCCAAAAGCAGTATGATATCTAGTAGTTCTTTTAAAAACGAATCAGAATCACAAGGCATTTCTCCTGCATTCAGCTGTCGGATGAGAAAGAACTGGAAATCCGAACTGAGAACAAAATACAAGTCCAGGGCATGTACCATCCATCTTCAAAATCTTGTCAACTATATCTGAATATATCCGCGCAATTTTCCTTGGCCAAACAACAACACAAAATGTCTTCCACTTGCACGTTTTATGGCCATTTCTCCGAATCCCCTTGAGCTTAATGTTCATTTTTCTTGACCATCGCCTTCTAGGCCGTGCCATCTTATCATCCCAATAGCGCAGACTCTTGTAACTAATGCACCTGCTGTCTTCAAGCATATTTTGGTTCATTAGAAGAAGGTAAAATGTTTTGTTGAACAAGTATATATGTGAAAGTTTGATTATATAGGAGACTAGGTTCAGTGCTCACTAATAAAAATATAACGGGTCCGGATCAAATAATTTTAAACACCATTCTAACAAAATTCAGCATGTTACATATTGCTTCTTCAGTGTCACTATAGTTCACCTTGAGGCTTCAATCCAACCCTAGGTTATAGTTGTTTTAAACTGAAAATGTACTTCATTACTGTCATGATTCATCTGCAGGGGTTTATCATTATTCCCAACATATAATATGTTCCATCTGCTTATACAAATATTCAACTTATTATTTTCTTCTAAATCAAGTTAATAATTTTGCATTCTGTTAAATCTTAGTACTTTTATATCACTGGAAGTCATGCGCAGTACATTTTGAATCCTAGTTGTAGCGTCTATGGATGTGGTCTTGAAGACGATTGGTTTTGCCATCCAGAAAGGGGAGCGACGCTACTTCTTACTCGGTGTGATCATCTGTACTCAGAACCTAATTGCACACTAAATTTAGTAAAATTCTTGGTATACGCTTAAATAACCTTTGTTTAATTAGAATTGTTCTGTTACAACTCACAAAACTAAAACCATATCACAAATTAGCAAAATGATAGCGGTATCAAGTTGGTTTTCAAGAAAATTATAAAATGTCAAACATCAAACTATTTTTGGCTAAATAAAAATACACCCCCTGCATTTACATCAAAACATCAATTAAATCATTCCTCCCACATAACACATTATTTTATAATAATTTTTATATCATTTTTTGTGTGTCTAAAAAGGGGACTGCATACAAATAATGGAATTTATTGATTGATTAGGACTGTGCAGTACTACTAATTAAATTTGCTCATAGCATCTTCAATGCAAAAAAAAACATTTAATTAAAAGTATAGGTGACATAACATAAATATAAATAACTGAGATTTTATAAAAAAGTAGGCACTCCACTGAGACATTTCCCTTAGCTAAAAATATAGCCAACCTTTTTATGTCATATTTATTTATTGAACCTCTCGAACCATGTAACTAAATGCCACATCATGTATTACCATATCAAAATAAAATATTTTATTTATAATAATTTGAAATAATGATAATATACTATTTTTAAGCTATAAGTATCATTATAGCAAACTCTATCGAAGAAAATTTCTTACACGTTCGATAAATTTTAGATAATTAATATTTTATACTCCCCGTCCTAAAATACAATTTCCTTTGACTTTTTACGCGTATTTTTAGGTGAATAAAAAGAATAGGTCCATAATTTTTTTTATTTTTTTTCTAAATAAAAGTATACATATTAAATTTTAATTTAAGAAAAAAAATTTAAAAAAATAAATATATAGAGCTATGACTTTTATAAACCTTAAATTACGCGTAAAAAATGAAAGAAACTAGTATTTTAGGTTGAAGGTAATACTATTTAGCCAATTATTTTAGTAAATAAGCATTAGAGATGCTCTTGTTAATCAAGAAGAGTGCCACATATGACAAACCAATAAGTGGTACATTAACAAATTCTAATACACCTACAGACCTCCTGATAGTAATAACTATATGCTTGAATAAAAGTTATAATTAAGATTAATGTATACACCCGTGCATTTATATAACATGACTAATACAGTCTAACTAACAAATGAACAAATGAACCAACCGTATAGTTTTGTTGTTTATGGTGATAATGTATGTTATTGTGTTGAAAAATAGTGTGACATCTGCAATGATTGGAGTCCATGTTAGGGAGGGACAAGTTCAAACTTCAGAGGCAATGATTTGTTGATAATACTGATATTTTTATATATATATTTGTAATGCACAGACTTTTTGTCTGATTATGAAGAAAAGACTTGTTTGACTGTATTTTAATGGAACTATTCAGTCCAGTTTGAGATTATTTAGATTTTTTACAGTATTATTTTTCCCCAGAACTGCTCTCTCTCTCTCTCTATGCAGTGAGTTCAATGAGATTCTTGATTGTTAAGTGTTATGTTACGATCCATGTAGTAACTTAGTTCATGGAACATTTAAAGTTTAAGATTTTGTTGGGATTATTATTAATCTAAACATTTTCTTTTGTTTGTTTTATTTATCTTCCTGAATAAATTTGTGGACGTTGCAGCTCTGCAGGTGGTTGAGTATGTTTAGGAAACATGTGAGTCTTCTAGAAAAACTAGGGAGTGCTCCTGGTTTTTAGAAGCTTAGTTAGTCGTTTGTTTTAGTAGCCGGGTCTTTTCTCGTAACAGTTTAATAATACAATTTGTAAGCATTTCATATTAGAAGTAATACTTTCAGTCTCTATCTGTTATCTTTCACATTATAGTCTATCATCTGGCATCAGAGCTCAGCTTTCCTGTGAGGCAAATCAGAGTCAAAGGTCGATGGAGAAGAGTAAGAGTAAGGAAGTAACGTTTGGACTCAGCTACCCAATGCTGAAAAAACGAACTACACTACCTAGGAAATAAAGATGAAAGTTTTTATGCAGGCTCACGGGGTTTGGGATGCTATCGAACCAAAAGACCCAAAATCTGTAGTCGAAGAAAAGATGGACAAACGAGCCTTGGCTGTAATCTATCAAGGCATTGCAGATGATATACTGTTGACAATTGCTGAGAAAAAGACGTCAAAAGAAGCCTGGGGAGCTATTAAGATTCTGTGTCTAGGTGCTGATAAGGTGAAACAAGCGAAGGCTCAAACACTCAAATCAGAGTTCGAGTCACTAAAAATGAAAGATTCTCTGGATGACTTCTTTATGAGACTTAACGGTCAGGTGACCAACATCAGGGCGTTAGGAGATACAATTGCAGAGGAGTACATGGTGAAGAAGCTGTTAAGAGCCGTGCCAACGAAATTTCTCCAAATTGCATCAGTCATTGAACAATTTGGAAATTTAACGACCATGTCAGTAGAGGAGGTGTTGGGTTCACTAAAGGCCCACGACGAACGCTTACATGGATACTCGGAGAACACAAATGAAGAACAACAGCTCTTACTGACGGAAGATGAATGGCAAAAGAGAGAAAACGCCGAGGGTAAGCTTCTCTTAACACGAGAAGAATGGTTGAAAAGGTCTGGTAAAAATGCGCAGCCCAGTGGGAGTGATTATCGTGCAAAAGACAATCGCCTTGTTCGCGATAGGAGTCAAGTAAAATGCTTCAACTGTGGGGTTTATGGCCATTTTGCAGCTGAGTGTCGTAAACCTCGAAGAACAAGACAACAAAGAGGAGAGGTAAATTTGACACAACTAACTGATGATGAACCTGCACTATTGATGGCTCTGTGTGAGAATGGTGCAGATGGCATGGTTACGTTTACTGAAGACAAAGCTTCGAGTGATATTAACAAAATGGAAACAAATACTTGGTATCTTGACAACGGGGCCAGTAATCATATGACTGGTCGTCGAGAGAAGTTTGAAAAATTAGACAGATCGGTGAAAGGAGAGGTTAAGTTTGGAGATGGCTCACTAGCGAAGATTGAAGGCAAAGGTTCAATCAAGATCGTGTGCAAAAATGGAGAAAATAGAGTCTTGCAGGGAGTATATTATATACCCACACTTCGAAGCAACATCATAAGTTTGGGCCAATTGTCCGAAGAAGGAAATCGAGTGGTGATGAATGGTGAAAACTTGTGGGTTTATGACAGTTGCGGAAGGTTACTTATACAAGTCAGAAGATCAGCTAATCGTTTATACAAAATACAAATTCAAGAGGCCCAACACTATTGCTTATTGACAAAGGGTGAGGAAGAAGCTTGGCTATGGCATCAACGCCTGGGTCATGTGAATTTTAAAGCAATGCAGATGATGTCAAAACACAACATGGCTCATGGAATGCCCCATATCTGTCAACCAAATGAAATCTGCAGTGGCTGCCTCATGTCTAAACAAACTCGTAAGTCTTTTCCGTCTCAAGCTAACTTTACTGCAAATATAGCGTTAGAGTTAGTTCATTTGGATTTATGCGGTCCTATATCCCCACCCACTCCAGCGGGAAACCGTTATTTCATGCTCCTAGTTGATGATTATAGCCGCATGATGTGGGTTTATATGCTTAAAACTAAAGATGAAGCCTTGGGTTATTTTAAGAAATTTAAATAACTTTTTAAGAATGGTGCAAAGTGTTGGGAACCACGGACTTAGGGTGTTACTACGTTTTACGATAAAGATTACGAAAAGAGGATTATCTTGTTAATGGTTGATTCCACGCTCTTCTATTGTATTCCCAAATTCCCTTGAGCGAAGTGTGGCCTCCGTCTTCTCAAGTTATCCTCTCTTCTTGCTCCTTGGTGGCTACAATATGTTTTCACACAATTGCCAAGCAAGAAGAGAATAAGAATATATATAGGCTACAATAGGGACCATGGATAATTAGGTTGGGCCTTCTAATTACATCTTGAGCCTAGCCCAATATAATTAAATATTAATTCAATCCACTAAAGAATTAATATTTGCACTACCTTTCCTAATACCGTAATTTAATTAATTCGGTTCCAATATTATTTGCTTATTAAATTCCCCATATTTAAAATATCATATATCCATTAATTAAATAAATTACTGATATTTTATTTAATTAATATCTTTTATCCTTGATCATCCACTCAACCTTTATTTAATTATGCCAGAATAAATTCCACCTGCAGGGTTTCACATAATTAAATCTTTTTGAGCTTTTAAGGGGACATCATTAACCCGAATATTATCAGGACATGGATTCCTTCAATAAATAATATCCACCATGTATATAATTCTATCACCCAAAATATAATGATATAATTCAAAAGAATTATTTCATATATAAATCAAAGCATGTAAATATTATACACGTGTCAATTACTATTTCCGGATTAAGAACCTAAGCATTAATAATAACATAGAATCTTAGTTCTCCTTCTTAATCAGTATTAAGGGAACAATTCTAAATTTGATCCTGCTCAATATACACAAAGTATACTAGCATTATTTATTAGTCAATATAAACTAATCTAAATAATACTACAGCCATACCAGTGGATTGTCCAACACCACCTGTGTTGTGAACCTTATTATATTATATAACCGTATTTAACAATCTAATATTCTGTATCACATTTGATACTAGATTGTTCACAATATATAATATTAGACAACATGTAAACATTCAAATGATTCTCAAATAAACTGGCCAGAAATAAATGTTTTCAGTATACACTAACAATCTCCCACTTATACTCAAAATATTCTATATGTACATCAGTGTTTATTTAATCCACTATTACATAAATATCTATGTGTCCATCCATATGACTCTTATCGCTTCCACATGCTTGTCAAAAACCTTGGTTGGCAAGCTCTTTGTGAAAGGATCTGCTCGGTTGTCTATCTGATGATATGTGAGCCACAACTATATCCCCCCGCTTTACGATTCCTCGTATGAGATGATACTTACGTTCAATATGTTTAGCTGCTTTGTGGTCTCGCGGTTCCTTTGAATCTGCCACAACACCAGTGTTATCACAATACACCGTCAAGCTCCTAGGCAAATTAGGTACCACATCTAAGTCCAAAAGGAAGTTCCTGAACCATACAGCCTCCTTGGCAGCCTCAGAGGCCGCCACGTACACGGCCTCCATGGTGGAGTCTGCAATGCATTTCTGCTTTACACTCCTCCATATAACGGCTCCACCTTCCAAAGTAAAAACATATCCCGAGGTTGATTTCCTCTTATCCCTATCTGATTGGAAATCTGAATCAGTATATCCCAAAGGAAATAGATCTGAGGCCTTGTAAATTAACATATACTCCTTAGTCCTTCTCAGGTACTTGAGTATAGTTTTTACTGCACTCCAATGTTCCTGACCTGGGTTCGACTGATATCTACTAACCATGCCTACAGCAAAGCAGATGTCAGGCCTCGTACATAACATAGCATACATTAAGCTTCCACATGCTGAAGCATAAGGAACTGCTTTCATGCTCTCTATATCCTTAGGTGTCGAAGGACACTGCTTCTTAGATAGAGCAACTCCATGCTTAAAAGGTAAAAAACCTTTCTTGGAGTTCTGCATGTTAAAACGAGCTAATATTTCATCAATGTAGGGCTCTTGAGATAAAGCCAACATCCTTTTCTTGCGATCCCTTATAACTTTGATCCCAAGGATGTATGCCGCTTCACCTAAGTCCTTAATGTCAAATTGTTTGAACAACCATGCCTTTACTGATGACAACATCTCAACATTGTTTCCAATGAGTAAAATATCATCTACATATAGTACTAAAAAAACCACTGCATTACCTTCACTTCTCTTATACACGCACGATTCGCTTGGACTTTGATCAAATCCATATGACTGGACTGCCTGATTAAAACGAATATTCCAGTCTCTAGAAGCTTGTTTAAGTCCATAAATAGACCTCTTAAGCTTACATACCAGATGTTCTTGGCCTTCCTTAATGAATCCTTTTGGTTGCTGCATATAGATGGTTTCTTCAAGACTTCCATTAAGAAAAGCTGTCTTGACATCCATTTGCCAAATCTCATAATCGAGATGAGTTGCTATAGATAAAAGAATACGGATTGACTTAAGCATGACTACCGGTGAAAAGGTTTCCTCATAATCGATACCTTCTTTCTGAGTATACCCTTTCGTAACAAGTCTTGCTTTCCAGGCTTTCACCTTTTTATCTAATCCCCTCTTTTTTCTTGTAGATCCACTTACATCTAATAGGTTTTATACCTTTGGGTGGTTACACGAGCTCCCAAACCTGATTAGAATATATTGATTCTATCTAAGCTTCCATCGCCTTTTGCCAAAGATCTGCATCTTTGTCTTGTATTGCCTCTTCGTATGTACGGGGATCATCATCATGTTCACCAGAGACCAAGTCTGAAGACTCTCCCAAAAACATGAATCTATCAGGCTGTTGAACAACCCTCCCACTACAACGAGGCACTGGTGCAGTATTAGTGACAGGTTGTACATTATATTGTGGTTGTTCTACTTGTACTACAGCTTCATGGGTATTATTTGTCCCGCCCACTAGTTCCTCTAAAATGACACTACTCATGGGTTTGTGATTCATTATATATTCCTCCTCTAAGAATCTTGCATTGGTGCTAACAATGACATCCCGATTCTTCGGACTATAAAATAAATATCCTTTCATTCCCATGGGGTAGCCTACAAACAACCTTACTTCTGTACGAGATTCTAACTTAGTCGCGTTCTTGTTCAGCACATGTGCTGGACAACCCCATATTCGAATATGTCTTAGACTCAGTTTACCCCCGGTCCACAATTCTAAGGGGGTTTTAGGAACCGACTTAGAAGGTACTAAGTTCAGAAGATAAGCTGTTGTCTCTAAGGCATGTCCCCAAAATGACTTGGGTAAATCCGAATAACTCATCATCGATCTAACACTCTCTAAAAGAGTCCGGTTCCTTCTCTCTGCTACACCGTTCTGCTGGGGTGTGCCTGGTGCAGTTAACTGGGATTCTATCCCATTTTCTAATAAATATTCCCTAAATTCTCCAAGCAAGTATTCACCACCACGATCTGATCGTAGTGACTTGATACTTTTATTAAGTCGCTTCTCCCTTTTAGCTTTGTACTCTTTGAACTTATCAAAGCACTCAGACTTACGGTGCAACAAACAAACGTACCCATATCTAGAATAATCATCAATGAAAGTGACGAAATATTTATAACCACCTCTTGCTTGGATATTCATGGGTCCACATAAATCAGATTGAACCAATTCTAACAGTTGTTTGGCTCTATTCCCTTTTGCCTTGAAAGGCCTATTAGTCATTTTACCTTCCAAGCAGGATTCACAAACTGGAAATGGCTCCACTGCCAATGAGCTTAAAGGCCCGTCTACTACCAGTCTTTGAATCCTCCTCAAGTTAATATGACCTAATCTCAAGTGCCAAAGATATGTTTGGTTCAAACTAGAAGGTTCCTTTCTTTTAGTAGAGTTAGAAGATGTGTTGTTCAATTCCCTAAATTGCAGTTGCAGTGCAGGTTGACTAGGATTAATTATATACAAATTGTCTTGCAATGTACCAGAACATATAATTCGTTTATTCATCATAATAGAAACATTACGATCCAAACAAACATTATAACCATCCAATGCAAGTTTAGAAACCGAAATTAAATTCCTTCTAAAAGAAGGTACATAAAGACAATTGTTCAAAACCAAAATCCTATCAGAACCAAAAGATAAATGAATAACTCCTACTGCAACTACTGCTACTTTCGTAGCATCTCCCATGAACACGTATATCTCACCATCTCTAAGCATTCTGGATAGTTGGAACAAACATGATCAGTGGCTCCTGTATCTACACACCAAGTGCTCGTAGATATAGCCGCTATAAATGTTTCTGTAACTAGAGAAAGAGACATACCAGTATTGTTTGTCTTCTTAGGAAGAGGACAATCCTGTTTCCAGTGACCTGACTGTTTGCATCTGAAGCACTTTCCCTTAGGCTTTTTCACACCACCCTGAACTCCCACTGCCTTCACAGCTTTCTGTGTCTGAGCCTTTTTCTTCTTCTTAATACCTTCCGGCTTAGAGGAAGAACCTTTCTCAGCCACATTCACTTGAACACTCTGCCGAAATAATCCTTCAGCTGCCTGAAGTTCTGTCAGCAATTCCGCGAGACTATACTGCCTCTTGTTCATGTTGTAATTCAAGCGGAACTGCTCAAAACTCTTGGACAAGCTCATAAGGATAATGTCAATCTGGGTTTCCCCGTCAAGTTCAGCACCAAGGATCTCTATCTCATTCAGATGCGACATCATCTTGAGAACATGATCCCTTACAGGTGTGCTTTCAGCCATCTGAGTGTTCATTAAAGCCTTCATGGCTACTTGCCTAGCAGCCCTATTCTGATCTCCAAAAAGTTCCTTGAGATTAAAGAGCATATCTGAAGCAGTGGCCATAGACTGATGTTGAGGCTGCAAAACACCCGACATTGCTGCCAGAATGTAACATTGCGACATCTCATCAGCCTTAATCCACCGTTTATAATACTCTTTCTCATCTTCAGGAGAATCAGCAGCAGGCTGTTCAGGCTTGGGTTCATAAGTGCAAAACTTGTACTCCTCAACAGTCAACACAATGTCCAAATTTCATTTCCATTCAATATAGTTAGGTCTGGTAAGTTTGTTATCCTTAAGTATGGTGAATAGTGGATTAAAGCCCATTTTATCCTGAGAATCATGCATAAAAACATCACATAAATAAGGGTGCATTAATTATTAAGAGCTATTGATTCCTCTAACAATTATTTAAAATTAAATGCACTAACATCTAAACACCATAAGTTTCTGGTACGCCACGATGTGTGACATGTATACCACCTAATTTTGTTTAAATGTTACTTCGGTCCTATTACTAAACAATATGCCACGTTGGGGTGGACTATATTATTTTTCATAGCTAAGTGTATACCATCATCAAATCTTAAATTATTCGAAATCTATGAAACTTGGTACGCCACGATGGGTGGCGTGTATACCTTCCAATATTCGTAATTTTGCCTTGAATAAAATACTTCAATTCAATATTCATCAATGGTTAGATTTCCAGGTAGTGGAGCAGTCACATCGGTCTCGCTTAAAACCCACAGCCTTACAAGTTCGATGAACCCGTTTTTGACAAAATCGCCCCAAATCAGAAATAAAGAAAATCCGTATTTATTCCTTTTAAAATTTTTTAATTTAAGAAGTTTGTTCTAGTAATTTCTATAACATTATAGACACCATAAATTACATGTCACGATGGGTGACGTATATATAATTTATATTCGTCTTTATGTTAAATTACCTACAACCAATAATGGAGACCATGGGATTTAATTTCATATTAATTCCCTCTCCCACTTAGAATTTTTTTTATTAAAATTGAGGAATTTTAAAATTAAATGGGGCCCTATGTTGTTATAATTATGTCTAAACATGCATTCAAAATACACACATAATTTTAGCAACATATAACATTAATTAAAGCAATAAATAAAATTTATGTCCATGTCGTCCTAATTAAGTTAAACATGCAATTTTAAAAGAATTACACACATAATTAACGACACACATAATCAATAAATTAAAGCAATAATTAAAATTTAATGGAAAAAATTAAAATAAATTTTCCACTATTATGGCCCTTGAAAAAAAATCCAGCTCTCAAAAAAAATCTGCCCCAAGCGCGCCCCGACGCCTCCAGCAGCCCCAGCAGCCCCAGCACCCCAGCAGCCCCAGCAGCCCCATCAGCCCCTTGTAATCGCACAGCGGAACAAAAAACTACCGGAATTGATTTCCGATCGCACATAACTATTACAAAATACCCGGAACAATTACAAAAAAAATAGATCTAATACAAAACTAATTTTGTAAAATCTATTCTAACACGATCAACCCTCGTGTAAATTACAACCACGATTAAACCACGTGGAAACCAAAATAAAAATTAACCACGATTAAACCACGTGGGATCCAAACACATAATTAAAATATACATGGCCATAATAGTGGATTAACAACATGCATCAAAACCAATACATACAAAACACTATATACACGCATATATAATTACGACATGAATATTATATCATAAAACGTAGAACCCATTACCAGGCTCTTGATACCAATTGTTGGGAACCACAGACTTAGGGTGTTACTACGTTTTACGATAAAGATTACGAAAAGAGGATTACCTTGTTAATGGTTGATTCCACGCTCTTCTATTGTATTCCCAAATTCCCTTGAACGAAGTGTGGCCTCCGTCTTCTCAAGTTATCCTCTCTTCTTGCTCCTTGGTGGCTACAATATGTTTTCACACAATTGCCAAGCAAGAAGAGAATAAGAATATATAGGCTACAATAGGGACCATGGATAATTAGGTTGGGCCTTCTAATTACATCTTGAGCCTAGCCCAATATAATTAAATATTAATTCAATCCACTAAAGAATTAATATTTGCACTACCTTTCCTAATACCGTAATTTAATTAATTCGGTTCCAATATTATTTGCTTATTAAATTCCCCATGTTTAAAATATCATATGTCCATTAATTGAATAAATTACTGATAATTTATTTAATTAATATCTTTTATCCTTGATCATCCACTCAACCTTTATTTAATTATGCCAGAATAAATTCCACCTGCAGGGTTTCACATAATTAAATCTTTTGAGCTTTCAAGGGGATATCATTAACCCGAATATTATCAGGATATGGATTCCTTCAATAAATAATATCCACCATGTATATAATTTCATCACCCAAAATATAATGATATAATTCAAAAGAATTATTTCATATATAAATCAAAGCATGTAAATAATATACATGTGTCAATTACTATTTCCGGATTAAGAACCTAAGCATTAATAATAACATAGAATCTTAGTTCTCCTTCTTAATCAGTATTAAGGGAACAATTCTAAATTTGATCCTGTTCAATATACACAAAGTATACTAGCATTATTTATTAGTCAATATAAACTAATCTAAATAATACTACAGCCATACTAGTGGATTGTCCAACACCACCTGTGCTGTGAACCTTATTATATTATATAACCGTATTTAACAATCTAATATTCTGTATCCCATTTGATACTAGATTGTTCACAATATATAATATTAGACAACATGTAAACATTCAACTGATTCTCAAATAAACTAGCCAGAAATAAATGTACATACTTCAAATAAATATTTTCAGTATACACTAACACAAAGCAGGGAATTCGAGTCTTAAGGACAGACCGTGGAGGTGAGATCTGTTCAAAGGAGTTTGAATCTTTTTGTGAGGCACATGACATACTACGCCATTATACAGCACCCTACACACCACAACAAAATGGTGTAGTAGAGCGCCACAACCGAACAGTAGTTGCCATGGCCAGAAGCTTACTGAAAGAAAGAAGAGTGCCTACACAATATAGGGGAGAAGCTGTTAAGCATGTTGTCTTTGTCCTAAATAGAGTTCCAACTCGAGCCATGTCAACCATTACTCCACATGAGGCCTGGTTTGATAAAAAACCACATGTTGATTGTTTTAAAGTCTTCGGATGTGTAGCTTATATGAAGACCCTGGATGTGCATACGAAGAAACTCGATGATCGAAGTCAGATGGTGGTTCATTTTGGTAGAGAACCAGGTACAAAAGCTTACCGTCTATTTGATCCACTCACCAGTAGAATACATGTCAGCAGGGATGTAGTTTTTGATGAAAGAAAAACATGGGATTGGAGCTCTGACATAGACCCTGAATCGAGGAGAGACGGACATTTTATTCTGTGAGATTATACACCAGACGTAATGACACATCAAAATGATTTCGACATGGAACGAGACGAATCTGGCTCACCTGAAACTTTTTCTATGCACATGGAACAAGATGAATCTGTCTCACCCACAACACCTCCCATGCATCAGCCCTCTGTATCAATTGCCACGACCTTTCAAAATGGAAGTGCACATATCACACCATCGAGTGTATCGAGTGATTGTAGTGAATAACCTCAAAGATTCCGAAATCTTGATGATATATATGCCAACATAACCGAGATAGAACTCGAAGAAGAATTATTGTTAATGGGTGTTGATGAACCCATTTGTTTCAAACAAGCTATTACAGACACGGTATGGAAAGAGGCGATGGACCATGAGATCAATTCTATTGAGAAAATAATACCTGGCAACTGACTGATCTACCAAAAGGGCACAAATCCATCGATCTTAAATGGGTTTTTAAAGTGAAAAAGGATCAACACGGACAAGTAACAAAGCATAAAGCCCGTCTCATGGCAAAAGGCTATGTCCAACGTCAGGGAATAGACTATGACGAAGTTTTTGCCCCCGTGATGAGACTCGAAATAGTCCGTTTACTTCTTGCACTAGCAGCCAAGCATGACCGGGAGGTGCATCACCTAGATGTCAAATATGCATTCCTCAATGGAGTTATACACGAAGAGGTCTATGTATCATAACCTAAGGGGTATGTTAAAACAGGTTTTGTACACAAAGTTTATAAGTTGTTAAAAGCACTATATGGCCTCCGTCAAATGCCAAGGGCCTGGTATGCTCGCCTTAGTCAATATTTATTGACATTGGATTTTGTCAAATGTCCATTTGGGCACACAGTTTACACCAGAAAAGATGGTGACAATTCTTTAATTATTGGCGTTTATGTCGACGATTTATTAGTCACAGGTACCAGCCTTTCTGACGTTGTCAAATTCAAGGGGGAGATGGGTCGAGAATTTGACATGTCTGATCTTGGCAAGCTATCTTATTATCTGGGATTAGAAGTAACTCAAGGCGATGGTTTTATTGAGCCGAGACAGACAAATTACACAAAGAAAATGCTCGAAAAGGCCGGTATGGCTGAATGTAACGCTGTCAAGTTTCCAATGGAACACAAGCTTCAACTGAGTGGCGACTTGACTGGTAAACCTGTAAATCTTACACACTTCAAGAGCATAGTTGGTGTTTCGAGGTACTTGGTACACACACGGCCTGATATCGCTTATGCAGTGGGAATTGTCAGTAGATATATGGAGAGGCCGATAGAAAATAGAAACACATATGACCGTTGTGAAAAGAATTTGTCGCTATGTGAAATGGACACTATTGTATGGGCTGGTGTATACAAAGGGACGAGGAAATTATATCTTATTCGGGTTTTCTGATAGCGACTTGGAAGGCAACTTAGATGATCGGAAAAGTACAAGAGGAATGGCATTTTATCTCGATGAGAATCTGATCACATGGGTCTCTCAGAAACAACATTGTGTTGCCCTTTCCTCGTGCGAGGCAGAGGTCGTGGCAGCTACAGCTACTGCTTGTCAAGCAATCTGGTTACAAAGAGTTATTGGTCATATCACAGGCAACAAGCTAGGTCCGGTCACTCTATATATCGATAACAGATCCGCTGTTGATTTGGCTCGGAATCCTATCTTTCATGGGAGAAGCAAGCACATAGACCTGAGATACCATTTCATTCGAGACTGTGTTGAGCAAGGCTTAATTGTGATAAAGCATGTTGGAACAAGCGAGTAGCACGCAGATATTCTAACCAAAACATTGGCGGTAGTAAAGTTTGAAAGAATGAGGGATTTACTAGGAGTTCGAAATATGGGGAATGTTTAGATTAAGGGGGAGTATGTTGGGATTATTATTAATCTAAACATTTTCTTTTGTTTGTTTTATTTATCTTCCTGAATAAATTTGTGGACATTGCAGCATATAACTAGTCTGCAGGTGGTTGAGTATGTTTAGGAAACGTGTGAGTCTTCAGAGAAAAACTAGGGAGTGCTCCTGGTTTTTAGAAGTTTAGTTAGTCATTTGTATTAGTAGCTGGGTCTTTTCTCGTAACAGTTTAATAATACAATTTGTAAGCATTCCATATTAGAAGTAATACTTTCAGTCTCTATCTGTTATCTTTCACATTATAGTCTATCAGATTTAACTATATATTATCGAGCAAGACTACCAATATATTTTGGTCATTATATTAGTTGGATCCCCTGTTGTTGATTTGTACAAACACATTGTAGCACATGCCCTGTGAATGACTGTTGAGGACACACATGCAATGTGCGAACAAGAATTATGTACAAGTCGGGTGCTAAAATAATTTAAGAATGAAATAATCATAATATTAGTAATGTAATTTGTGCATTTTACTGGACTAGAGTAAAAAAAACTTCAATATTGATATTGGAAAAGTAACCGGACTTGAGCGTAGGTTGCTAATATGGACAAATGTGTGGGTGACTTGACCGCCGAGGGACCAATGTATGAGTTAATTAAGACTATGGACAAATATGATGATGCTGGGACACACTGATCATGTATATAAATAAAATTCAGACGAAACTATAGATCAACAACATGTGTCTTTGATGGAAAGATATAATAAAAAACACAAGATACTACCAATATGCATAATCTAATTAAAATTTGTAGGATCTTCCGAAGATGAGATGTACGCAAAATTATGAGAGCCTTCGACTATACTGTTAATTAAAAATCTAATTAAACCTTTTTTGTATGTACCGAAAATACTCCTACCTAGCATATAAGCAAGTAGAAGTATATTTTCTGGAACGGAAGAAAATAAATCTTTTGTTTCTACAAATTAAAAAGGAGGTAGCATGCTTAAGCCTAAGCCACACATTCATTTGAGTTTGATTCTCATAACTTTCTTGACCTGAAACAACACTTTTTTGATTTTATCAGAAAAACTTTGCTTTCTGGACAAAGTGTAGCTTCTAAGAAACAGTTGCCTCTTCTCCATGTCCGTGTACCCCCATCTGCTTTCTTAACATGTGTTCAACAATGACTGAGAGAGAGAGATTTGTTATATTTAAGTTCAAATAGACATGACATGATGCATGCATCTAGTATGAATGTGTGGACGAGAAGACACCTAGTCGTACCTGAATGTCGATTCCTTGTTTGAAAGATTACGAGTCATGGAGCCGTCTGTATCACTAACACTTTGGATATACTATTGTTTATATTCAATGAGAATTGTGCAGATATCAACTAATGCTCTGTTTTGGATTGCTGTTAAAAATTGCTGTGCTGTTAGAAATAGTGCTGCTGAAAAAAGTGCTGTTGTAAAAATTAGATGACTGTTTGGTAATTTTTTTGATATGTATATGTGTTTATGCAAAAAATTAAAAATAATGATGCTTTTGGTAAGGTTTGATGGTGAAATCAGCATCTGCTTCCCGCAACAGCTGAAAAGCAGCTTTTTCTAAAAGTATGGGGGGACTTGCTATCTCTAACAGCAGCTTTTAGGCCAAAAGCACTTTTCGAAAAAGCAGCTTTTAAATTTTACCAAATAGTTTTTTAACTGCTTTTCAGCGAAAAGCTGCTGTTGCTGTCTGCAACAGCAATACCAGACACACCCTAACTAACTAATTAACAATACAATTATTTCAGTGCTCTCATGAATGTATATGCATGTGGATTTAGATTCAGATTTTATAATTAATACCTTCCGTCTTGCAACTGTCCAATTTCGATTTACCTCCTACATGTTAAATACCGAACCTTTCCTAGTATCTCTCAATCTTTACATGTATATTACTTTTGGGCAGTAATTCTAGCTCTATAATACTTCACAGGATACCTTGTATTCGCCTTTAAAAAATAGAGAGGATAATTGGATCGCTTGGTTTCAAAATGGAAAGATGATACTATCGTTGCTTCTATTACATTATTAACATACATGGTTATATTTCCTTATCCACAGCTTTAATATACGAGGGTGATCCCAAGTTTTTAAGATTTTTCTGATGATCGATTCCTCTTCCCAATTTAATCATCCATTTTCCTCTTAAAAAAACTAGGAAAATTGTCAAGAATACCAATTTTGAGATACTAATTTTCAAATATACCAACATCAAATAGTTATTGCAAATATATCTTTTATTTTAATATAACAACTTTTATTTTGCAAAATTACGTTCCGGGCTTTTTATAAAGACCCAACCCATTTCCCCATCTTTTCTACTCTATTTCTCTCTTCATTTTTTTTCTTACATTAAATCTCTCTCTCTAATCTCAATCACTTTCTCTCCGTTTTCACGGTGTTTGATCTGTTTGCTTCTGATAGTTTCAAGAAATCATATTTCGCCATATACAAATGATTTCATCTCTATGATTCTATGTTTTTTGCTATCATATATGGACATATGCTTATATGTATGTATAGAACCCAAACTTATTGAATCTTTTTTTATTTCTTCCAATTTATATAAGTTTCGTGTAGTATATTAATTGTATGTATTTGTGCATAATTTAGATGTGATAGTTGTTAATTCAGATATTAATTTCTGACAAGATGTGGTTTCAGACAAGATTTTAATTTCTGAATATAATGTAAGGGAATAGGTTTGGTATTGACATGAAGAGGAAGATGAAGATTGAAGAGGACGAATTTTGGTTGCTTTTAGGCGATTTTTGCTTTGCTTTTAGTTAATTTTATGATTAATTTTGTGATATTAGGATTGGCCCCACATGGACACTTATTTTTTGCCATTTACAACCTTTTGCAATTTATTTTGCAGCTAAATATAATTTTTAACGGATTTTTCAAATTTGCATTTGTCGCTGCATATATGTTTGCTAGCAGTTGCAGATATGGTTGCAAATGCAAACTCCGTATTTTTGCAAGTATTTTTTGAAAGATAATATTTTTGCAATTTGTTTTAGAAAATGACAATATATTTACAAAAATTCTTTTAAAATTGGCTATTTATGAAAAAAGCCCAAAAAAGCTATCATATTTTCGCTATTCTAAGCTTCTCAAAGTTCAATTTTCCTTCAAAAAAAGTTAAATTGGAAACCTTTGGAAATTTACTAAAAATACTATTTTCTGACAAGATAGTTGTAATTTTACCAATTCACAAAAATACTTGTAAATTGGTAAATTAAGTTTCTGATATAATTGCAAAGTCGAATAACGCATTTTCACAAATATATTCAAAAAATTTAAGTTGTAAACATGATTGCAAAGTCATAAAACTCATTTCGACAAAAAAAATGAAATTTGCAAAAATCTTTTTAGACTTGGATATTTATGAAAAGGCTTTAAACCTTTTGTTAAAGAAGAAGTTCGGTAAAAACAAATTCGTGGAGAGTTGTTGAATAGTGGTAATGGTTGATGATGACTAATGTCGGAGGACGTTAGTTGGCAAGGGAGAATGACGTAGGACATTTAGGATTAGGGTTTTGTATTTTGGAATGGCTGATATCATATGGATTGTCGAATTGCAATTAAGAGCGAATGTTAAATTTTCTCTATTTCGCAAAGGTCATTTTGTTCCATACAATGTGCCTATGTACCCCTATTTATAGGGGATTAAACCGAACATAATTTTTGAGTAACAAGTAACCAAGATGGGGTTTGGTTTCTCCTTTCCAAAGCCTTATTGGATCGAGGTCTCCGTCTTAGGTAGTGTTGTTATTACCCATTCGAGCTCACCTATTTTCTCGGAATGTGGCCTCTAAGTCATTGACCCGAGAATATCGAGGTCAATACCCACCTTATACCATAGAAAAAATGTACCCATGTATTGGGCTAGACCAGAGACCTGCCAAGGTGTGACCCCCTTCAAGCCCCTTATCTGGGTGAGCTCTGTTAGCAGGGATGAGGCTTAATCCATCTTTGGATAGTAATAAATATGAATGAGTTTAGATGATATTTTTCTTTACCTAGTCGAGACCCAAAGCCAATTTTTGAGTTAAGACTCTTCTTGGTCGAGATCCAGTTCCAACCTTTGGGTTAGGACCGTCCATGGTCGAGGGCCAATGCCAACCTTCCCTGGTCGAGGCTCAGTGCCAATCTTTGGGTTAGGACTATCCTTTCTTTATGGCCTTCATAAAATAACTCTTATATTCTAGGCCCAAGATTTGGGTGAAAATTTTGATCTTCCGACTGGAAGGCCCAACCTTTGGGTTAAAATAATACTCCGCGAGCCCATAGTTTTTAAGTCTAATATATTTAATGGGTTTACTGCCGAAAAGGTCGAAGAATATCTTTGGGTGAGAACAAAGCTTAGTGAATTTTTTCCGTGTAATGCTCAGAGTCTTCTAGAATCTCTTCAGTCAATAAGGCCCATGACCATCCTTTGGGTGGGTTATACGTTTAGGCAAGCTCATCATATTTCGATACATAAAATTAAGTTACAACTAATTTTGGGTGTTCCAATTCCCCCCAGTTTCTTGCAACTTTAAGAGTAAAAGAAACAGATATAATTTCCATGAATCTTGGGCGAGCCTTGTTATAAAGTCTCTGTCATTCTCCTGTTCTTCAATTATTTATGTAAAATTTTTTGTATATATATATATATATATATCAGAAATGTAGAGATAGATAACTATCAAACGGTTTCCATGATACGCGTTTCGAGGTAAATATTTTTCCCTTTCAAATTATCTACAAAGGCAACTGATTTTATTTCATTTTTCCTATCTTCCACATATCTTCTCAAAGTGCTGTAAACGTTTAGGCGAGGACAATCTTTAGGCGACCTCTTGTTTTCATAGTTCCCGCTTGTTGAGGTATGTTCTCACTTTTTCTTTTATATTTGTTCTTTTCACTTATAATATTTTCATGTATGTATACTGTACCTTAAATGTTTAGGCGAGAACTCCTTTCAACGTTTAAGCGAGAACACCTTATTTTCAACCTAGACTTAAGACACGTCTCTTACACGCCATTCTCCTTATAGGTCTTGACGAGAATACTATCCAAGGGCAAGGACTCATTTTTCTATTCTCTTATTTGTTTTTCCTTTGCTTTATTTTCATAACTTGCATTTATCCATCCTCACTTTTCTCACACAAATGTCGAGAAAAGATGATTTTTTCGCTTCCCTGATTAGACGTTCTTCTCCAATTTTTGATGAAAATAAGGCCAATCAAGAAAGACAAGATCAGTTTGATCAAATCCTAAATCATGGCTCAGAGCTCACAAAAGATCAATTAATTTGTTAAAGTTTAATCAAGAAAAGTTGTCGCCCTTTCTGATAGTCCTCGCTCTTTAGATCATGCAGAAAATTTAGCGAGAACTTTCGAGGCTAGAGATTTGAGAGAGAAAGAGGGTGAGCATGATGATGACCTTCTCAACCTTTTTACTAACTTGGACGTTCATGAGGCTGGCCCTTCTAGATTAGGTATTGATAAAGGAAAAGACATATATTGATACGAAGCCGTTATGCGAGAAAACTTCAAAGTTAGAGAAGATGAGGAAGATGAGGGCAGGGATGAAGATGAGGAAGATGTTGAAGAAGAAGCGCTTTCGTGCCACCCCTAAATTATGCTATAGAGATGCACTCGCCCAGTAATAACCCTTACAAGCCTTTGGATTTGAATTTTGACAAGGACTACGAGGAGGTTGATTAGGCTACTACTAGAAAAAACAAAGGTTTAATCTGAAAGCAAAAAGATTAGATCTTGGATGTATGAGTGCACACAAGCTTAGAAGTATCAAGATACCTATCTTTGACAAAATAAACTACACTCTATGAAAGAAGAAGATGATGTTGTTCATCAGGATGGCTAATTCACTGTACCTTGAGATTCTCAAGCATGGACCCTTAATTCTTATGTTGAGGGATCAACTCAAGATGATGTTGTTATTACAGCTCATTATGCTCCAAAAGATCCATCTACATACATTGATCCAGAGAAATAAAAGGTCTCACTTAATAGTGGCTTGCAACTTATTTTGATTGAGTCTCTTGATAATGTCATGTACAACAATATTATTAAGTGTGAGTTAGCCTAGAAAATCTAGGAAAAGGTAGGGATCTTATGTGAAGTTACTGAAGTGGTAAAATAAAAAAGAATCTTGATCATACAATATGAGGGTTTTATTGCTAAACCAAAAGAAGGAATTACTGAAGTATTTGAGAGATCCAATAAAATGATAAATAACTTGCAGTTGCATGACAAGTTCTATGATGATGAAGAGGTCAACTTGAAGTTCTTACTCACTCTTCCTGACCAATTAGAACAAAAAAATTCCGAAATAAGTGAAATAAGATATCTAGGTAGAATAACCTCACACTTATATGGAGTTCTAAAAACCTATGAACTTGAGATGTTGCAGACAAAGTCATTGAAGCTAAATCAAGGACATGTGGTTGATGTGGAAAGTGCCTTGATAGAACGTGACCAAAAGACAATTTAAAATGAAACTGAATCTCAAATTTAAATTATATAGCCTATTTAGCAGAATTGTAAGGAACCTAAACAAGTCATTCTAGAAGTGGATGTGACGGCCTCAACCCCGGGGTCAGGAGCTGATGTCACCAAAATATGACAAACCACAAGTATAAACTACTAATAAAACATTATTATAATAACGCGACCCCTACCAAGATCAGATACAGGTTCAAGTATTATTTAGGTTACAATACTACCACTAACTTATTCAACAACCTGACACTCTAACTTATTACAACAACTCATCAGACCTCATGGTCTGATACAAACTACCTCAGAAGAGCCGGGGCCGGAGGGGGCTGACACTCTATTTTGCCAAGGTCTGACTTGTCTTCCAGGCATCTGCAATATATATAGAAAATAAGCTACAATGGTGAGCAATCAATTGCTCAACGTTACCACTATATGAATAACAAGTAAAGTAGTTTGTACAAAAATAGTATAGGAAAAGAAATTCTAGCTCGTTTACGAAAACAAGCAGAACATGTATAAACTGGATATCAACAACTAGCATTCTCTATAAAATGTAACATCAGTCGTGTGCTGTGTGAATACCAGAGTCCAATTTTAGCATGCTATTTTCATTTATAAATCCACTGTTCCATTACAGGAAACACAAAATCATCTATTCCGTTACGGGAACCACTAAATTAAAATCAGATATATAATTGGACGAATCCTAGGGACAACTGATCAGTCTATCCCACCACAAACATGTTCCGGAACTCAGAGACTAGCTAGGTCACTGTCACGTTGGACTAAGCAGTTTAAATAGGGCGCGCAACCGACTTAGCCTCTTACGCAAACCCGCTGAGCCGTTACGGGTCTCTTATGCAACCTTCCAATATCTGATCCGTTTTATCCAGTTTCTAAAATCATTTATACCTATCTCCTTTAAAACAATTATATCACAACACACTTTCCAAAATCTTTCCAGTTTTAATCACAATCTAGAGATATGAATTTTAAAAAGTCACTTTTCCCCCAAAATATAAGTTAGTAAAATATATTTAAATACGGGGGATACGTAACTTAAAATATTCTGTTCCAGGACATAAATTAAATCAACAATTATTCATATATACTAAACTGTAAAAGATTTGTTCAGGGGTACTTGCCTTGCGAAGCTTATCAACTAACCCTACCTCGACTTTAGACTGACTTTAACTCTCGAGTCCTTCGACTTGAACCTACAAAATCCAAACAACCAAGGTTAAACGACCAGTTATGCTTGACATATCCTCGCTAGACAAATTACCCAATGATAACGATTCCTGACTCTTACTTATTCTTATAATGTTGTACACGAAATAATAATACACGTAACAATCAGGGTTCGATTCATATTTATTTAAATATATACGCTCGACTCGTATTCAAAATAATTTTCAGAAAATTTGGACAGCGACTCCTCTATTTTTAGGCCTACCCGTCGAAACATTATTGACGTCCAAATCCCAAAAAATCCAATTCACAACTTATAATTCAATACGACTCGCCACATTAATATTTATTTATGTTTTGAAAATAATTTATACGAATTATTTTTTTATTTTAAGTATTTAGGACTCAGATAAAAATCATCACCGTCCACCGTCTGCTCGTAAAAATTCATCGCGGACGGAGGCAAAATTTTCGGGGCACCCGGTTAGTCGGGTTCCAACACGAAAATTCCACCAATAATTAAATTGAATTCCCGCACGAAATTATATTAATTTCACAAAAAATACTCAAAATAATCCCTGCAGAAAATATAAAAATTCAGTCAAATATAACTAGCAAAATGCGTGTGTAACACGAGCTAACTGGAAAGCAGCCGCACAGCCGCGAAGCAAGCGACAACAACCAACAGAAAACAACAATCAACAGACTCAACAACTACACACATATATTGCTATGCATATATATGTATATAAGCTAATCCACAAAGAGAATAGGAACGAATCACCAGAGAAACACACCGGAAAATCCGAGAAAACGGCGGCAACACAAGCGGAGAAAACTTGGGGAAATAGAGAAGAGAGAAGAGAAGATAGGAGGAGAGACGGAGAGGGAAGAGAGGTGAGCGCGAGAGAGATTTGAGAGAGGAGAGAAATGAGAGAGATTTTTGATCGAGAGAGAGACAAATTACAGGGCTCGGTGCAGACAAAGGAGGAGGAGTAAGTAAAATTTGGACACCTGGCACTCGATTTATCATATGCTGCCACGAATCAACAATTAACCGAGTGTTTACACGTGCCCTGAATTATGAATTTGTTCCAAAAATTCGCAAGTATCAGACCAAGTTACGGGTAAAACAAACCCGGATAATTACCAAAATAGTTTTAAAATTTTATAAATATCCCAAAATTAATAAAACATAAATTTTGTAATTTTTAAATAAGTTTTGAAACACAATTTTTACCCGCATTTTAACGATTAAACAAAACAACGCGCGGGTGAATTTAATTCCAAAAATTTCCAAAATAATTTTAAAATTCTCAGAATATTAAAAACTTAATAAAATATGAGTTTTGTAATTTTTGAAGCATTTTTGAATTAATTTCTGATTTTACAAATAAGTGCAATCAGAAAATCATTTAAGGATACATAATTAATGAAATATTGATTTCTAAATTTTATAAAATTCCAAAAATAATTATTGAAATTATAAAATCATTAAAACAATTTTAGAGATAATCCAAATATTTATGAAAATAAATTTTCCATAAAACCACTTTTAAAAGTGAATATAAAGGACTTATATAGTTTTCTCTCCTTATTTGTGAGAGGCAGTTTTTCTCTCCGAATCTGATCAATCAGTTTTGTGTGAGTCCCAGGCCAGATACCAGAATATCAAGGAGCAATTGGAGAATCTAAATGTGGATGAAGAGGAGAATGAAGATCTCATATTATATATGGAGGGAGTATATGAGGGAGAAAATCAGATTTGATGTAAGGAAACCTTTGAAGAGGAAGAAGAAAATCACACGAAAGAATGGATCTGAGTTTGTGGTTTTTTGTAAGTATGAACGTTTAGGCGATTTCTGCTTTGCTTGTGGTTTGGTCACACATACGGAACATTTTTGCAGAAGAACTATTGATAACAGAGGAGAATGAGGGGCTAGGGGATTGGGGTTCTTGGTTACGAGCTCCGACAAGGCAATGGGTCGGGCAAGGTGGTAGAAAATAACTGAGGAATGAGGAGGATGCAGACTGGGCGGCGAAATTTGGAAGAGATAACAACTATCCTAATTTCTCGGGCAAAAATTCAGGAGGAAAAGATAATGCACCAACTGATATGAGTATTATCAGGAGTGATGAGGGTAATAATCAAACCAATCTTGTTTTTCAAAGTAGGGATGGGCGGGAGAATATTAGGAGTGGGCCTAATCTTTTCAAATATTTATCGAATGGGCTTGAGGTAGAGGAAAAAGTGGGCTGGAAATTAAAACAGGAATAGATTGAGAAGTGGGCCTCACTCAGGAACAATAATGGATATAGAGAATTGCTTAATAAGGAAAAAATCCACAGATGGTAACATATCACAAAAGGAAACTGAGAATTCTGGAACTGATTTCTCAGCAACCAATAACTCTGTTTTGGCTACGCTTGCTTTGCAAGCTAGCCATCCATTATGAATTACTTAAGCTGGAATTGCCGAGGTTTGGGGAATCCTCATGCAATTCGTATTCTAGGAGATTTAATTAAATCTCAACACCCTGATTTGATTTTTCTGTCTGAAACTCTTGTGGAAGGGACAATTATTAATAATATTGCAGATAAATTTGGTTTTAACAATGTGTTTACGGTGGACAAAGTTGGCAGAAGTGGAGGTATGGCTGTTTTATGGAATCATAAAATGGAGTGCCAGGTTATAGACTCGTCTAATAATCATATTGATATGCATATAATGGAAAAGTCTGTTGTAGTGTGGTGTTTAACTTGCTAATATGGTTATCCAAAAAGAAGTCGTAGGATGGAGGCCTGGGATATGCTAAGGAAACTATCAGAAAACGTAAGTCCGCCATGGTGCATTTTTGGCCATTTTAATGACTTACTGTATGATTCAGATAAAAGAGGACCTCATCCTCATCCCCAGTACCTTATGGATGGGTTTCAGTTGGCTATAGATGATTGTGGTCTCACAGAAATTGATCTTGTTGGAGGCGAATTTACGTGGGAGAAAAGCAAGGGCTCTCCAAACTGGGTTAGAGAACGTTTAGCCAGAGCTTTTGCAAATGATGCTTGGTGGAGGAAGTTCCCGCTTTATAAGTTATCAGTCACTCATACAATTAACTCTGATCATGACCCGATTATTTTAGAGCTGGTGTGTGTTACTTATTCTAAGAAACAATTTAGATTTAAGTTTGAGAATACTTGGTTGAATGAGCCAACGTTCAAGAAAGAAGTTTCAGATTTCTGGAAATATATTCCTACAATGCACATGCTTCCTAAATTATTGTCTGTATCTTCATTCATGGCTAAGTGGGGTAGGAATTTTTTTCATAAGTTCAGGGACAAAGTTAAAAAGCAGAAAGAAGTTCTTAATGCATTGATTAATAGACGGGATGATATTGGCATCAAACAGTATTTTGAACAACAAAGTAAATTGGATGAACTCCTAAACCATGAAGAGTTATATTGACGTCAACGAGCGAAATCCTTTTGGCTTACAGCAAGGGACACAAATTCCAAGTTTTTCCATGAAGCAGCAACAAAGAGGAGGAAAGTAAATACTATCAATAACCTGTTGGATGAGAATGGGACCATGATAGATAATGTTGAGGATATGGGTCAAATGGAAGTGGAGTACTTTAAAGGAATCTTCACAGGCAACACGAATGTGAATGTGCAAGAGGAAGAGGATGTCAGGAATATAATTACGAAGGAGCAGAACATTAAGCTAGTTTCAGAATAAAAATTTGAGGAATTCTCTAAGGCTGTGAAACAGATGCATCCAGACAAATCTGCAGGCCCTGATGGATTCAGTCCTGCGTTCTTTCAACACTTCTGGGAGCTACTTGGTCGTGAAATATTTAACTGTTGTAATGATTGGCTTAAGAATCTGTCCTTCCCAATTAGTCTAAACGATACAACTCTGGTGCTGATACCAAAAAAAGATAATGTTGAAAAACTCACTGATGTCAGACCTATTGCATTGTGCAATGTAATGTACATGATTTTAGCAAAGGTCTTAGCAAATATAATTAAGGAATTTTTGCCAAATCTAATCTCTGAGAATCAATTGGCTTTTGTCCCAGGAAGGAATATATCTGACAATGTTTTAGTTGCATTTGAGCTGTTACATTTCATGAAAAGGAAGAATAGAGGTACAAAGGGTGAAGTGGCTTTGAAATTGGACATATCGAAAGCGTACGACAGGGTGGATTGGAACTTTCTGAGGAATAGAATGAAAGCTATGGGTTTCACGGAAAAGTGGATCAAATGGTATATGTTACGCGTAACGACTGTGACTTACATGAATAATTTCAATGGCACAACAATAGGCCCTATTGTTTCAAGTCGTGGTTTAAGGCAAGGAGATCCTTTGTCTTCTTACCTTTTTTTATTCTGTGTGGAAGGATTGTCAGAATCGATTTCTAGAGCTGCAGAGGAGGGTCATATCTCAGGTTGTCAGATAGCTTTGAATCCACCAAGAGTGACACACTTACTCTTTGCTGATGATAGATTTTTATTCTTTAAAGCTACAGAGGCAGAGGCATCATCAATAAAAAGTTTGTTAAATAGGTATGAAGCAAATTCTGGTCAGGCAGTGAACTATTTTAAGTTCGGGATTGTCTTTGGTGCTAATGTTCGGTTGGACAAGCAACAAGTAGTAAGGAATATTTTGGAAGATAATAATGACCTTAAGGATAGTAAAACTTGGGTCTACCATCGTTTGTTGGTAGATCAAAGAAAGCAGTTTTCAACTTCATAAAAGAGAGAGTTTGGCGCAAGGTACAAGATTGGAGTCATAAGAATTTATCGAAGGCTGGAAAAATAGTGATGGTGAAGAACGTAGGTCAAACAATCCCAACCTATAATATGTCATGTTTCTTACTGCCTAAGTCTATGTGCTTAGAACTGGAGAGACTGTTGAATGGTTATTAGTGGGGCTCGAGTTCTAATAACTCTAAAGGGATCAAGTGGCTTGGCTGGGGGAGAATGGCTCAACCAAAGAATGCAGGAGGTCTTGGTTTCATAGATCTATATGGGTTCAATATGGCATTACTGGGCAAACAGGTTTAGAAATTTTGCAATAACCCACAATCTCTGGTAACGAGGCTTTTTAAAGCCCGTTATTTTCCGAAGGATAGTATTCTCAATGCTGCTAAAGGCTCGAGTTCTAGTTTTGTTTGGACAGGGATATGGGAAGCAAAAGATCATTTGAGGAAAGGGTTTCAATGGGTAGTAGGAGATGGTGAGGATATTAAGATATTTAAAGATCCGTGGCTAAAAGGGAAGAGAGATTTATGTGTGGAGGATAGTCATGTGAATGGTGTTAGAAATGAAAGGGTTTTTTGTTACTTCCGTCCTAATAGAAAAGACTGGGATGTGCAAAAGGTTCAACAAGACTTTCATGACGATAACATTCGATTAATCCTACAAACAAGGATTCCTCAGTTCATGGCAAAAGATAGAGTAGCTTGGATGGCTTCATGTACATGGGGGTATACATTTAAAATGGGGTATCAGTACTGGTCTACTCAGAACACAAGTGAGGTAAATAATATGGATACTGATAATTCGAGTAGCTGGAAGAGAATATGGAAGCTGAGATTACCTCACAAGATGAGGACTTTTCTATGGAGGTTTTGTAATAACAATATACCTGTTCGAAATCTACTGAGAAGGAAATGAGTAGCAATGACTATTATATGCCCGATGTGTAATACAGATGTAGAGCACATGCTGTATATATTTTTCTTTGATTGTAAGTTTGCATCTGAATGCCGGGGAAAAATGGGTCTTTGGTTTGATATGCAAATGGTGGAAAGCTTAGATATAGTAGAGAAAATTGCAATAGTTCTGTCGAGCATCTGGTTTGCAAGGAATCAGAAAATATGGGAGAACAAGATTGTTACACCAGCAATTACAGTAGAAGTTGGAGTTAACAAGTTAAATATGGGCAGGATGCTATGGATCGAAGGGCAAGACTTAAAAGTTATGTTATTAGTCCGGTTATGCAAATGCCTCTTACTTGGCAGTCTCCCCCAACAGGTTGCTATAAACTGAACGTGAATGCCTCTGTATTTACTAGTGAATCATCATTTTCTATAGGTATGGTGCTTCGAGATGATCATGGATATTTTATAAAGGGGAAGAATATGCGATTCTCAGGTGAGGTGACAGTGATGGAGGCTGAAGCTAGAGGAGTTCAAGAAGCAATAACTTGGATTGAAAACTTAAGGCTGCAAGGTATTAGTATAGAAAGCGATGCTCAGCTTATGGTGAAGGCTGTTAATAGTCACTTGGAGTATTACCTGGAGGTTGGATACATTATAGAGTACTGCAAAATGAAGCTAATGAACAGGCCTGATCTTTCTTATGTCATGTAAAAAAGCATATAAACCATGCTGCTCATCTTTTAGCTAGGGTGAAGTGTATGGTTGATTGCTACATTGTATTTGAGTCTCCTCCAAATGTGTTGTTGGATACGTTATTTGCTGAAGTTTCTTAATGAAATATCCTTATATTTTCAGAAAAAAAGTAAATCAAAAATAATATGGTTCAACAAACAATTATACGAATAATCTTCGCAGACCAACAATCACATATAAATAATAGTAAACAAAACACAGCTGTCAGAATCAATATACATCATTTATTTAATTAATTACGTAATATTTACACCTTCAAATAATAAAAATATACGAGTCGTTATATCCTTCCCCCCTTAAAAGATTATGTCCCCAGAATCTGACTTAACTAAACAAATCAGGATATTTGCCAAGCATATCTGACTCTAACTCCCAGGTAGACTCTTCTACCCTAGGGTTTCTCCAAAGTACTTTAAATATTGGGATAGACTTATTTCTAAGTACACGCTCCTTACGGTCTAACATCTGGATTGGTCACTCTACATAAGACAAATCTGACTGAAGCTCGATTGGTTCATATTCAATTACTTGATTCGAATCAGGAATGTACGGCTTCAACATGGATACGTGGAACATATTATGAATATGCTACAATTGTGGCGGTAACGCTATCTCGTCAGCGACCTTTCCTATTTTCTTCAAAACTTCAAATGGCCCTATATACCTCGGGCTGAGCTTACCCTTCGGTCCAAATCGAACTAACCCTTTCCAAGGTGATATCTTCAACAATACCAATGACCCTATCTCAAAATTCATATCCTTTCGTTATAAATCCGCATTATTCCTTTTTCTATCTTGGGATGCTTCCAACCTTTTTCGAATCAAGGTTACTGCATCTTTAGTCTGGTGCACTAGCTCAGGTCCTAACACTTTCTTTTCTCCTACTTCATCCCAATATAATAGTGATCTGCACTAACGTCCATATAAGGCTTCATAGGGAAGAATTCCGATGCTAGCATGGTAACTGTTATTATAGGAAAAATTAATCAACGATAGGTGATCATCCCAGTGTCCTTTGAAATCCAAAGCACAAACCCTTAACATGTCTTCTATTGTCTGAATTTTTATCTCAATTTGACCATCTGTTTGAGGGTGATAAGCAGTGTCATGTTTAGCTTGGTTCCTAGACATTCTTGAAACTTAGTCCAAAATCTTGAATTAAATCTTGGGTCCCGGTCTGACATAATGGACACAGGAACTCCATGCTTGGTTACTATTTCATCCAAGTACATTTTAACTAACTTTTCCAAAGAATATCTCTCGTTGATAGGGAGGAAATGTGCTGACTTGGTCAATCTATCGATGATTACCCAGATAGCGTCATGATTCGACTTTGTCTTTGGCAATCCTACTACACAATCCATTGCAATCTCTTCCCATTTCCACTGTGGAATTTCCAAGGGTTGCAACAATCCACTTGGCCTCTGATGTTCTACTTTTACCGTCTGGAATACATGACATTTTCTAACCCAATTTGCAATTTCCTTCTTCATTCCTGGCCACCAGAAGTTCTTCTTCAAGTCTTGATACATCTTGGTACTTCCGGGGTGAATAGAGAACCTAGAATTATGAGCCTCTAACAAACTCTCATCCTCCAATTCATTCACAGTTGGGAGTTCATATTCTTGAAGAAAACCTGAACATACCTTTGCTATCCTTTTGGGTACAACTTTCTTCTCCAGTCAAATTATCCAATCCTTGATTCAGAACTTCCTCTTGGCACTTTCTTATTCTTTCCTTCAATTATGGCTAAAAAGTGATTGCTCTTTATTACTTTCTGGCACTCGAACTTCAATTTCCAGCTTTTCCAATTCCATTGCTAGTTCCTCAGAAAATTTGATCACATTCAATCTTTCCTTCCTGCTTAAGGCATCTGCTACCATATTGGCTTTGCCCAGATGATAGCTGATGGAACAATCGTAATCCTTGATCAACTCCAACCATCTTCATTGTCTCATATTTAAATCCTTCTGGGTGAATATGTACTTTAAGCTTTTATGATCCGTATAAATGTCACACTTCTCTCCGTACAAGTAATGTCTCCACAACTTCAATACGAACAATATTGCTGCTAATTCCAAAACATGCACTGGATACTTCTGCTCATGGGGTTTTAAATTCCAAGACGCATAAACAATAACTTTATCATGTCGCATTAACACACAACCCAAACCTTTCAAAGAAGGATCACTATAGATCACGAAATTTCCTGTTTCATCTGGTAATGCTAACACTGGTGCTGTCACTAATCTTTTCTTCAATTCCTGGAAACTTCCTTCATATTTCTCGGTCCAATCAAACTTCTCATTCTTCCTGGTCAGCTTGGTCAATGGGGTTGCAATCTTAGCAAAGTCTTTCACAAATCTTCGGTAGTATCCTTCTAGTCCAAGAAAACTTCTAAATTCTACCGGGGTCTTGGGTTGTTCCCATCTGGATATAGCTTCAATCTCTACTGGATCCACTTTAATACCATCCTTACCTACTATATGTGTAATAAACCCAATTTTTGGAAAATTTTGAAACACGGATGACTAATAACTTTTGCTGATGATGCTAATTAAGGAAAATTATCAGACCACGCTATATAGGAATACTTTTATGGAAATTTTAAGATCGTATCATAACACAAACTTGACTTTTCATTTTAAAAGAAGCAAGCTCTCGGCCAAAACCAGAGCAGAAACTTCAAACTACCATATCTCCTTCAATACTCACTCAAATAGTATGTTCTATAGCTCTTTGGAAAGGTATTGAGATGGCCTACAACTCTTGTTCACAAGTCTCGTCCAAATACGCATGGTAAGACCCTTGTTTTGACAGTTCTTTCAATCTGACTTTTAGAAACTTCAAAACCAAACTTTGTGTTCTTGATTTCTTTGGAAAGATTAAGCTTGTAGGAGGCTCCCTAAGACTTCCTAGCTACTCTAATCACTCCAAGGAAGGTATAACACCTCCAAACCCTAACTTTACTTTGAGTATTAGGTTTGATTTTGTTTGTTATAGTTCATGAGAGCATGATTCTTGTATGTTTAGAGTTTGGTTGGAATTATAATGATTTTGGGTTATAAATCTTGGTTGTTGGTTGATGAACCTTAAGTATAGTTAGTAGCTCTTGTTTGAGATTGAATAATTTGGAAAAATCATGAGGTTATGGACTGAGTTAGTAAGGTTTGGATGACGTTTGGTGGTATTGGTGGTTATGGGTTTATTTGTGGTTGATTTGTTGTTGATTGGAGTAGTTTAAACTTTGGTAATCGCGTAAACATAGCCGTCGTAATGCCCGATTTACCTTAGAATGTTTTGTGCTTAACCTTTGCACCAGAACACTCACTTCCATGAACTGACCATTAACATGTTTAGATAGTTCATGTTACAAGCTTCGTTTTGATATGTGGTTCGCTTGAATCCGATGTACGGCTTAGGAGAAACGATCGTTTTAAGTAACGGCGTTTCGCGAACGAACCATTACCCCTCGCCTTACTTTGAAACCTTGGTTAAGGCCCTTAAATGACTAATTGGAGTATGAAACAATTATGTAAAGTGTATTAGGAAGTTGGTATATATTAGCAAATCTTGCGATATATTGGAGCATGTGATATGGTATATATGCATGTCTGTTTCGTAATCTTGATATCTAATTGTTGATTCAATTGCTTATAAATTGCATAATACCTATGCTAGAGATAAGCAGTAGTTGCGTATACCCTTAGTATAGGGGACCCAAAGGTGAACATTTTTCTAAACCTGGAGTCGATGTTCCCGAGTATAATATATATATATATATTGATATAGTTTTCAAAACAATTAATCGAATAAGGTTTATTCGATAACTTTATTTTATTTAACGAATATTATTTTGAATATTCATTCGAGTACTTATGACTCCGCTTATTTACTATATAATATTCTTTATTTTATTAAAGAATAATGTTTCGATAATCAAACTTATTTTCGATTATTCAAATAAAGATCATACTTTCGTATAAGTATATCTTTGGTTATTAATATTCATTTCAAGTATGAGTTTTAAAACTTCTACTTCAATTATTTTTATAAAGATTATTCTTTATGGGAATATTATTTAAATAATAATATTCATATATTTTCTAATATATTGGGACTGATTTATTTTATTAAATCAGCATTACTCCAAACATTCTTAAAAATGTTTTCGAGTCTTCAAAATGATTTTTAAAAGTTATGGCGGATCCCAAAACTCATTTTTATATTTAAGATCCTCCTTTCGAAGGGGATTTAAATACTCGCTCAAAACATGAGGGATCCGGCTCTGTGGTGTATTTTATATTCGCAACGAGGTTGTTGTTTTGAGAAAATAATTTTATTACTTGCCCAACGTTCGGGAAGTAAGTCCATTTAATTGAGTCGGCATAAGCGACAGGCCGGGGTACGGTCTATGAAGGTGTAAGAGGCTGGGTGACAGTCCATCCACGCGTGAGTGGCCGGGTAGCGGTCTAGCGCGAGGTCCTAATGCGGCCAGGGTGATGACCGGCGAGGAATTCATCCATCTACAGTAGAAAAGGTTACTTATTGGTATCTTTGCCTGATCAGCAAGATATCGGGTTTATGCCAAAATTCTTTTCTTTCCAAATTCATTGGATATTGCAACTCTGTTCATACTTTACATGACAGAGGTTTTTAGGAAATGTATGAGACATATATATGGATATATATATATCGGGACTTAATGAAGTATCTCGTAACTTCATTTCATTCAATAATATTTCAAAGATTGAATATATTCAAGTCTTATCTTGTAGTCTCATCTGTGTGATGAACTTTTGAAACTAATTATAACTTGAACGGTGGTAGTTCAAGTAGTATTCGGAAAAGATATAAATATATTGGAGCATCTTGTAACTTAATCTTTTCAACTTATATCTAGTAAATGATTATCTTATGCATGACAAAGATTTTCAGAAAAACGTTGAGACAAGGTTAGATATATCAGATCACCTTGCAACGATATTTTATACAGTTATAAACAGGAACTCTGTGTATATTATACATGTTAGAGGATTTCAAAGATTTGAGAAGTATATATGTATATATACTGAATATTTTGTGACTTCGTCGCATTAAAATAACAAACTTGGTTCATTTCTTCTTGACCAAGACATTCATGAGTACTATGAGAATGCTCATATATTGTTAATTATAATACATATTATTTCGGTGGGCTTGTTGCTCACCCTTGCTTTCTTCTTCCATCATACAACAACAGATAGACAAGATGAACATGATCAAGCTCCCAATTCGTGAGTGGTTAGGAAACATTCCGCAGTTTCTTGTAGGCGTTGATGACGCTGTAGCTGAGGTAGGAACTACCAATAGGCCAGGCTTTCAACTTTTGATATACCAGACTTATATATATTATGAATTGTAATAATGGCAAGGAATATGTAAATTATTCAGAAACCCTTTTAAGGTGTAATGGTTTATAATTGTGGAATAAAATGACTTGTGATATTTTTGGTATTCATCTCTGAGAATATAACTTGTGGTGTGTGTGTATATTGTGGGGTCACAGTACGCAGTAGTTGGTTGTTTATAAAGATTGAGTGTTATTAAGGGAAATGGAACTTGTGACAACCCGGATCCCCGACCCCGGATTTGGGGGTGTTACAGAAATGGTATCAGAGCTAAGCGTTATAAACCTCGGAGATGATGTGACGTTAAAATAATAAGTTCACTAAGATAATAAGAACTCTTGCCAAGTTCATAGTCGGGCTACCTAACGTAGTACTGACAGTTAAAACCCTTTTGGGAATCCTTATAAATATCGTGATAGAAGCGTAGTTCGCTACAGTATATGGTAGCGGGACTCTGAACCCTGAGGTTGAGGAGCAACCGCGCGATGATGTTTTATTACTAATTGGAGATCGGATTGTGGATCCGATAGAACATCCTAACGCAGGACCGGATGATGTTCATATTGAGGATGTAGCGGTTGAGGATGTTATCCAAGAAGGGATTGTTACTGAGGAGGATCCCGTGGAGGATCCAGACAAGAATGAATAAAGGACCACTGAGGAATTGATAACCATGGTTAGGGCGACTACCAGAGGTAGGATTGGCCGGTCACTACCGGAGGTTCGTTCAAGTTTGTAAAGATAGTAGCCCCTTTAACGCGGCTTACTCGTAAGACTGAGAAGTTCGAATGGACAGAGAAATGCGAGAACAGCTTTTAAGAACTGAAGCAAAGATTGGTGACGACCCCTATGTTGGCGTTGCCGGATGAAAAGGAGATGTTGTGATGTGTAGTGATGTTTCGCATAAGGAATTAGGGTGTTTCTTATACAGCACAGCAAGGTAATCGCGTACACGTCAAGATAATTAAGGGAATATAAAATTCGATATCCCCACCCATGAGCTTGGGCTCGTGGAAATTGTTTTGCCCTAAAGATTGAAGGCACTACTTGTATGGATAGAAGTGCTAGGTTTCCACAAACCATAAGAGCTCAAGTATATTTCCACGCAGAAAGAGCTTAACATGCGCCAGAGGAGGTGGTTAGAGCTAAATCAAGGATTACGATTATGAGATTCTTTATCATCCAGGGAAAGCCAATATGGTGGCTAACACCCTTAGTAGAAAGGAGAGACTCAAGACGATAATGTCTTGGGGACAATTGATAAGAGACTTTAAGAAAATGGAAATAGAAGTGAAGGTAACCGGAGCTGGTACTGAAAAGTTGATTGAGATTGTAATGCAACCCAAATTATTGAAAAAGATCATATTGTGCCAAGAAGAAGTGATAAATGAAGGCAGAGAGCCAATGAATAGAGAAGAGATTAATACCGAGAAAGATGATAAGGGAATAATGAGGTATTCCTACAGAATTTGGGCTCCAAACATTCAAGAGCTTAAGGACGAGATCTTAGATCAAAGCCATAGTTCGAGGAATAAGATTTGGGGAAAACCCTGAATGTGATAGTCAGGGAGGTCGCCATCAAGAAAGAAAGAACCCATAACAAAATGAAATGGAAAACAAGGATTCTAACGTATAAGATAAAGGCACGGAGCCGGAGGTTAGAATAAACTGATTAAAGTTCAGTCAATTGTTTTCGGGAAAGTAATTCTCAAGGTTATGGAGATAGTGTAAAAGCTTTAGAGCCAGAACAAAGGCGGACGAGTATGATGAATTATGAAGCTAAGTTGTAAAAGTTGTCAAGATTTGTTCTGATGACAAGAATCCCAGAATGACGTGATGTTTGAAGTCAATGAGTAGTGGGTTCATGAAATGATTGTAATAGAAAAGAAAATAAAAAAACTGAAGTGGAAAGGAAAATAAAGACAATAGAGTTTGAGGAATGATAAGGGAGTTGGGTATGAGGAAACCCTAAAGACTCGTAGCAATAGAAATAGAAAAGTATGTAATCGTCAGGATGAGGGTGATTCACCATGAGTTAAAGTTGATGGTTGAAGGCATAAGAGATACATATATTTTATCCCTTGTAAGTTGGGAGGATTCGAGGAAACCTTGAGATAGTTCGAATGATAAATAATGAGACGCAGATGGACTGAGGAGACAAGAAAGTAAGAAATTAGGAAAATTGGATGAAGGAAGTGACCTTCAAGAATGTGAAGTGTAAGACCAGTGGCATGATACCCAGAAAGGGAGACGCCAGGTATGAAAGATATCCCAACGTTGAGATGACTGTTGAGATAAACAATAAAAGTAAATGAGGAATTATTAAGAAGAAGTTCACGTTGAACACGACCAATATCTTCCAGAACATCCCTGTTATCATTACCAAATTAGGCAAGAAAAGCGGGTAACCATTGTTATCTTTTGAAGGCCATATGGGTTGACCTCAGTTTGAATAAGGATGCTATTGTGTAATTGGTATAGACTATCGAGGTGGGAATGATTGAATAAGATAATCTATCAAGGATATATGACTTGATTTATCCATGGAAGGATACAAGTACCCTTTTAAAGGTGGAATTAAGGATATAACTTCGATAACTTAAGATGAACCCTAGGGGAATGCATAAAGGTTGGCATTTCGCCCTTAATAGGGACAGTATGAGTTTTGACAGTATGAATTGGAAATGATTAAGGTAACAACAACCTTTAAGGATCAGTGGGGAAATTTTTCAGAAGTATATAGACAATGGTTCTAGTATTAGTAAATGGTATTTTGATATGCCCTATATCTAGGGAATACAGGAGGAACGATTCAAGGATAACCTTAGAGGTCTTACATGGAGAAAGGTAATATTCAAAGTTCTCAAGAATATAAATTTTGATAAAGGAAATATGATATAATTATAATAATGCCAGGTGGGCACGTGTTGAACCATAAGAAAGTATAGATCGACCCAATGAAGGTCGAGATTGGTGAAAACAAGTAGGACCCAAGATAAGAGACGTCCTAAGTATGATCGAGAGTCAGTCGTGACAATGTTAACCTCTAAAATACCGAGGCAATAACTTATGGAAAAATGGTGATATTTTTTTTTCTTTTCACCAAAGCGTAAGGAAGAGCATTTTCACACAAGCAGTGATTGGAAATGAGGTAGAAAATTTAGTTAAAGATCATTTAAAAGACATTGATTGTAAGAAATTTTACTATTAGGAAAGGCCAAGGAGGTGGCCGACACTTTAAGTGTAAGAGGACAATTATAGGCGCTCGTGCCAGAGGAATACAGTGATAATGGTTAAAGCCGTGAAGGTTGTATTATGGTGTGGAAGATTGACATTCCTTCTAATGATTGAGCGATACTCAACCGTGGTAGTAGTTTGGTAAAGATTTAATTTATGTAATCGCCGTGAGCGGGCTATCTATCTTATAAGGTCATATCTTGAGATAAGCCAGGACCATGTTACGAAAGGACTAAATGAACCTTTGAGCTTCATGTCTCCTAATAAAGACATATGGTTAATAATGGTATTAACCTGCTATCGTTGCTTTCATTGAAACTCTTTCTACAATTTTATCTGCTTCATGTCATATGTACGTCAAGTTCAGGAGTGTTCTTCATGAATCATGAACGGTGATCATGTTACCTCCTTAGAAGAATTCGATACGATATGTATGGACACCGTATGGTTAGCTATTAAGACTTCATGGAAAAAGAATGACTACAGTAGGTCAATGGTGGACCATAGTAATGCAGGAATGATTCTACGAGTAATGAGATGATTACTTACAACTGTGAGAGTTGTATTGGAATGGATGTTGAGATTGAGTACCACTAATCGGGTCGTGGTGGTGTATAAGTTATCATTGATAGACTAATTAAGTAGATTATCTACCTATTGAATACTTATTCTTTCTTATCAATAGAGAGTCGTATTACTATACGGGGAAGGTTGTGGTGCAAGCATAGAATTCTAGTAACGATGATGTCTAGAATGAAATCCCAGATTCGATTTTCGTTGTCAAGGGAGTTTCAATGGTGAGTGTTTATGAGCTCGAGCAAGAGCATGGGTCCATAGAATGATGGACGGAATAGCATAAATATTTAGGCATGTGAAATGCGATGCTATAATACTTGATGTTGATATATATACATATATGTTTTGTTCTCCTATGACAAACCTCTATAGTTCAGAGGTAGATTCCAAGCCAGATATTTTGTGGCAGTATATTTTTACATATATACAATTCTCTTCAATTCGTTCTTTTCTCTCCTTTTCATTTCATATAAGCTGAGAAGAACAACCCTTCAAGAAGGGGAGGTATTGCCGAATGACTATCTATCTGTGTGATAGAAGCCTAGTAGGATACCACATGTTGTTTAATTTCTTGTCAAGTACTAAAGGCTGGCCACCTTATATACTAACTATGCAATAGAACAAGTGTTCATGATCATAGTGATCTCTCAATAAATTCTTTTACTTCTATACGAAGGACCAAGCTTTCGAAGATGGAGGCAGCTAGAGATGAAGTGGTACCAAGTAAGGTGGTATTCCGATTCTAACGCGTTCGTGATACTAAGGTTGACGCGATTATAAGAGGTTATAAAACTCTAGCGAGTAAAGGTATATCTAGAATAGTATCCTGTACGGAAGATAGTAACGATTACGAACTGGAAAAGAATGGGTATTGAGAAGCAAAAGCTATAGTGCTAGAAGCTATGATGAAATTCTGTGCAATAGACTTGAAAGAATTTGGAATGATCACTTAACGCAGATTGAGTTTTCTCACGACAGTAGATCGTATGTCAGGTATCGAGATATCTCCTTATGAGATCCTTGAGGGAAGACAATGTCGATCTCCCTTATGTTAGGATGAAGTTGCTCTAGCGCAAGATGCTTGGACCCGCAGTAGTCCAAAGGACCAGGGATATAATAGATCTAATCAGAAGACGGCTGGTAGTAGCCGAAGATGGACATGAGAAGTATGTTGAATTGACATGAAAGGACAAGGAATAGGAAGTAAGGTACCTAGTAATGTTAAAGGTATCCCTTGGAAAGGATTGATGAGGTTCAGAAAGAAAGGAAAGCTAAGTCCACAAATTGTTGGACCCTTGGAGATATTAAGACATATTGGGAAGTTAGCATATGAGCTAGCCCTACCCCCGAACCTGTAACAAGTTCATAATGTGTTCCACGTATCAATGTTAAGGAAGTGTAATCCGGATGCCAGACAAATAGGGGCATATGAGCGCATATGTATGCAACCAAACGTAACCTATATGGAGCAACCATGAAGGGTTATAGATCGAAAAGGAACAAGTGCTTAGGAGAAAGGAACAAGTGCTTAGGAGAAGGGTTATCAAACTAGACAGAGTTTGGTGGTAGAACCACAATGTGGGAAAATTTACTTGAGACTTAGAAAGTACAATGCTAAGAGAGCATCCCTGTTCATTTTCTATCTGATTCCGGGACGGAATCATTTTAAGGAGGGGAGACTGTAATAACCCCAATTTTTGGAAAATTTTGAAACACGGATGACTAATAACTTTTGCTGATGATGCTAATTAAGGAAAATTATCAGACCACGCTATATAGGAGTACTGTTATGGAAATTCTAAGATCGTATTAGTACTCCATAAAGTAAATAAGTGTATGTAAAGATCGTCAGAATCCAAATCCGAACACTTTGATTTTTTCCCGAAAATCCACCAGATACCGAAAAAATTGAGTATAAGGTGATAGGATAAAAATGATTTAAATTCAAGGATTTTAAGAGGGGATCATAAAAAGGAATATAAAATATTGAGAAAGGTTTAGGGGAACCCAAGTAATAAGATCCCGGATATGATCCCTCAAACGACGAACGAGAACGAAAGTTAAGCGAACCGTAAAACAAATAAGCGACCAAGAGACAAGCTTGTACAAGAAGCCAAGGATTTTGACATCATCAAACCACAAGGAAGAGACATGTGGTAATTGGATGACATAAGAATGATGACCTAAGCATGACAAAAAGAAGTGTGTTGTTGGTTGATTGTGAGCCATTCATTTTTTACCATGGTAAATCCTCAAAATTAGCCAAGCCATAAACAAAGAAACAAAACAAAAAATCATAACACAAACTTGACTTTTCATTTTAAAAGAAGCAAGCTCTCGGCCAAAACCAGAGCAGAAACTTCAAACTACCATATCTCCTTCAATACTCACTCAAATAGTATGTTCTATAGCTCTTTGGAAAGGTATTGAGATGGCCTACAACTCTTGTTCACAAGTCTCGTCCAAATAAGCATGGTAAGACCCTCGTTTTGACAGTTCTTTCAATCTGACTTTTAGAAACTTCAAAACCAAACTTTGTGTTCTTGATTTCTTTGGAAAGATCAAGCTTGTAGGAGGCTCCCTAAGACTTCCTAGCTACTCTAATCACTCCAAGGAAGGTATAACACCTCCCAACCCTAACTTTACTTTGAGTATTAGGTTTGGTTTTGTTTTTTATAGTTCATGAGAGCATGATTCTTGTATGTTTAGAGTTTGGTTGGAATTATTATGATTTTGGGTTATAAATCTTGGTTGTTGGTTGATGAACCTTAAGTATAGTTAGTAGCTCTTGTTTGAGATTGAATAAGTTGGAAAAATCATGAGGTTATGGACTCAGTTAGTAAGGTTTGGATGACGTTTGGTGGTATTGGTGGTTATGGGTTGATTTGTGGTTGATTGGAGTAGTTTAAACTTTGGTAATCGCGTAAACATAGCCGTCGTAATGCCCGATTTACCTTAGACTGTTTTGTGCTTAACTTTTTCACCAGAACAATCACTTCCATGAACTGACCATTACCATGTTTAGATAGTTCATGTTACAAGCTTCGTTTTGATATGTGGTTTGCTTGAATCCGATGTACGGCTTAGGAGAAACGACCGTTTTAAGTAACGGCGTTTCGCGAACGAACCATTACCCCTCGCCTTACTTTGAAACCTTGGTTAAGGCCCTTAAATGACTAATTGGAGTATGAAACAATTATGTAAAGTGTATTAGGAAGTTGGTAGAGTACTCGCGAAAGAATCGCCTTAAAATTTTTAATGGTTAATTTATTAAAAATGGTGGAGCGGAGGTTTCTCGAACGACTTATGTGATTTGTTAAGCATAGAACTGACCAAAAGCAAACGTTAGGGTTCAATTGGTTAAAGTCTAGTTTCTTAAGCGACCGTGGTTTAATTCTGGCTTATGTTGTTGTTCATAGGTTACCGGACCCACTCTAAGCTTAAGTCTACCCCAGAGCACTCATGCAAGTTTTCTACCCGTTATACTGTTGTTGTGATGTAAATATATGTATATGCATTATCTTGTGATAAGTGCATGATTGTTATTAGCAAATCTTGCGATATATTGGAGCATGTGATATGGTATATATGCATGTCTATTTCGTAATCTTGATATCTAATTGTTGATTCAATTGCTTATAAGTTGCATAATACCTATGCTAGAGATAAGCAGTAGTTGTGTATACCCTTAGTATAGGGGACCCAAAGGTGAACATTTTTCTAAACCTCGAGTCGATGTTCCCGAGTATAATATATATATATATTGATATAGTTTTCAAAACTATTAATCGAATAAGGTTTATTCGATAATTTATTTTATTTAATGAATATTATTTTGAATATTCATTCGAGGACTTATGACTCCGCTTATTTACTAAATAATATTCTTTATTTTATTAAAGAATAATGTTTCGATAATCAAACTTATTTTCGATTATTCAAATAAAGATCATACTTTCGTATATGTATATCTTTGGTTATTCATATTCATTTCAAGTATGAGTTTTAAAACTTCTACTTCAATTATTTTTATAAAGATTATTCTTTATGGGAATATTATTTAAATAATAATATTCAGATATTTTCTAATATATTGGGACTGATTTATTTTATTAAATCAACATTACTCCAAACATTCTTAAAAATATTTTCGGGTCTTCAAAATGATTTTTAAAAGTTATGGCGGATCCCAAAACTCATTTTTATATTTAAGATCCTCCTTTCGAAGGGGATTTAAATATTCGCTCAAAACATGAGGGATCCGGCTCTGTGGTGTATTTTATATTCGCAACGAGGTTGCTTTTTTTTGAGAAAACAGTTTGATTACTTGCCCAACGTTCGGGAAGTAAGTCAATTTATTTGAGTCGGCATAAGCGACAGGCCGGGGTACGGTCTATGAAGGTGTAAGAGGCTGGGTGACAGCCCATCCATGCGTGAGTGGCCGGGTAACGGTCTAGTGCGAGGTCCTAATGCGGCCAGGGTGATGACCGGCGATGAATTCATCCATATACAGTAGAAAAGGTTACTTATTGGTATCTTTGCCTGATCAGCAAGATATCGGGTTTATGCCAAAATTCTTTTCTTTCAAAATTCATTGGATATTGCAACTCTGTTCATACTTTACATGATAGAGATTTTTAGGAAATGTATGAGAGATCTATATGGATATATATATATCGGGACTTAATGAAGTATTTCGTAACTTCATTTCATTCAATAATATTTCAAAGATTGAATATATTCAAGTCTTATCTTGTAGTCTCATCTATGTGATGAACTTTTGAAACTAATTATAACTTGAACGGTGGTAGTTCAAGTAGTATTCGGAAAATATATAAGTATATTGGAGTATCTTGTAACTTCATCTTTTCAACTTATATCTAGTAAATGATTATCTTATGCATGACAAAGATTTTCAGAAAAACGTTGAGACAAGGTTAGATATATGAGATCACCTTGCAACGATATTTTATACAGTTATAAACTGGAACTCTGTGTATATTATACATGTCATATGATTTCAAAGATTTGAGAAGTATATATGTATATATATACTGAATATTTTGCGATTTCATCGCATTAAAATAACAAACTTGGTTCATTTCTTCTTGACCAGGAGTTTCATGAGTACTATGAGAATGCTCATATATTATTAATTATAATACATATTATTTCGGTGGGCTTGTTGCTCACCCTTGCTTTTTTCTTTCATCACACAACAACAGATAGACAAGATGAACAGGATCAAGCTCCCAATTCGTGAGCGGTTAGGAAACATTCCGCAGTTTCCTGTAGGCGTTGATGACGCTGTAGCTGAGGTAGGAACTACCAATAGGCCAGACTTTCAACTTTTGATATACCAGACTTATGTATATTATGAATTGTAATAATGGAAAGGAATATGTAAATTATTCAGAAACTCTTTTAAGTTGTAATGGTTTAAAATTGTGGAATAAAATGACTTGTGTTATTTTTGGTATTCATTTCTGAGACTATAACTTGTGGTGTGTGTGTATATTGTGGGGTCACAGTACGCAATAGTTGGTTGTTTATAAAGATTGAGTGTTATTAAGGGAAATGGAACTCGTGACAACCCGGATCCCTGACCCTGGATTTGGGGGTGTTACAATATGACCCAAAAACATGACCTCATCCAACTAAAATTCACATTTTGAAAACTGAGCGTACAACTGCTTCTCTCTACCTTTGTAAGGCAATCCTCAGATGTTCGGCATGGTCTTCTTTAGTCTTCGAGTAAATGAGGATATCATCAATAAATACAATAACAAACTTATCCAAGTAATCCTTATACACCCGGTTCATTAAATCCATAAAAGTTGATGTTGCATTGGTCAATCCAAATGACATCACTAAGAACTCATAATGTCCATACCTGGTTCTAAATGCGGTCTTCAGGTATATCTTCAGGCTTGGCTTTTAGCTGGTGATAACTCGATCTTAAGTCAATCTTTGAGAAACAGCATGCTCCTTTAAGTTGATCAAACAAGTCATCAATCTTGGGTAGGGGATATTTATTCTTGTTGGTTAACTTATTCAGTTCACGATTATCAATACACAGTCTCATGATTCCATCTTTCTTCTTTATAAATAACACTGGTGCGCCCCATGGAGATAAACTTGGTCTAATTACTCCCTTATCCAAAAGTTCCTGAAGTTGCTTAGGTAGTTCCTTCATTTCCATTGGGACCATACGGCAGGGAGCCTTCGAAACTGGTTCTGCTCCAGGAATTAGGTCAATAAAAAATTCAATCTCACGATCTGGTGGAAATCCTGGCAACTCATATGAAAAAACATCCAGAAATTCCCTAACTATTGGAATCTCATCCAGATTAGGCGCCTCTTGCTCAATGTCTACAATATGGGCTAAGTACGCTTCACATCCTTGTCTCAACAGTTTCTTTGCTTCCAGTATCGAGAGAAATTTCTTTTCATATTTCCGTCCTTGATAACTTATCCTGTCATCATTTTCCATTTTCCGTGTATATCATAATTTTCTTTTTCTTACAATCAATATTTGCCTTATGCTGGGATAACCAATCCATTCCTAGAATCACGTCAAACTCTCCTAACTCGAAAGGTATTAGGTCCGCTGAAAAGAAATGCCCGCTGATTTCTAGTTGACAAATAGGACAAAATTGGCTTACCGAAACTTTATCCTGATTGGCCACTTTTATGGTCAAGGGCTCATCTAAGTATTCCGACATTAAATCCATTTTATTTACATATTCCTTTGATATAAAGGACTTAGACGCTCCCGAATCAAACAAAACTTTAACATGTACGAAATTAAGAGAAAGCGTACCTGCAACTACATCCGAATCTTGAGCATTAAATCTCTTAGTCATCTTGAAGGTTTTGGTTCTTGCTGTGCTGGTTGCGGGTCCTTGAGATGCACTACCTCCTACGCTGCCCTGAATAATGACCTTACAGTTTCTGGAAATGTGTCCAACTTTTCCACACTTGAAGCAGGTGACTCCGGGATTCCCTGAATTACACTCTAGCACGTAATGACCTTTTTGATCACACTTAAGATATTGGACGTCCTTTTTGCATTGACCACTATTCTTCCTACCATACGACTTACATTCCACTATTGGCTTGGTTGACTGAACTGGGGCAGAAGCAACTGAGGTGACACTTGGTCGCACCTGGGGAAAACCTTGCCTTCTGAATCTCTTGTTCCTGCTTCGGCCAAACCGCTTCGGGAACTCCTGATTGGATTCCTCTTGATCCGCCTTGTCAGTAACACTGTCAAACTTCCTTTTCTTGTCGCCCTTTTCCTTGACGGCCAGCTTCTGATCACTCTCAACCACTAGGGCGGCCTGGACTACGGAAATGTACGTCTTAAGCTGCAAAGCCACCACTCTACTACGAACCTCAGGATTTAATCCTTGTTGAAACCTCCTTGCTTTCTGAATCTCAGTACTCACATATCCAGGGGCTAATCGGACCAATTCTGTAAACTTGACCTCATATTCCAACACACTCTTCTCACCTTGTTTCAATTTCAAAAACTCCACTTCCAATTGATTCTGTAAGAAATCTGGAAAATACTTCTCCAGGAACAACTCCATAAATCTGGTCCAAGAAACAAGACCTTCTCCTTCCAACGCACGCATGGATTCCCACCAAAAATTTGCTTCACCCTTGAGAAAATAACTAGCATAATCTATTTTGGAATCATCACTTACTTGAATAAGGATAAAGGCCTTTTCCATTTCCTTAAGCCAAACCCTAGCGGCCATCGGGTCTACCTCGCCTTTAAACTCTGGGGGTTTGACTGACTGGAAAGACTTGAAACTCACAGTTTGGTTTGGCTCTCTCGGCTGATGTTGCTGCTGAAGCTACAGCTGTTGTTGTTGGATTTGTTGGTGTTGTTGTATGAATTGTTGTTCTTATTGTTGTTGCTGTTGCAGAAATTGCTATTGTTGCTGCCGGAATTCTTCTTGCTGCTAAGCCATCTGATTAGACTGCTGGAGCAGTAAATCTAGCAATTCACCCATGGTTGGGCCCCCATCAGAGTTTCTGCTAAAGGAATTGGATGGGATATTCTTCTTGGGCGGCATTCTCCTGAAACACAACAAATGTTTTATATGAAAATTGTGCCCCCGGATAATAATATTTTTATGCATCAGGAGAACGCTGCCATAATAAAATATTCCTTTCCTTATTAACTTGGGGTCCACCCACGATGCAAAGTTAAATTTAGCAAAACCAGCAACAAATATAGAAATAACAGTAACAGTAATAACGACAGTGCAAAAAATAAAAACCAACAATAACTTTTATATAAAAGAACTATGATACAACAACCGTACAAAGATCCAACCAACAACTACAGTGCAACGCTAATAAAAGAATTGAGTACACAACAAAATTGGCTATCATAGGAGCCTCCGCCTAATACATGCTACAACAACATAATATACATATTAAACAACTACAGAACTCCTGAAAACCAACTCCGAGCTCTGTCTACCACTGCTGCCCTGCTGTTCTAACCACTGCCACTACCGCTACCACCAATAGTCCCTAACTCGAACACCAACCAGTTAACCAGATCCTGGTACTGAATCACGCTGAAATCTGAGCTAATAAAAGGGTCAATAGACCTAGCTCTCTCAACAGCAATCTGTGTCAATGACCTCACTCGGGCCTCAATATCAGGTGAAGGGGCAGGGATGCCCTGAAAAGGTCTAACTGGTATCTTGTCAAGATGTGCGGCCAGCTCCGGGCTCTACTCTCTAATAAAAGGCTTGTTCACCGCCCGGTGAACATGGTATGGAATCGGGGAGGAAGCACCTGAAGGAGCAGATGGAGGGACTAGAGGTCTAGAGGAAGAAGAACTTGGACCACAGCCTAGTGGAAAGTCCCTAACAGCAGATACTGACCTCCATACCCAACGAGGATGAGCACTAGGTCCTGGCATACCTCTCGGTGCAAATGAGGGAACTGGAGGGGGAGGCAAATGAGTCTCCTCAACTACAACGTCTAAGGTCCTCTCAGAGTCTGAACTGTCTGAGTCCGATCTGTTCTCCCGGGATGGAGAACTGGAAATCACTATGGGCCACTACCAACAATATAAATATACAGGAAAGACACAACACGGTTAAGACAGTTCTATCAAAACATCAATAGATGCCAGGGTAACGCCGTCAGAACCCTCGACTAACTCTTAGGGTTGCTCCTTTAAATGAGTTGCTGACTCACACTTTAGGACACACTTTCTATACCTTTTTGACTCAATCCTTAACCTAAATCAGGGTCTTGAACCTGTAGCTCTGATACCAACTGTGACGGCCTCAACCCCGGGGTCAGAATCTGACGTCACCAAAATATGACAAACCACAAGTATAAACTACTAATTAAACATTATTATAATAACACGACCCCAACCAAGATTTGATACAGTTTCAAATATTATTTAGGTTAAAATACTACCACTAACTTATTCAAAAACCTGACACTCTAACTTATTACAGCAACTCATCAGACCTCGTGGTCTGATACAAACTACCTCAGAGGAGCCGGGGCAGGAGGGGGTTGTCACTCTATTCTGCCAAGGTCTGACAGGTCTTCTAGGCATCTGCAATATATATACAAAACAAGCTGCAAGGGCGAGAAATCAATTTCTCAACAGTACCAGTATATGAATAACAAGTAAAGCAATTTGTACAAAAATAGTATAGGAATAAAAATTCTAGCTCGTTTACGAAAACAAGTAGAACAGGTATAAACTGGATATCAACAACTAGCATGCTCTATAAAATGTAACATCAGTCGTGTGTTGTGTGAATATCAGAGTCCAATTTTAGCATGCTATTTTCATTTATAAATCCACTGTTTCATTATAGGAAACAAAAAATCATCTGTTCCATTACCGGAACCACTAAATCAAAATCAGATATATAATTGGACAAATCCTAGGGAGAGCTGATCAGTCTATCCCACCACAAACCTGTTCTGGAACTCGGAGACTAGCTAGTCTCTGTCACGCTGGACTAAGCGGTTTAAATAGGGCGCGCAACCGACTTAGCCTCTTTTGCAAACCCGTTGGGCCGTTACGGGCCTCTTACGCAACCATCCAATATCTGATCCGTTTTATGCAGTTTCCAAAATCACTTATACCTATCCCTTTTAAAATAATTATATCACAGCACACTTTCTAAAATCTTTCCATTTTTAATCACAATCTAGAGATAGGCATTTTCAGAAGTCACTTATCCCCCAAAACATAAGTTAGTAAAATATATTTAAATACGGGGGATACGTAACTTAAAATATTCGGTTCCAGTACGTAAATTAAATTAACAATTATTCATATATACTGAACTATAAAAGATTTATTCAGGGGTATTTGCCTTGCGAAGCTTTTCAACTAACCCTAGCTCGACTTTAGACTGACTATAACTCTCGAGTCCTTCGACTTGAACCTACAGAATCGAAACAACCAAGGTTAAATGACCAGTTATGCTTGACATATCCTCGCTGGACAAATTACCTAACGATAACGATTCTCGACTCATACTTATTCTTATAATATTATACACGTAATAATAATACACGTAACAATCATGGTTCAATTCATATTTATTTAAATATATACGCTCGACTCGTATTCAAAATAATTTTCAGATAATTTGGACAGCGACTCCTCTATTTTAGGCCAACCCGTCAAAACATCATCGACGTCCAAATCCCAACAAATCCAATATACAACTTATAACTCAATACGACTCGCCACACTAATATTTATTTACGGTTTGAAAATAATTAATACGAATTGTTTTATTTATTTTAAGTATTTCGGACTCAGATAAAAATCATCACCGGCCGCTCGTAAAAATTCATCTCGGACGGCGGCAAAATTTTCGGGGCATCCGTTATTCGGGTTCCAACACGAAAATTCCGCCGATAATTAAATTGAATTCCCGCACGAAAATTATATTAATTTCATAAAAATTACTCAAAATAATCCCTGCAGAAAATATAAAAATTCAGTCAAATATAACTAGCAAAACGCGCGTGTAGCACACACTAACCGGAAAAAAGTCACACAGCCGCAAAGCAGGAGGTAACAATTAACAGAAAAATAACAATCAACAGACTCAACCACTACACACATATATTGATATACATATATATGTATATAATATAACGACTCGTATATTTTGTATTATTTTAAGAGTGTAATTGTTGAATAATTAATTAAATAAAAATATGTGTATTGATTTTGACAGCCGTGTGTTGTTTATTATTAGTTATGTGTGAATTATGATGTACAGGGTTATTTGAGTAATTAATTATTGAGTTATATTGATTTTTTTCACTTTTAAAAGTGGATTTAAGGCAAATTTATTTGTATATATATTTGGATTGTCTCTAAAATTATTGTTATGGTTTTATAATTTCAATAATTATTTTTGGGAATTTATAAAATTTAGAAAACAATATTTTGTCAATTTTTTAGCCCTGTATGATGTTCTGATTATACTTAAGTGTAAATTAAGTATTAAATTCGGAAATATCTCAAAAATTATGAAACTCATATTTTATTAAGTTGGGAATATTCTGGGAATTTTTAAATTATTTTGGTATTATTTCGATGAATTCTTGTGCGCAGTATGAGTCGTTAAATTCGCAAAGCGGTGTCAGAAATGGGGTTTTCAGTTATAAAAGGAATACATGTCCCTTATTTTGGACGCGTGACAGTTGTTCACACTTCTATTATTTGATAAAGAAGCAAATAAAATAATATTAAAAAAAGAAAAGAAAACAAACACAGCAACAAAATAATTGCATCAATCTCTCATCTCTCTCAGTTCCTAACTCTCTCTCTAATCTCTCTGATTTGTCCCTATCTCTCGATTTCTCCTGTGTTTCTTCCTTCTCCCTCTCACTTTCTTTTTCTGACGAGTCTCTACCGCCGATGTTGTGCACTGTTTCCAGCAACTTTCCGCCGCGCCTTGGTGTTATCAGGTTGATGTCGTTCCTTTTGATTCCTGTTTGTGCGTGTATATACATGTATGTATGCGTGCAGATCTGATGTTTCTGTTTTCTCTCTTGTTTCCGCCGCCCCTCATGATTTTCCGATGAGGATGGCGGCGCATGGCCGTTATATTATTGTGGTTCCGTTGCCTGCTCAATTTTTGCCGACTGTTTTGTTTGCTGTTGTTTGGGCTTTCTCATTGGGCTCTGATTTGGGCCAAGTATATGTGCAGTTAGATTCATGTGTTATAATTTAAATATTATTCCCTTTTATTGCAGGCAATTACTGAGTATAGTTCGTGAAATAAACTATTTGGTATTTGCAAGATTTAATTTTTAATCGATAGAATTTGCGTTGGAAAGCCAAAATTGTTCGGGTACCCGTGAATTTTATCGCTGTCGGCGATGAGCCTTGGCGAGCCAACGGTAGACTGTGATGACGCAATTCTGAGTCCCAATATAAATAATAATAATAAATAAAATCAGTTGTAAAATTTATTTCGAAGCGGAAAGTAGGATATTATTATTATAGCCGTACTGGTGTTTGGATTGCGAATTGGGTTGACTGTGGATTGTCGTTGTTGTTGTGAATTTGGTTTGAGACGTCGATTTATGTTTCGATGGGTAGTCCGATAAACAAAGAAGGCGCTGCTCGATTTCCGGGAAATCAAACTACGGAAATATGGGAGCGTATCCAGTAATTATCGGGGGGTCGAGAGAATATATATATATTTTATACCAAACTTGATTGTATGTTGTGATGAAATATTTTTGCCAAAACCAATAACCCTAATTTAATAAAATGCGTGTTTTCTGAAAACGTACACCGAACTAATTTTCGAGAACGTGAACCCTAATTGTTGCGTGTGTTATTATAATATGTATAATTACGAGTCGTGATTTGATATCGAGTGGGTAGGTTTGTTAGCGAGGATATGTCAAGCATAACTGAATGTCTAAATTAGGGTATTTCGACTCTGTAGGTTCTAGTCGGAAGGCCCGAGAGTTGGCATTGGATTAAAGACAATCTAGTGATCAGTCGACAAGCTTCGCAAGGTTCCAATCGAAGGGCCCGAGTGTCGAGGTCGGATCCAGGATAGTTGAATAGTATGGCGATAAAGCCGAGTGTCCAAATCGGTTCAAGATCAATCATAGATAGTTGTAAAGTTCTACATGGCAAGTACCCCTGACCATGTTTTTATGGTTCAGTATATGTGAATAGCTAATGTATTAATCTCATAATGGAACATAAATGTTTCAAGTTACGTATCCCCTATAGTTATAAATAATTGATTTCAAAACCTGTTTTGGGGAAAAGTAACTTCGAAAGCTACTTATATCGAATGAAATGATTTGTGAAGTAGATTTTCCATGTGTGCTGTTAAATGAACGATTTTAAAATGAGATAGGTACAATTGTTTTGAAAACTGGATAAAACGATCAGATATGGGATACATAGGGGCCAAAGTAGGCCTATTGAGGTGGCGTAAGAGGCTAATTCAGTTGCACGTAATTCATAACCGATTAGTCCAGGAGGTCAGAGACCTAGCTAGTCTCTGAGTTCCGGAACAGGTAAATGGGATGGCAGTTAGAGCCGTCTAGTGTTGATAGCCTGATCAGCTGTCTTCACATATCCACTACGTATCTGATTTGGCTTTGTGGTTCCTGTAATGGAACAAGTGATTTACACAGTGGATTTGGAAATGAAAATAACATGCTAGAATTGGACCCTGGTATTTACACACAGCACACAACTGATGTTATTATTTTACAGAGCATGCTAGTTTTGATATCCAGTTTATACATGTTTTACTTGTTTTCTAACAAGTTATGAATTATGTTCCAATAACTGCTTTATTTTAAATCGTTGTACTTTTTATTCATATAGTGGTACTGCTGAGCAATTGATTGCTCACCCTTGCAGAATATATTATATATGTATTGCAGATGCCTAGGAGATTCTTCCGTGATAGTCAGGGAAGAGCACCAGATCCTTCTGTGTCAGGCTCCTCTGAGGTAGTTGTGTCAAACCAAAGATGGTCTGTTGAGCTGCTGTATTAAGTTAGTTGCGTCAGGATTGTTTGTTATGAGTTAGTTTTGTAATAAGTGTAACCTAAGTCATACTTAAACCTGGAAAAGATCTTGGTAAGAGGGGTCGTGTTTATATTTTATCATTAAAGTGGATTGTAGCTCATATGCAAGAGCCAAGCGGTGTCTATCAAGACCTTGGAGAATCAAATTGGTAAGATTGCCAATGTAATAACTCGAATTTTTGAGACTTTATAAAATGCTCAATGAATAGTAATCCTGATAGACGGGAAAAACTTTTTAGCCCACACTATGTTGTGCATAAGAAATTGAGTTTCAGATTTGATAACGTAATTATACGTACCAAATGAGTGTATCTAAATGCTATTAATTTTCGAAGAAAATGAACTTTGAAAAATGACCGTATCTACGAACCATCAAGGATTATGGGAATCACAATATAGTTATAATTTTAAAATCCTATGAATTCAAATCCAAGAACGACACTTTAAAACATAAAAGAACTTATACGAAAGGATTTACACCGCGAACCGTTTACGAGAATTTCTTACGAAAATGAATAAGCGACCGAGCAAACGCGTAAACGAATAAATAAACGTATCGAACCAAGTTAACTAAACTAACTAACTATGGTAAGAAACTAACCATGGTTAAATTATCAAATAGTAACCTAAGCTAGGAAGCATGATGACCTACAAGCTAGGAATAGTAAAGCAAAAACCTAAACTAGATCGGTTAGCTTGTAAACCTAGGAAGCAAGAAAGATATGTCCTAGATATGCCAAGAATTGCTAGTATTAGGTTATGTAATAGAAGAAATACAAATCATATAACACAATCTTTCAAGAGAAGCAACCAAGAAGAAAGAAAATTCTCTCTCTTTCTATCCCCACTTCTCTTACATTCGGCCCAAGCAAGAAAAAGAAGAAAACCAATTTCAAAACTCTCTCTTCTAGCCATGAAAAAAATCCACCATTAATTCCCAAGCTTCATACATCCCAAAATAAGGTAAGATAAATTTTTGAGTTCATTTTATTAAGGTTTAATGGGTGAAATAAATTCAAGAAAAGTGATAATGAATACTATGAATAGTAACTTTTCTTTAGTTTCTTGATTTTAATGGTTGATCTAGGTTCCAAAAACCCTACCAAGCATTCCCAAGACTTCACCATCATCAAGAACACATCTCAATATTTTAATAAAAATAAAAATCTTTGACCAATCTTTATTTAAGATTTAAGTTTGAAGAACCTTTAAAAACCTAGTTATAAACTTAGTTTTAGTAGTTGATTTGTTGTAATCTTGATGTTTAGTTAATTAGTTTTAAGGTTGATGATTATTGCCTCAAGAACATGATGTTATTGAGAGGAGTTAGTTTTTGGATGATGATTTGATGATTGTTGGTGTTAGTATAGAGATTTAAGACGTAAACGAAACTCGGATCGTAATAGTAATCTCGCTAAGACGAACAAAACTCAACATTAAGTTTCTGCAGAAAGTCCCAAATGTATAAACTGTAGTTTCTTGAAAATTAACACTTGCTTATGATAAATAATTTTATACGGATCATTTAGGTGCTTGAATCGCTTGATTCCGATTTACAGATCAAAAGTTATAGCCGTTTTAGTAAAAGTGATTTACGCGATAAAAACTGGTACGAATTACGAATTTTGGGTATAGAATTGATCGACTTAAAAATATTCATAACTCATGAAATTTTTACAGAGAGTAGTAAATAGAGTTCCTTAACTTTACTAAAAATTTCAAGTGAATATAAATATTTTTCAATTTTATAAAAATATCGGAACCGAGACCGCGCGATTAGAAAACCGTTAGAAATCATAAGCGGAGCCGACGATGAAAATGTAAACGAACATAAGGTATTTCGAAAAGAAAGCAACCGTGACATGAATGAGTACTTAAAGGAATAAGGTTAAAATGAGTTGCAAGAATGATTAATAAGTAGCGCATGTGTATGAGTGGCCATAAATAAGAACGAAATCTAAAGAAATGATATATATTTGTGATTATAGATTTCCGAGCGGACCCTACAGCATCCTTCACCTCAAAATACCCAGGCAAGTTTATGAACCCAACTATATATATTGTTGTGTTGTGAAAGGATTGTTTTTACTATCATTTGCATAAATTCCATGCTTGCCATGATAATAAGTATTTGAGTTTTCGCATACATAGCGATTGTGTTACGATATATATATATATATGTCGTAGAATGTTTTAACGCCGCCATGAGCGTGATGTATGATTTTAAGACCGAGAGTCGGTCCGAATTTTAAAACGAAAACCCGGGAATCATTCCTGAGATGTTTTGGACGGTTAAAGCCCGTACTTATTTTATTCTAAAGGACTCGATGTCCACTTGCAAAACATTAATACCTCGAACTTTTATTAAAACGATTCCAACGATCGTATTCCCTAAACTATTTTTAATTACTCGAATAATGGATATTATTTCAATTATTTATTAATATAGGAGAATCATTCTCCAATGATTATTTATTTCAGACTCGATTAATTATATTATTAAAGATTACTTTAATTACTCAAACATAAAATAGTTGGGGAATATTATTTCAAAAATTTCTTTCAAACATAATCATTCGAGGTCTAATTATTTATTAATTATTAGTTATTGTTATTTTGTTAATTAAATGATTTAATATGATTTAAAAATCATAAAACCTATTCAAAAATACTCCTGGATTTCAGAAAATCATACGAATACTTTCAGATCGTCGATGAATTTATCTCGACTTATTTTTAAATATTTGAGCATATTTTCAAAAGAAACTCCCCCTTATTTATTTATTTGTTGACAACGGTCAACTCAAATGCTTAGTACTTCCTCCGAAAATTCTCGGAAGTACATATATATATATATATGAGACGAGTTGTGCCTATCAACAAGCAAAATACTTGGGGAACTTCGATATAGTTCGATGATTCCAATATATGATAGGATTCTTAAATGGACATAGGGTTGGTAGAGATCCAGTACTTCGTGGACTGGGGAGATTGCTATATAAATTTTCCGTATGATAAGGTACCATGTGTACTGAGGGACATACGAAGTATGCAAAACATACCCAGGATGAATGAGGAAGCATATATAACCCGAATGCGGCTAGGGTGACAACCGGGCGTATGAAAGTCATCCATCTACATGTAGAAAAATATACTATTATACGACTGATCATCGTATCTCGGGGGCTCCAGTGAACGTCCTAAATTCTTCCAGTTGGAATTGAGATGCAATGCCATAACCCAAGCCTAGGTGCTGGGTTTACCATTAAGGTATTTGCAGACTAATAAGTCAATCAAAGTATTGTTTTCGAAAGAAGGTGTGTATCACCGAGGAAAAACTATTTTTAATAAACCTGTCTATCGTATATGAAATTATACTTGATTTTATCATACAGTCATTTCATACTGTACATTATTATGCTGGACATTATAGCTCACACTTGTTTTCTTAAATTGACAGAACACAACAGTGAATCAAGATGCCTATCATGACACTCACATCCAAGAAACGGGTAGGAAACGACCATCTATTCCATAGTGTGTTTGGTGCTGTACCTCAGGTAGATCGAATAAGCTGGATTGGTTTTCAGTTGTTTTTAGTCCGGCTTATTTACAAGTATGACTTATGTAAGATAATAAATAAGAAACGGATATTTGACCGACTGACTAACCTTACTTAAAGGTTATTTCCGCATTAAGACTTAATCACTTTTGGGTTGTAATACTTATCACTTTGTGGATTAATATACTCTAGTAATGAATGGTTCGTTTCCGAGACTAACCTATGACTGTGTGTGTGTGTGTGATAAGTGTGGGGTCGTAAAGGTGTGAGTATTTATATAACGTGATATGAGATAAAGTGTTATACAGGATTCAAGATGGCGTGGCCTCCTAGATCCCTGACCCCGGATTTTGGGGCGCCACGGAAATGGTATCAGATCCTTAGGTTATCAAATCTTGGAAATGATAGGATATAAAATATATAGAGATAAGAATACTAATAATCAATTAGAACTCAAGTCGAGTTCGCCGTCGGGCAACATGGGCTGTCTTGATAATTTTACCCTCAAGGGAATTTTGACTCTAAGTTAGTAACACCTTTCCTATTGTGTCAGGTACCAGTGGAGCCTATGGGGGAGGTTGACCCTATTGATGATGTTATGGCCCCTGAGCTTGACCCTACTCCCGAGCCAGAGGACCCGCCTATTGATGACTCAGATGATGACCCTATCGAGGATCCCCTGAAGGAGGAGACTGACTTCCCTGCCCCATAGCTGATGATGTTGAGATGCCTCAGGGCGAAGGTATAGACTAGACAGATATAGAGATGTACCTTCTCCCGACCGTTCACCCTCCTACACCTCACCCAGGGATGCTGAGCCCTTTGCCCTACACTGATGAGGATGAGGATGATGAGATGGATGCACATACATATGAGGTTCATGACATACCCTCTAGTGACCCAGACTCGCCTCTACCACCCCCGTCGACCATACATGTAGCAGTGTATGACTGGATAGTGGCTCAGCTTAACACTAAGATCAGCGTGGCATCTGCCCGCATTGTGGAGCTACGACAGGCTCTGATCGCCGAGAGAGCCATCAGGCTAGGATACTTGGGGGACATTAGAGCTGCTTATCCGGTCATAGCTCGTAGGGAGATTGATGGAATTGAGGTTCGTGCACGAGTCAGATAAGGATGACAGCGATGGGATGATACATCCCCGTAGTTGATGCAGAGCTGATGTTGGCAGGAGCGATGAGGAGGGTTCGAGACCTCACGCGTAGTGATAGTGACTGATAGGACAGTGACTACTTAAGGACCTTGTAAAGGGCTGGGTGACTTGTCACCAATTTTGTTAGGATAGCTAGTAGTAAATTACATTCCCAGCCCTTCAGGGTACCCGGTGTATGTATTTATATTTCAGTATTCAGGACCAAGTAGTTGGTGTATTATATTCAGGATCATGTATGAACTCGGATGGTTGTTTTGTCCCCAAAATATAATCTAAGACACTATGGTATATATCTGGAAGTTATTAAGAAATTGATGTCCATATTTATTGCACTTGATAAAGACATGCTAGATAATAAATGACATGCTACCTACGAATAAATTAATCCAAATGTAAAAATCTTGCAATTGTATTGACATATTTTCATTATCAGAACAATGCCACCCTATAGAAGAGGAACCAGGGCACAGCCCGCAGTATCTATCAACTAACAAAGAAAAGGACCTGACCACATAGTGAATGAAGAAAGTGAAGAAGACCTAGACTATAATGAGTATGATGAGGAAGAGTATGTAGAAGAAGAAGCTGAGAATACCCATCAGGGAGGGAACCCCATGAATGAATTTATGAAAGTTTTAAGGGCCAATCTAAACCAAAGCCCATTCCACCACAGCCGCATATTGCCCAACAGACTGCGACCACTGCCTTCAGGGCATTCAAATCCCTCAAACCCCAGAGTTTTTAGGATCTGCCGACCCCGTTGAGGCACGTGCCTGGCTCAAGGAAATAGAAAAGTCCTTCGAAATACTAGGTGTGGAAGAATGACACAAGACCATTTTCATCTCTTACACGCTGAAGGGGGAAGCTAACTACTGGTGAGAGTCCCAACGAAACCTCGAGACTGATGCTGTGATTCCATGGGATAGATTTACCCGATTTTTCTTAGACAAGTATCTCCCTACATTTATGGAGACTCAGATGGAGATTAAGTTCCTAGAGCTAAAACAAGATAAGATGACTGTGGCGGAACATGAGGCCAAGTTTACTGAGTTATCACAATTTGTACCTGAGTTTATGAATACCGAAGAGTAGAAAGCGCGAAGATTTCTGCTTGGTCTGAAACAGTGGATCCAGAACCGAGTAGCAGTACTAGAACTGATAAATTATGCCACCTTAGTGTAGAAAGCCTTGATTTTTGAAGCAGATAGTGAACAAAGTTTGAAGGAAAAGGAAAATAGGAAAAGGAAGATATGAAGTCAAGGAGGAGGAGGAACCGGGAACAGGAGCCTTCCAAACAGGTTTGTCAGGGGAGTGTTGTCCCAACCTACAAGAGGTCCCGGATTTAGAAAGGCCCCAAGTGAGAGCGTGGGCCAGGGTGGCGGATATTATAGGGCAACATTTCATATCCAACCCCACGTCCCGATACCGGAATGTTAAACATGCGGAAAGAAACACTTTGGAGTGTGTACCTTGACAAGAGCCCCTCTGAAATGCTACAAATGTGACCAAATTGGACACCTCGCCTACACCTGTACCCAAACCAAAATAATGTGTTACCAATGTGGGAAGGTAGGGCATGTAAGGAAGGATTTCCTGACATTAAGGCCCCCGGCCTCGGGTATGAGCAGAGCTGCATCCAACCGGCCCCCAGCCGCTAGGACTTTCAACATGACCGTTCAGGACGTTGTCGGGAACACTGTTGTAATAGCAGGTAACCTTTTGTTAAATTCTGAACGTGCAAATATTTTATTTGATTACGGAGCAACCAAGTCTTTTATATCTCAAGAATTTGCTAAAAAGTTAAAACTTAACGCCATACCCTTATATGAGGTATTACAAGTAGAAATAGCAAACCGGGAAATAATTCCTATGAATCAAGTACACCCTAAATGCAAGTTGAAACTAGAAGGGAAAGTCTTTGAGGTTGACTTAATCCCATTTATGTTAGGAGAATTTGATATAATCTTAGAAATGGACTGGTTATCCAGTATTGGAGTGCATATAGACTATGAGCGAAAGAGGGTAAAAATAAGAGTACCAAATAGAAAGAAAATAGTGTTCGAAGGTCAATGACAGACCCATAAATTTTTGACCATGCTTCAGGAGAAGAGGTTGTTGAAGAAAGGTAGCGAGGCCTACTTGGCCTATGTGATGGATACTAAGAAGGAAGTTGCCAACATACAGGACATACCCGTAGTGAATGAATTCGAGGATGTGCTTCTAAAGAACTTACCAGGATTGTCACCCGACAGAGAAATAGAATTTGCTATAGAACTAGCACCAGGGACGGTGCCAGTGTCCAAGGCCCCTTATAGGCTAGCCCCAGTTGAGATGAAGGAACTAGCTTCTCAACTGCAGGAGTTACTAGATAACGGGATGATAAGACCCAGTGTGTCACCGTGGGGAGCACCGATATTGTTTGTAAGGAAAAAGGATTGTAGTATGAGATTATGCATAGACTACCGGGAATTAAATAAGCTGACTATCAAAAATAGGTACCCTCTCCCTAGGGACGATGATTATTCGACCAGCTCAAGGGTGTTGTACACTTTTTCAAAATAGATTTGAGAATAGGATATCACCAGTTAAAAATTAAACCCGAGGATATACCAAAGACTACCTTTCGTACTAGGTATGGACATTATGAGTTCTTAGTCATGTCATTTGGGCTATCCAATGCACCCGCAGCCTTTATGGATTTGATGAACAGAGTGTTCAAGAAGTACCTAGATGTATGTGTGATAGTTTTCATAGATGATATTCTAATCTACTCAAGGACAGAGCAAGAACATGCAGAATATTTGAGGATAGTCTTAGAAATATTTAGGAATGAGAAACTATATGTCAAGTTCTCGAAATGTGAGTTTTGGTTAAATAAAGTTCAGTTCTTAGGATATGTGGTGAGTAACAAATAAATTTTAGTCGACCCCCCCAGGATAGAGGCGGTATCCAATTGGGAAAGACCGACTACCCCAATCGAGGTTAGGAGTTTTGTGGGTTTAGCAGGATATTATCGGAGATTCGTGCAAGACTTTGCCAAGATAGTCGGCCCATTGACTAGACTTACCCAGAAAACGGAAAAGTTCCTGTGGACAGAGAAATGTGAGGAAAGCTTTCAGGAACTAAAAAGGAGGCTGGTGTCAGCACCAGTGCTCGCTCTTCCCGATGGAAAGGGAGAGTTAATGATATATAGCGATGCCTCGCATAAAGGACTAGGATGTGTACTTATGCAGCACGAAAATGTTATTGCGGTATGCCTCTCGACAGTTGAAGGAATATGAGATCAGATACCCAACCCATGATCTAGAATTAGCATCCATAGTGTTTGCCCTGAAAATTTGGAGGCACTACTTTTACGATGAGGAATGCGAGATTTACACATACCATAAGAGCCTCAAGTATATTTTTTTTCAGAAAGAACTGAACATGAGACATAGGAGGTGGTTAGAATTGATTAAGGACTACGATTGTGAAATTTTGTATCACCCGGGTAAAGCCAATGTGGTGGCTGACGCCCTCAGTAGAAAGGAGATACTCAAAATGATAATGATATTTAAGGAGTTAGTTAAGGAATTTGAAAAGATGGAAATTGACGTGAGAATAACCGGTAAAGGATCAGAAGGATTATTTGAGATTAAGCTAGTATCGGAACTGACTGAAAAGATTCGAGTGTGTCAGGAAAAGAAAATGAATGAAAAAAGAGAAACATTGAACGATGATGAAGTCAGATGCGAGAAGGATAAGAAAGGGATCATGAGGTCTGCATCCCGAATTTGGATTCCAAATGTGCATGAATTAAAGGATAAACTGTTGCACGAAGGGCATAACTCCAGATATTAGATCCACCCAGGAAGTATGAAAATGTACCGTGACCTTAAGGAATATTATTGGTGGCCTAACATGAAAGAGAAGTAGCAGAGTGGGTCAGCAAGTGCTTGACATGATAGAGAGTGAAAGATGAACATCAGCGACCGCGTGGACTATTACGGCCCCTGGAAATTCCGAAATGGAAATGGGAGCATATAGCCATTGATTTTGTGACAGGCCTACCATGAACGAAAACCAATCACGATGCCATATGGGTTATCAAAGATAGACTGAACAAGTCTGCGCACTTCCTTCCAATCAACGAAAGGTACACCCTAGACAACCTATTGGATATTTACTTGAAGGAAATTGTAGTAAGACACGGTGTTCCTGTTGCTATAGTGTCTGATAGAGAGCCAAGGTTTAACTCCCGATTTTGGAGAAGCTTCAAGGAGTGGGTAGGCACTAGACTAAATATGAGTACCGCTTACCACCCCCAAACTGATGGGAAAAGTGAAAGGACTATTCAGACCCTAGAAGATATGCTGCGAGATGTGCCATCGACTTTAAAGGGAATTGGAATGACCACTTACACCTGATCAAATTTGCCTACAACAATAGCTATCACGCTAGCATAGGAATGCCTTCGTATGAAGCTCTTTACGGAAGAAGATGTCGCTCTCCCCTATGTTGGGATGAGGTTGGAGAACATAAGATAATAGGACCCGAGTTAGTGTAGCAAACCAGAGAAATTGTGGGACTCATTAAGAAGAGACTAGTAACAGCTCAAGACAGACAAAAGAAGTACGCCGAACAGGCCAGGAAAGATAGAGAATATGAAGTAGGAGATTTAGTGTTGTTGAAGGTATCTCCATGGAAATGAGTGATGAAATTTAGAAAGAAAGGGAAGCTGAGTCCCAGATTTATAGGATCCTTTGAGATTTTGAGGAGAATAGGACCTCTAGCTTACGAGGCCGCCTTGCCTCCTAATCTGCAACAAGTGCACAATGTGTTCCACGTGTAAATACTAAGGAAATACCATATCGATGCGCAACAAGTGATAGAGTATGAGCAGGTAGATTTACAACCAGACCTGACCTACGTTGAGCAACCAATAAGGGTAATGGACTAGAAAGAACAAGTGCTGAGGAACAAGACTGTGAAGCTGGTTAGAATCTTGTGGAGAAATCAGAATGTTGAAGAGTCAACTTGGGAACTAGAAGACGCAATAAAGAATAGATATCCCTACCTATTTTCTAATTGATTCCGAGACGGAATCCTTTTTAGAGGGGAAGACTGGAATAACTCGAATTTTTTAGACTTTGTAAAATGCTTAATGAATAGTAACCCTGACAGACGGAAAAAACATTTTAGCCCACAGTATGTTGTGCATAAGAAATTGAGTTTCGGAGTTGATAACGTGATTATACGTACCAAATGAGTGTATGTAAACGCTATTAGTTTTCGAAGAAAACGAACTTTGAAAAATGGCCGTATCTACGAACCATCAAGGATTACGGGAATCACAATATAGTTACAATTTTAAAATCCTACGAATTCAAATCCAAGAATGATATTTCAAAATATAAAAGAACGTATACGAAAGGATTTACGCCGCGAACCGTTTACGAGAATTTATTACAAAAACGAATAAGTGACTGAGCAAATGCGTAAATAAATAAATAAAAATATTGAACCAAACTAACTAAACTAACTAACTATGGTAAGAAACTAACCATAGTTAAATTATCAAATAGTAACCTAAGCTAGGAAGTATGATGACCTACAAGCTAGGAATAGTAAAGCTAAAACCTAAACTAGATAGGTTAGCTTGTAAACCTAGAAAGCTAGCAAGATATGTCCTAAGATATACCAAGAATTGCTAGTCTTAGGTTATGTACTCAAAGGTATACAAATCATATAACACAATCTTTCAAGAGAAGCAACCAAGAAGCAAGAAAATTCTCTCTCTCTCTCTCTCTCTCTCTCTCTCTCCCCACGTCTCTTTCATTCGGCCCAAGAAAGAAAAAGAAGAAAACCAATTTCAAAACTCTCTCTTCTAGCATTGAAAAAATCCACCATTAATTCCCAAGCTTCATACATCCTAAACTAAGGTAAGAATAATTTTTTAGTTCATTTTATTAAGGTTTCATGGGTGAAATAAATTCAAGAAAAGTGATAATGAATAGTATAAATTGTAACTTTTCTTTGGTTTCTTGATTTTAATGGTTGATCTAGGTTCCAAAAACCCTACCAAGCATTCCTAAAACTCCACCATCATCAAGAACACATCTCAAGTTTCAAGAAAGGTATAAATCTTTGACCAATCTTTATTTAAGGTTTAAGTTTCAAGAACCTTTAAAAACCTAGTTATAAACTTAGTTTTAGTGGTTGATTTGTTGTAATCTTGATGTTTAGTTAATTAGTTCTAAGGTTGATGATTGTTGCCTAAAAAACATGATGTTCTTGAGAGGATTTTGTGTTGGGATGATGATTTGATGATTGTTGGTGGTAGTATAGAGATTTAAGACATAAATGAAACTCGGATCGTAATCGTAATCTTGCTAAAATAAACAAAAGTCAACATTAAGTTTCTGCAGAAAGTCCCAAATATATAAACTGTAGTTTCTTGAAAATTAATACTTTATTATGATAGAAAATTTAATAGGGATCGTTTAGGCTGAATCACCTGATTCCGATTTACGGATCAAAAGTTATGGTCATTTTAGTAAAAGTGATTTACGCAAAAAAAACTCCTACGAATTATGAACTTTGGGAATATAATTGATCGACTTAAAAATATTCATGACTCATGAAATTTTTACAGAGATTAATAAATATATTTCCTTAACTTTTATAAAAATTTCAAGTGAAAATAAGGATTTTTCAATTTTATAAAAATATCGGAACCGAGACCGCGGGAAATCATAAGCGGAACCGATGATGAAAATGTAAACGAACATAAGGTATTTTGAAAAGAAAGCGACCGTGACATGAATGAGTACTTAAAGGAATAATAAGGTTAAAATGAGTTGCGAGAATGATTAATAAGTAGCGCGTGTGTATGAGTCGCCATAAATAAGAACGGAATCTAACGAAACGATATATGTTTATAATTATAAATTTCTGAGCGGACCCTAGAGCATCGTCCACCTCTAAGTACCCAGGCAAGTTTACGACCCCAACTCCATATACTGTTGTGTTGTGAAAGGATTGTTTTACTATGTTTTGGATAAATGTCATGCTTGCCATGATAATAAGTATTTGAGTTTTCGCATATATAGCGATTGTGTTACGATATATATGTCCTAGAATGTTTTAACGCCGCCACGAGCGTGATGTATGATTATAAGACCGAGAGTTGGTCTGAATTTTAAAACAAAAACCCGGGAATCATTCCGGAGATGTTTTGGACGGTTAAAGCCCGTACTTATTTTATTCTAAAGGACTCGATGTCCACTTGCAAAACATTAATACCTCGAACTTTTATTAAAATGATTCCAAAGATCGTATTCCCTCAACTATTTTTAATTACTCGAATAATGGATATTATTTCAATTATTCATTAATATAGAAGAATTATTCTCCAACGATTATTTATTTCAGACTCGATTATTTATATTATTAAAGATTACTTTAATTACTCAAACATAAAATAGTTGGTGAATATTATTTCAAATGTTTCCTTAAAACATAATCATTCGAGGTCTAATTATTTAATAATAATTATTTATTAATAATTTATTTATTAAATGATTTAATATGATTTAAAAATCATAAAACCTATTCAAAAATACTCCTGGATTTCAGAAAATCATACGAATACTTTCAGATCGTCGATGAATTTATCTCGACTTATTTTAAATATTTGAGCATAGTTTCAAAATAAACTCCCCCTTATTTATTTATTTGTTGACAACAGTCAACTCACATCGTTAGTACTTCCTCCGAAAATTCTCGGAAGTACATATATATATATATATACATATGAGACGAGCTGTGCCTATCAACAAGCAAAATGCTTGGGGAACTTCGATATAGTTCGATGATTCTAAGTATATGATAGGATTCTTAAATGGACATATGAGGCGTGGAGATACAGTAATTCGTGGACCGGGGAGACTGTTATATAAATTTTCCGTATGAGAAGGTACCATGTGTACTGAGGGATATACGAAGTATACAAAACATCCCCGGGATGAATGGGGAAACATATATAGCCCGAATGCGGCTAGGGTGACAACCAGGCGTATGGAAGTCATCCATGTACATGTTGAAAAATATACCATTATACGACTGATAATCGTATCTCGGGGGCTCCAGTGAATGTACTAAATTCTTCCAGCTGGAATTGAGATACAATACCGTAACCCAAGCCTAGGTGCTAGGTTTACCATTAAGGTTTTTGTAGATTAATAAGTCAATCAAAGTATTGTTTTCGGAAGAAGGTGTGTATCACCGAGGAAAATCTATTTTAAATAAACCTATCTATCGTATAAGCAATTATACTTGAGTTTATCATACTGTCATTTCATATTGTACATTATTATGCTGGGCATAATAGCTCACACTAGTTTTCTTAAATTGACACAACACAACAGTAAATCAAGATGCATATTATGAGACTCATATCCAGGAAACGGGTAGGATACGGCTAGTTGTTCCGTAGGATGTTTGGTGATGTACCTCAGGTAGATCGAATAAGCTGGATTGCTTTTCAGTTGTTTTTAGTCCGACTTATTTACTAGTATGACTTATGTAAGATAATAAATAAGAAATGGATATTTGGCTGACAGAGTAACCTTACTTAAAGGTTATTTCCGCGGTAAGATTTAATCACTTTTGGGTTATAATAATTATCACCTTATGGATTGATATACTCTAGTAATGAATGGTTTGTTTCCGAGACAATAACCTATAAGTATCTGTGTGTGATAAGTGTGGGGTCATAAAGGTGTGAGTATTTATATAATGTGGTATGAGATAAAGTGTTATGCATGATTTAAAATGACATTTCCTCCTAGATCCTTGACCCCGGATTTTGGGGCGCCACAACCAATGCCTTGCTGAATTGTTAACCTGGTACACTCCCTAGTGACACGGAATTTCCAGGCAAGAAGGAAGAAAAAGAGCAGGTTAAGGAAATTACATTGAGGTCTGGGAAGGTTGCAATTCCTGTAAAATCTTAAATTTCGCCAGATGAAACTGTGGCTGAGGAAGAAGTGCCGAAGGAAGTAGAAATGGAACCAAGGAAGACTACTCTAGAACACAATCCTCCTGAGGGTAATACAGGGGAGAAACAGATCTATTCTCCACCTCCTTTTCCTAAGAGGCTACAGAAGAAAAAGCTGGATAAATAGTTTGAGAAGTTTCTGGAGGTGTTCAAGAAACTTCATATCAACATACATTTCACGAAAGACCTTGAACAAATGCCTAGTTATGCGAAGTTTATGAAAGGTATTCTCTCTCAGAAAGTGAAGCTTGATGAAATAGAGATAGTTGCTGTGACGGAGGAATGCATTGCTGTGTTACAACAGAAGTTCCCTCCGAAACTTAAAGATCCAGGAAAGCTTCACTATTCCTTGTACCATTGGAAAAGTGTCATTTGACAAATATTTATGTGACTTGGGGGCTAGCATTAATTTGATGCCCTTGTCTATCTTTAAGTAGTTGGACTTACCTGATCCAAAACCTACCTATATGACTTTGCAGTTGGCTGATTGCTCTATTATATATCCACGAGGCATTGTGGATCATGTCTTGATCAAGGTGGACAAACTCATATTTCCTACAGACTTTGTAATTATTCATTTTGAGGAGGATAAGAAGATTCCCATAATCTTGGGAAGACCTTTCTTGGCTACGGGCCGAACCTTGATTGATGTGCAGAAGGGTGAGCTCACTATGCGAGTACTGGATCAGGATGTGACTTTTAATGTGTTCAATGCCATAAAATTCCCTACTGATAATGAGGAGTGCTTAAAAGTGGAGTTGGTTGATTCCGTTGTTACTTCAGAACCTGATCAAATGCTAAGGTCTGATGCTTAGAGAAAGCCTTGTTGGAAAATTCAGATAGTGAAGATGATGAAGGAGATGAGCAGTTGTAATATTTGAATACTTCTCCTGGGAAGCGAAGTCTAGATATGCCTTTTGAATCTCTTGGATTGGAGGAGATGAACAAATACCAAAGCTCCTCAAGCCATCAATTGAGGAAGCTCCTACACTCGATCTTAAACAATTTCCTGAACACTTGATGTATGCGTTTTTAGGTGATGCATCTACTTTGCCTATTATTATTGCATCTGGCCTCTCAAGTAGTGATGAGAAAAAGCTCTTAAAATTCAGAGAGAGTTCAAATCGGTAATTGGTTGGACTAATCCGAGAAGGCTTAATCCGATAATGAAAGAAGTTTTGAAGAATGAAATTCTCAAGTGGCTAGATGCAGGGATCATTTATCCCATTTTTGACAGTTCTTGGGTGAGACTAGTTCAGTGTGTGCCAAAGAAAGGAGGTATCACTGTGGTCGCTAATGAGAAGAATGGGCTCATTCTTACTCGAACAATCATAGGGTGGAGAGTTTGCATGGATTACAGGAAGCTGAACAAAGCCACGAGGAAGGATCAGTTCCCTCTTCCTTTTATTGATCAGATGCTTGACAGGTTGGATGGGCATGAGTACTATTGTCTTCTGGATGACTATTTGGGTTATAATCAGATTTGCATCACTCCAAAGGATCAGGAAAAGACTACCTTTACTTGTCCGTTTGGTACTTTTGCTTTTAGAAGAGTTTCTTTTGGGTTGTATGGTGCACCTGCCACATTTCAGAGATGTATGATGGCCATTTTCTCTGACATGATTGGTTAGAATGTGGAGGTGTTTATGGATGATTTCTCTGTGTTCGGTGATTCTTTCAACGAGTGCTTGCGAAATCTTGGCGTCGTTCTTAAAAGGTGTATTGAGACCAATCTAGTTCTCAACTGGGAGAAATGTCCCTTTATGGTACAACATGGCATTATTCTTGGGCACAATATCTCTAATAAGGGTCTTGAGGTGGACAAAGCCAAGGTGGGGGTGATTGAAAACCTTCCTCCTCCAAAATCTGTTAAGGGAGTCCACAACTTAATTGGTCATGCGGGTTTCTATAGGCGTTTCATCAAGGACTTCTCTAAAATCTCTAAACCGTTGTGTAATCTTCTAGAGAAAGATGTTCCTTTCAAGTTTGATGATGAGTGTCGAGCTGCTTTTGAGATCTTAAAGAAGAGTTTAATCATGGCACCTATCATAACTGCACCTGATTCGAATGAACCTTTTGAGATGATGTGCGATTCTAGTGACTATGCAGTTGGAGCAGTTCTTGGACAGAGAAAGAACAATATATTTCATGTGGTCTACTATGCTAGTAAGAACCTCAATGGTGCTCAACTAAACTATACTATTACCGAGAAAGAACTCTTAGCCATTGTCAACGATTTTGAGAAGTTTTGATCTTATTTGCTTGGGACGAAGGTGATGGTTTTCACTGATCACGCTGCAATTCGCTATCTCATCCCGAAGAAAGACTCGAAGTCTAGATTAATTCGATGGGTTCTTTTACTTCAGGAATTTGAGTTAGAGATGGACAAGAAAGGTACTAAAATTCAAGTCGCTGATCATCTCTCTCGGTTGAAAGATCCTAGTACGACTTCACAAGATAAGACATTAATTAATTGAGTCTTTTTCCGATGAGCAGTTATTTGGGGTGCAAGAGGAAGAACCGTGGTTCACAGATATTGTGAACTATCTTGTGAGCATCATTATGCCTCTAGACTTGTCTGCTCAAAGGAAGAAGTTTCTTTATGAGGTGAAGTGGTACATGTGGGATGAGCCATTTCTGTTTAGGCAAGGAGCTGACCAAATCATCAGGAGATGTATTCCTTACATCGAAACAGGGGATCTTGTGAGACTGTCATTGGACTGTTTATGGAGGCCACTATGGTGGAGAGAAGACAGTAACTCGTATCCTTCAAGCAGGATTCTTCTGGCCTACATTTTTTAAGGATGCGCATCAGTTTGTTTTGAAGTGTGATCGCTGCCAGCGTGTTGGTAATATGTCCAAGAGGGATGAGATGCCTCTTAATGTGCTTCTCGAGGTTGAGGTCTTTGATATTTGGGGATTTAACTTTATGGGGCCATTTGTCTCATCTTGCAGTAATATGTATATCTTATTGGCGGTTGATTATGTTTTGAAATGGGTTGAAGTTAAGGCTTTACCGACGAATGATGTGAAGGTAGTGTTAATTTTTGTCATAAGCAGATATTTATAAGATTTGGGACTCCAAGAGTCATAATCAGTGATGAGGGATCACATTTCTGCAATCACAAGTTCACTGCTATGACGCAGCGATATAATGTGAATCATCACATTGTTACAACCTACCATCCTTAGACAAATGGTCAAGTTGAGGTACCTAACAGAGAGATCAAGCGTATTCTAGAGAAAGTTGTGTGTCCATCGAGGAATGATTGGTCTTTGAAGCTAAATGAAGCTGTTTGGGCGTATAGAACAGCATACAAGACTCCACCAGGCATGTCGCCATTTCAGTTGGTTTATGGTAAAGGATGTCATTTGCATGTGGAGCTCGAGCATAAAGCATATACTGGACTTTGAATAAGTTGAACCTTGACATGGATGCAGCTGGTAAGAAAAGGATGCTTCAATTGAACAAACTCGATGAGTTTTGACTTCAAGTATATGAGAACAACAAAATGTATAAGGAGAAAGTCAAGAGGTGGCACGATTGGGGTCTAGTGCTCAAATCGTTTGTGCCGAGGCAACAAGTTCTTTTGTTTAACTCTCATCTCCATCTTTTTCCTGGAAAATTGAAGTCGAGGTGGTCAGGGCCGTTTGTTATCACAACTGTATTTCTACATGGAGCGGTGGAGATTTTTGAGAATGATCCAGGCCAAATGGATAAAGGTTGAAGCATTACTATGGGGATATGGAAAATCGCGAGGTGGTTAGTACCGCTCTATTGTCCACATGTTCTCAATTTTCTACGTCAAACTAATGACGTAAAACAAGCGTTTCTTAGGAGGCAACCCAAGTTTGTTGTACATTAGTAGATAGATGAAGAAGAAAATCAGGAGAAAAAAAAAATCAGAAAAAGGAAAAAATTCGGTGCCACTACAGTAGCACGGCGCGCCCAACACTCTAGTACCCGAAAAAAGAAACATAAAATTGGGGAGTTTAATACAAAATCATATCACACCCGATTTTCCCTCTTCCACTTCCCATTATTTCTATTCCAAATCAATTCCATTACCCCCATTACTCCAATTAATCCCACTTCTTTTCCATAAATAATTCCTAATCTCCTATATGTACACACAGTTATACACAATCTTCTCCATCACTTTTCAATTCTCAAACACACAAATCTCTCTATTACACTTCTATTCTCTCAAACTTATTCACTTTCAATGGCACCCAAAAGACAACGAACGCAAGTTAGCAGCAGCACCACCGATTTTTCGAGTGTTGGCGGTGTGTGGCCTAGGTTTTCTACTACGGAGGCTGAGGAGGAGTATACGAGGCTTCTTTTAAAGCCTATAGCGAAGGAGAAAGGTTTTCTACCATCGGGGAGGAATGGTAAGCTCTTGGAGATGATTCTGAAGATGGGTTGGGTTGCTTTTTGTGAGGCACCCGCTGTTATGCCCATGAGTATGGTTCATGAGTTTTACGTGAATGCAATGACGGATAAGAATTGCTTTACTGTGGTGAGTGGGTTGACGGTTGATTACAGTGCTGAGGCTATTAGGAGGGTGATTAACCAGCCCGAGAGGAAGGAGGGTCAGGATGATTGGGTGATGAAGACCGGTGAGGATTTTGACTTGGATTTGATAGTTGCTATGTTGTGTGTGTCAGAGACTCATTGGAAATTCAAGAGGGGCACAAACGAGTATGTTACATTCCCTGCGTCGTGCATGAACAGGTATGCCTGTGCATGGAACTCCTTTATTTGTGCTAACATTATGCCTTCATCACATGTGCATGATGTTACGGTGGACCGAGCAAAGCTGTTATGGGGTTTTCTACAGGATGATTATATGGACTTGGGGTCTGTGATTTATCAGGGTATTTTGAGGTTTCTGCGAGGCAGCACTACAGGCTCTATTCCCTATGCGTCAATTGTGACAAAGCTGTGTGTGGCGGTTGGCGTTCATTGGCCCGCACACGAGCAACTGCAGATGCCCAGTGCACCGATTGACAATTTGACTATAGCAGTGATGCAGGAGTGATACGGTGGAAAGGCTGATGAGAAGGGGCTCAGCTACACATATGGGCACTTGTCGGGTAGACGGTCAGCGGAACAGACATATGCTGGTGGTTCCGCCCAGGCTAGTAGAGCAACTTGCAGAGCGCAGAGGGGTGAGCCTAGTTCTTCACAGCAGCAGTAGCAGCAACATGATTTTGAGGGCATTGCTAGTTTGAGTTCAGCACAGTATAGGTGCTTGATGAGGTGGATGGATGCGATGCATGACATTCATAGTCGGTTTACATAGGACCTTACCCAGGCGATGGGGACTGTATTCAGAGCCACATGAGTTGACATCTAGTGGCCAGTATTTGATGAGGACTCTGTGTACCCGCCTCCTAACACTCCTGACACTCCACCCCATGAGGGTGATGACCCTGATTCTGAGTAGGTATTCCTTTTTCCTTACTATTACCTTCACCGAGGATAATGAATATTTTAAGTTTGGAGGTGGTATTTAAGGAATATATGTTTGTGTGAGTCTCATATAGTTTGCATATTCATGATAGTTTAGTTCATATAGTTGTATAATTGCCATGTAGTAGTTTTTTTTGCATGTTAGTATGTTGCATATAGTTTCATTTGTATTATAACATGATCCCTTAAGTTTGCTTTACCGATTGATTTGTGATATTGACGCTAGTGTAGAGATGTTAAGTCCTATCGAGTTGATTTGCATGCTAGAAATAATTAAAAATTTCACTAAGTCTTAGAGGTTGCTTAAGTACTAGATCATGGTCATGTTTTGTTATTTTTCAAGGTTTAATCACTTGTTTATATTTAGAATTTAGGATATTCTCTTAATGGCAATATAACATGGTTATTTAAAAATTGGAGAAAAGCATTGGATTTCATTGCTAGTTGTTGTGGCTAGGTGTCAAATGGCTAGTAGAAGGCTCATTTTATATTAGTAGTCTAGGGTTGAGTAAGATGGAGCAAAACACACTCGTTCAGAAATTGCTAAAAAAATAGAGGAAAAAAAGAAAAAAAACAGGAAAAGAAAAAAAAATGTGTTCATGCATAATTGATCACGAGTGGGCTCTTTAATACTCGATTTATTAAGTTCTTAGGGGATTTTGTGCCTAGTGACCTAAGGCTTTTATAGTCTGGGATCCACTAACCTAAAGCTCGCCACATGGGTATTATTGTATAAGTCTTTTGTGGACCTAAACTCATTACACGATCAAATAAGCATATTTTTGTTGTTATGTGTTATGTGTAAAATCATGAATCCTTGTAATAACTCTGATATAAGAATTGAAGTATTTTCAGTCATTTTCAGGTTAGCTTTGATTATATTTATAACCTCGTGATTGCCTTGGTGAGTAGTGAGTCATGATTATTGATCTAGTTGCGATAGTATATCTGTTAAGCATTGCACACACGCACGTTTCTGGCATGTAAGTTGATTTGTGGGATTTGATTGATCTTTGTGTGAATAACTGCATTTGTTGAGATGTTGTTCATCGGTTGGTTTAGTTATTCTGAGGGGATCATTACATTTATGTAGTTTGCATTCATGCATTTTTATTCTTGTTCTTTGAGTCTGTTTATGCTTGAGGATAAGCATCGGTTCAAGTTTGGGGGTGTTTTAAGTTGCATTTATGTCCACTTAGAACGTCCTATAAAGGCTTAATTGGTGTTTTGTACTCAAGTTATTTGTGTTTTTGATGTGTTTTGTAGTATTTTTGCATTTCAGGCATAATTGGAGGAATCAGGAGGTTTAGCATTGCAATGATGCTAAAATGGTGTTAGGAAGGTGTCTTAGATAAAAGCTTGAGGATCACCATCTCAAACTAGCCAGAAAATCAAGCAGGAGAATTTTCTCCAAAAGGTCAGCGCGCCCGCACTAATGAAGTGCGCGGCCGCGCCATGTAGGGATCACAGAATCCTGTTTCTATTACAATTTCAATCTGCTGGACTTCTCTTCAGTTTGGGCTGCTATATAAAGACAACTTAAGACATTTTCAACAACAGAGCATAAGGAGAAGACATCAAGAAGACAGAGGAGCACAAATATAACCAAGGCGAAGAGGATCTAGTTTATTCTTGTGATTCTTTATTTTAAGTTATAATCTTGGATGCTAGTTTCTTGTTTGTTGAACCTAATACTCTTGTTTAACATAGTTTGTTTATTTTTCGTATTTATAAAGACCTAGTTTATTATACCATACTTTCATCAGAACTGTTATGGATTAAAAACTAATATATATAATTGTTGTATTTAGTACTAAGGAACGTAAGCTTCAAGGCTTGATTTGACTGCTCTTGTATTTCGTGACTCAATCTGCCTTAACAAGATGCCTACGTACCTTATTGATTGCCAATGATCAAGTCAAAAAACGTAGTTCTTGGTGATACTTGCCCTCGGGGCTATGGCGGCGAGGGCTCACAAAGGACATAGTGACTTTCATGTCCTCCAAGGACTAAGTCTAAAACGTAGTTCTGATATGGTGGGGTGAGGCCCCTTATATAGATGTGGGAGTCCTTGAATTGGACTTGGTATAGGAGACTTGGTGATCAAGTCTCTGACTTAGGATAGACTTGGGAGTCCTAGGAAGCAGGAAGCTGATTCCTTACCCCATGAGGTTCCTTGGAGGCCAATCTACAAGGATTTATATCCCCACTAGGACTTGTCTTAATAGCTGTTTTTCTCCCTTATTTATTAATTACGAAATTAATAAATAATCAGGGCTTTTGGGCCTTCTTTGTTCCCTCAGGCCTGATCTGGTCCATCAGGCCTGATCAACGTGTTAACCTTTCAGGTCTGAATATCATTCATCTTCTTATTGGGCTTCACAGCCCAATCTTGTATAATTAATGTAATATCAGGATTTATTTATCCCTATCATTTGCCCCCTAACTTTTGGGAAACATTAACTAGGTTTCGCAGAAGTTAAGTCCATTCGTTCCCTTACAGGGTTTCATTTTTGCGTAAAGTGTGGAGCGACCTACGCGTTTACCACGATTTACTTTTATTCCTTTTATACAGGAATTACCTTAATTTTCAGGGATTTTTCCCTTAATTCTAGGATTTTTCCTTAGTTTCCAGGAATTTTTCCCTTTATTCTGGGATTTTTCCTTAATTTCCTGGATTTTTCCCTTAATTTCTGGGATTTATCCTTAATTTTCTGGATTCTTCCCTTAATTTCTGGGATTTATCCTTAATTTTCTGGATTTTCCCTTAATTTTTGGGATTTATCCTTAATTTTCTGGATTTTTCCCTTAATTTATGGGATTTATCCTTAATATTCTGGATTTATTCCTTATTTCTGAAAATATTAATATTTTTCAGAAAATATTAATATTTTTCAGAAAATATTTCAAGGAATTTCCTTATTTTTCTGTAATTTTCCATGAATTTTCTATTTTTCTTCCTTTTTTTTATACAGATTTCGACCAGGAATCCTATTCGACCAGGATCCTGGTCGAATTAACCTTCATTCAGCCCTGGTCGAAGGCTTTTCGAGGAGAATCCATTCGAGCAAGAATCCTGGTCGAATTTCGGCCATAATTTCTCTCCCTTTTTTTCGACCAAGAATTTTTGGAGTAGGAAACTTCTGTTTCGGTCAGGATTTCCATTTTTGACCGAATTAACCCCCTTTTGGTTGCCCAGGTCGACGATATTTCGAGCTCGAGGATTTCGACCAGGAATTCTTCACACTTTCTGGTCGAATTGGTCCTGGTCCTGGTCGAATTAAGGCCTTTTTTTACCCCTGATCGACAGGGTTTCGACCTCAAGTTATTCGACCAGGATTTCTTTATGTTTTCTGGTCGAATGGGTCAGGAATAATTATTATTTTTATTTTTTTGCATATACTTGGATTTGGGCCCTTATATCTGGGCTAAACTCCTTTTACCCTGAAATTGGGCCAATAAATTGGACTCGTCTGGGCCAACCTTTTAATGGATTATAACTCGGGCCTATTTTCTTATTGGGCCTATTTTCCACAGGCCTTTCAATTGGGCCCCTAGTTCTGGGCTTTCAATTTGGGCCAACATTTTGGGTTTGAACTTAGGCCCATTGTTTTTAGCTGGGCTTCTTTTCACCCTTTTTTTTCTTAAAAATCAAGTGGGCCTCATACAGGGCTTTTTGTTTTTGGGCCTTGGTATTGGCCCTTGGTTTTTCTGAGTTGGGCTTTTATTTTCTAAGCTAAGAAGCTTCTGGAATTTTGAGGAATTTTCCCAAAACTTTCTGGATTTTTCTAGAAAATCTTAATAATTCTTCCAACATTCTGTAGATCATTCCAGAAGATTCCTGAACTTGGGCCCAAATGGGCATTTTTAGGCACATTTTCCCCTCTTTCCTCCTATATAAAGGTGGGGGGGGGAGTGTTCTCACTCACACTCTTCACTCCTTATTTCATACATTTCTAAAATTCTCCAACTTTCTCCTCTCTCTTTCCTCCCTTAGCTTCCAGCCTTCTTCCTTTCAAAGTTTCCAGGATTTTCCAGCTTTACTAATGGCTGCCAAGAGTTCCGAGAGGGCGGCCAAGATAGCCTCTGCTTCAAAACGAGGTAAGGATATCGAGATCCGTTCTTCGTATATGTCTTTAATCGATATGATTAACACTAGGGGGGATGAATATCCCTCTACTGCACATCTCAATTCTTTTAATCATTGTAACACTTGGCACAACATTGATTTCGATAAACTAAATGCACGTTATAATGTCCTTCCTCCTCTTAGATTAGTTCCAGTCTCTGGTGGTGACCGTACTTGCCATTGGAGACCCGGCACTCTCTTTATTTATACAGATGCCCTTAATGCTGGGCTTAGGTTTCCTTTCCACCCTTTTATTCCTCATCTTTTAGCTGATTTACAAATCAACCTGTGTCAGCTTCCTCCAAACGCTTGGAGGAACATTTTATGTTTTATGGTCTGCTGCCTTAGGGAGGGTTTTCCCCTTTCCGTAGCTGTTTTTAGGAAGTTCTTTCAGTGCTATAATAGCTCTTCCAGTATTTACGGTTGGGTCTATATTAAGCAAAGGCCCAAAAGTAAACATATCTTTAACAGCGCCTCCATTCCCGACAATAACCAAAATTGGAGGAATAGTTTCGTTGTGTTACGTTGGGAGAATGGTGACTGGGGCACACTCTTCCGATCTTCCTTCGGGAAGGTCAGTGATGGTAGCCTCAAATCCATTCACTTAACTCCTGAGGAAACTATTATTTATAATGGGCTTACTCAGGATGACGACACTACTACCAGCTGGACTCTCTTAGAGGAGTTCTCCCTCATTCACGTGGGACTATCCTCTATTTCTCAACAGGGTATTTTTCTTCCCTTCTCAACTTTATTTCATTTCATGCATTATTAACACCACTTATTTTGTTTTTTACCTTGTTTTGCAGCTGCTAAGGAGATCAACGAGGACAATGTTCCTCCCGTTGAAGAGACTGCTAGGATGAAAAAAGCTCGCCTTGCAGGCCTGGACACCCGAGGGAAGGCCACGGAGCCTAGCTTCTTGAGAAAACACAAGGAGCCTATGGGAGAGGCTTCAACTGAGGGAGCTGAGGGCCACAACGCTCCCATCACTGCTGATGTTCCTGCTGCTGCTGCTACAGGTGCCTTTCAGCCTCTGTGGGGATTCCGCCGAGGGATACCATGGTTGGATCCACGAAGCATGCTTGGGATTGGTCCTACCATGGCGTGACTCCCAAGGATTTTACTAACGTGGTGGCGACCCCTGATCTTGAGATGATAAAGCTCATGGGAGCTCCGTCTCTGGCTTCGGTATGCCTCTTCTTTTTTGAACTTATCTTTCTTTCTTGTAGCATTCTCTTGCCTTATACTATGTTAATTGCTTTATTTCAGTCTAACGCCTATTTTCAAGGCGCTGTGAGGCAAGCCGAGTCATGGAAGCGGGCTTCCGATAAGGCCGACAATGCCCTCAGGAGGCAATAGAAGAAGTATGCAACTCTGGAGAAGAAGTTCAAACGCAAGGAGGAAGAACTCGGGGAGTCTAACGCCGAGCTGGTGGTACTTCGGGCAGAGAAGGACAAAGCTATAGATAACTACCTGGACTCGGAGGAGTTTGCCCAGTCCATGAGGATTAGGGATGACTCAGTTTTTCCCGGGTTTTTCAGGACTGGTTGGGACACGGCCCTTGGGACCGTGAACGAGGCTTGTCCTGATATTAACCCGGCGGATTATGTCTGCCCTGATGACGAGGCTTTGTTACAGAGGTTTCGTACCCGAGTAGTTGTCTCGGATCATGTTCCTCAGGATCTGCTCCTTCCTCCTCCCGAGTCTTCTTCCAGGCCTGCTGAGAACAATAGTTCTTCCTCCTTCTCCGAGACGACAGAGACATCTAGCGAGAGCGGAAGAGACGATGATATGGATGCCGAGGGCACCTCAGCTCCTTAGAGCTTTTCCAGCCCTGCGTGGCTTGTTTTCTTTATCTATTTTTGAGACTTTATTTATCGAACTCTTGTAATATTTATCCGATCTACTTTATTTATCACATTCTATGCTTGCATTTCACACATTTGGTTTTCCTTGCATTCAAACATATTTTGAAATGAATTTCCATAAATTGTTTGGGATTTATCCCTTACACAAGTCTTAATAAACTTCAAAATAAAACTAGAACATATAAATCCTAAGCAAGCAAAGCTTCAAGGTGCTTTTCAACCTACTCGCCATTTTGACAAGTGAGAATCGTATCCAACTGCCCTACACATAGTAAACCTTCAGGTTTTGTGCATGCCAAGTTCTCGGGACTTCAAAACCATCCATCATCTCCAGCTTGTAGGTTCCTCTACCTTGAACACTCTTGACTTTGTATGACCATTCCCAATTCGGGGCAAGCTTCCCTTTCTGTCCTACACCAGAAGCTTCTATCTTCCTCAAGACTAGGTCACCTTGTTTGAAAAACCTTTCTTTAACCCTTAGGTTGTAGTAGAATGAAGCCTTCTTCTGATACTCTACTATCTTTGCATGTGCCCCATCTCGCACTTCATCGATTAAGTCCAGAGCCAACCTTTGTCCGTCCTCATTTTCCTCAGTATTAAAAGCCTAAATCCTTGGAGAGGAATGTGATATCTCTATGGGAACTACTGCTTCTGCCCCATATGCCAACATGAAGGGAGTTGCTCCGGTCGTGACTCTACAGGTAGTCCTATAGGCCCATAATATTGGAACTATCTCATCCACCCAATTATTTCTTGACTTCTCGATCCTCTTCTTTAGTCCATCCAGGATTATTCGATTTGCTACCTCCGCTTGCCCATTGGCTTGTGGGTGAGCCACAGAGGTGAACCGTAACTCAATTTCATTTTCTTCACAGTACTTCTTGAATTCCTCGTTGTTGAATTGTGTTCCGTTGTCGGTGACTAGGATACGGGGAATTCCATACCGGCACATAATATTTTCCCACAGGAATTGTGCAACCTGCTTAGTTGTGATTTTGGCCAAGGGTTTGGCTTCAATCCACTTGGTGAAATAATCAATGGCTACAATCAAAAACTTCCTTTATGCCGTGGCCATGGGGAAAGGCCCCAAAATATCCATTCCCCACATAGCGAAGGGAGTGTGTGAGTTGATAGAGGTCAGCATCTCGGGGGGTTATCTAACAACATGTGCATGCTTCTGACAGCGATCACACTTCTTCACATATTCTTTGGCATCAACCATCATTTCTGGCCAATAGAAGCCTAAATGGGTTATCTTATGAGCCAAGGCCCTGCCCCCCAAGTGTTGTCCACAAATACCTTCATGCACTTCTTCAAGAGCCAAGCGTGCCTCATCAGGCCTGAGACACCTTAAACAAGGAACCACGAAAGATCTTTTGTACAGAATCCCATCTATCAAAGAGTACCTTAGTGCCCGAACAGTTAACTTCCGTAGTTCAATTACATCGCTTGGCAACCAACCTGTTTGAATGTGAGCCTTAATGGGATCAATCCATGATGTCTCCAGGCCTATAGGAGCCACAAGCTTAACATCTATGCTTCGTGTCTTCAAAACACGGAAGTACACACTTCCTGAACTTTCTTCTATCTCGGATGAAGCAAACTTTGATAATTCATCTGCCTTAGCATTTTCTTCCCTTGGAATGTGCTCAACATGGCATTCATTAAATTGGGTCATCACAGCCCTTACTAGGCGGACATACTTAGCCATCATATCATCCCTTGCCTCAAATTCTCCCTTTACCTGGGATATGATCAGCTTCGAGTCTCCACGGACCTTTAAGTTTTTGACTCTAAGTGTTCCAGCTAGGCCAAGGCCAGCTATCAGGGCTTCATATTCTGCCTCATTGTTTGTGGTTGGGAAGTCTAGCTTCATAGCATACTCAATTAAGAACCCATCAAGGCTTTGTAACTGGAGTTTATTTTTGATGCTCCATCAAAATAGAGAACCCAATATTCTTTCTCCTTATCATCCTTCTCTTTGTCCCCATTATCGACTCCCTTGTCTTGAGGTATGGTATCTTCCTGCCCCCCGACTTCTTGGTTGGGTATGGTACACTCCGCCATGAAGTCAGCTAGCGCCTGGGCTTTTATCTCCGTTCGTGGCTTATACTTGAGATCGAACTCTCCCAGCTCTATTGCCCACTTAATCAATCTCCCACTTTCCTTGGGACTGTAAATGATATTTCTCAATGGCTGATTTGTTAGCACCTCAATTTGATGAGCCTGAAAGTAGGGACACAGCTTTCTTGAAGCCATTACCAAGGCTAAAGCAAATTTCTCAATAGTTGAATAATTCAACTCAGCGCCATGTAGAATTTTGCTTACATAGTATACGGGTTTTTGGGTTTTCAATTCTTCCTTAACCAATACAGCGCTCAAAGCACTTTCTGAAACGGCTAAGTACGAGAATAAAACTTCATTCAAAGCTGGCTTGGCCAACAACGGGGCCGGGGCCATATACTTCTTTAACTCTTCGAATGCCTTCTGGTTTTCCTCATTCCATACAAAGTCCTTGATGTTCTTTAGTGACTTGAAGAATGACAAGCACTTGTCTCCTGACTTGGAGATGAATCATCCTAGTGCAGCAACCCTTCCTGTGAGCTTCTGAACATCCTTGACGGTTTTTGGTGGTTCCATGTCCATAATTGCCTTTATTTTATCGGGGTTAGCCTCTATCCCTCTTTTGGAGACCATCAATCCCAAAAATTTTCCAGATCCTACTCCGAAAGCACATTTTGTAGGATTTAACATCATCTTGTGGTACCTCAGGACCTCAAAAGCTTCCCTCAAATGGGTTATATGATCAGTCTTTGCTAGACTCTTGACTAACATGTCATCAACATAGACTTCCATAGTCTTACCAATAAGGTCCTTAAAAATTTTATTTACCAACCTTTGATAGGTGGCTCCTGCATTCTTAAGACCAAATGCCATAACAAGATAACAATAAACACCAAAGTCAGTGATGAATGATACCTTTTGAATGTCATCCTTATGCATCTTAATCTGATTGTATCCGCTAAATCCATTCATGAAACTCAGCACCTCATGCCCATCAGTGGCATCAATCAAAGCATCAATCCTTGGCAACGAAAAATAGTCTTTAGGGCATGCATCATTCAAATCAGTGAAGTCTATACACATCCTCCACTTTTCATTAGCCTTCTTCACCATTACAGGGTTTGCTAACCATTCCGGAAATTGAATCTCCTCAATGAAACCAGCCTCTAAGAGCTTTTCTACTTCCTATTTTATAGCCTCTTATCTTTCCGGGGCAAAGTTTCTTTTCTTTTGTTTCACTGTCTTCCTGCTTGGATCCACATTTAACTTATGAGTAATCAGCTCCGGGTCTATGCCTGGCATATTAGCTGCTGACCATACGAACACATCACTATTTTCTTGCAAAAATTTCACCAACTTCCCTCTAAGAGGCTCCCCTAACGTGGCTCCAATGAAAGTCATCCTCTCAGGATTCTCGGGGTCTAAAGGAATTGAAACCAAGTCTTCTGCCGGCTTTCCTCTCTTCTCATCATTTTCTCGGACATCCATATCTTCAATAGGAAGAACCTGCCCCCCGACTCCATCTTCCCTCAAAGAGGCCACGTAACAGCTTCTAGCCATTTTTTGATCTCCTCTCTCCTCTCTCCTCTCCAATCCCATTCCGGCTGGGAAACTTTATAACTGAATGGTAGGAAGAAGGGACTGCCTTGAAGGCATGTATCCCTGTTCTCCCCATGATAGCATTATAAGTTGAACTAGCCTTTACCACCATAAAGTCCAACATCTGCGTTGCTTGCCTCGGTTCCTGACCTATGGTGGTTGGCAACTTGATTATCCGTTCCACTCCTGCAAATCCATATATCGGCATATCAGTTGGTGTCAACTGGGAGTCGTTATACCCCATCCTTAGAAAGGCGTCATGGAGCAAGATATCCACTAAAACACCGTTATCCACAAGGACCCTCTTGACCGGGCTATTTCCTATTACCGGTGTTATGACCAGCGGGTCGTCATGAGGAAACTTCACACCCTCTAGGTCAGAATCATCAAAAGCCAATGTTACTCCTGTCCTGGCCCTCTTCGGGGCTTCTCCAACAATATGCATAACCTCTCTAGTATATGCCTTTCTGGAATTTTTGGACAATCCAGCAGTAGTTGGACCTCCAAAGATCGTGTTTATCATAGGCCCTCGAGGTCACGGACCTCCATAAATTATGTTTATAACTGGTCCTCTAGGCTGGGGGTTTCGCCCCTGATCGTCTTGGTCCCTCCTACGATCTTCAAAGTTCTTCCTTCCATTATTATTCCTGTCCCCTCCTTTTCCAGTGTATTTGTTCAATCTTCCTTTTCGAATGAGGAACTCAATTTCATCTTTCAGTTGCCTACACTCATCGGTGTCGTGACCAACATCTTTGTGAAATCTGCAATACTTGCTCTTGTCTAGCTTGGCAGGATCAGCCTTTAGGGGCTTAGGCCAACGAATATCTCGATCTTTCTCGATTTCCATCAAGATCTGGCTTCTAGGAGCATTCAACTTAGCGTATTCGGTGAACTTTTGCCCATGTCCTCCCTTCTTGGGGGTTGAATCAGGGACTTGCTCGGTTCTAGGATACTTGTCCTTAGCGATATACTCCATATCAGTTTTTTGCTTCTTGCCTCCAGTGGGCTCATTACTTACTACGATCTTCCTCATGCTTTCTTCAACTTTAATATACTTCCCTACCCTCTCCTGGAGCTGCAACATGCTTTCAGGGGGACGTTTGGCCAAGGACATCTTGAAGAACTCATCCCTAGTTCCTTGTTGTAGTGCTATCATGGCTACCTTATCATTAAGATCTGGGACTTTTGAAGCCTCCTTTGTGAAATGATTCAGGTAATCTCTCAAGGATTCATTTGCTCCCTGCACAATACTTATAAGAGATGCTGAACTTTTCTCATGGACTCTCCCACTGATGAACTGCTTAATAAAAGCCTCACTTAACTCTCTGAACGACCCAATGGAGTTTGGCGGCAAGCGACTGTACCACCTTTGAGCCATACCCGACAGGGTTTGAGGGAAGGCCCGACACTTAATAGCGTCATTCACGGGTTGCAGCAGCAGTGCATTAGAGAATGTCCTAACATAATTAGCGGGATCTCCCGTCCCATCATAGGCTTTGATAGTTGGCATCTTGAACTTCCTTGAGATATGGGCATTCATTATCTCTTCAGTGAAGGGCGGAGTAGGATCATCAGGATCTCCAAGGGGAAGAAGATTGCTTGGATCAGTTCTTGGGATGACAACCCTTCTCCGTACAGGACCATCCAGGTCTATGACAGGAGGAGGATTTCTCCCCCTAGAAGGTATCTGAGGTCTGGTGGTCTGGTGCGCCTCCAAGTCGCGCCTCAGCCTTTGGATCTCAGCGTCGTGTGCCCTGATTCTTTCCTGCACTTCTTGGGGATTCGCCCCTTGGGTGCTTTGAGGACATTGGCCTCCATCTACCCTCGGTTCTTTTCCAGCACACCTTCTTCTTGGGGCTACTTCATCGTCCGAAGATTCGGAATCTCTCTCAGTGTAAGGACCAGAAAATTCCCGATCCTCGGGGATAGGAGCCAAACCTCGTATATAGGGGCAATTTCCGTCGTGCTTCACTTCGCCCAGCATGTCCACTTCCTCCAACCTCGGGGTAAAGGGGCATCCCATAAGAGGGGTTTGTAGTAACAATAGTTGAATGTTCATACCCTACGGGTCGAGAATTCACAGGTACATGTACTTGTTAAACTTGAGGATTCGTACCTTGAATAGTCGAGGGAGTCGTCCCTTGTGGCTGAGGTTGAGTTGCCCCTATCTGGGCTTCCCCTTGAGTAGATGCATAAGTTGAGTGGGGAGGAATCTCCACGGTTGACGAAATCACCTGGGTTGTCCCCGATGGTGCTCCTTCCTCCAGAGCTCTAATTGTTCTCCATGTTCTCGCCATGGTTGTTGTTGTGCTTTCCCACAGACGACGCCAAATGTTATGGATTAAAAACTAATATATATAATTGCTGTATTTAGTACTAAGGAATGTGAGCTTCAAGGCTCGATTTGACTGCTCTTGTGTTTCTTGACGCAATCTGCCTCAACAAGATGCCTACGTACCATGCTGATTGCCAAGGATCAAGTCAAAAAATGTAGTTCTTGGTGATACTTGCCCTCGGGGCTATGGCGGCGAGGGCTCACTAAGGACGTAGTGACTTTCATGTCCTCCAAGGACTAAGTCTAAAACGTAGTTCTGATTTTGTGGGATGAGGCCCCTTATATAGATGTGGGAGTCCTTGAATTGGACTTGGTATAGGAGACTTGGTGATCAAGTCTCTCACTTAGGATACACTTGGGAGTCCTAGGAAGTAGGAAGTTGATTCCTTATCCCATGAGGTTCCTTGGAGGCCAATCTACAAGGATTTATATCCCCACTAGGACCTATCTTAATAGCTGTTTTTCTCCCTTATTTATTAATTACGAAATTAATAAATAATCAGGGCTTTTGGGCCTTCTTTGTTCCCTCAGGCCTGATCTGGTCCATCATGCCTGATCAACGTGTTAACCTTTCAGGTCTGAATATCATTCATCTTCTTATTGGGCTTCACAGCCCAATCTTGTATAATTAATGTAATATCAGGATTTATTTATCCCTATCAAGAACCCACGATGATGATGAGTTCAGTTATGGGCTAATCGTTATCATGGGATTCTAACAAATTTAATCATGGATTTCAATAGTTAAATTGTTTCGATACCTTAGTGTGTGGTGACTGTATGATATCCTAGTATTGGTTGTGCTTATTCGTCTTATGAGCATCACGAACTTATAAGATAGTGTGTTAATCTCTATTGAAGCGAAAGTGAATTTAGAGATTTAGAACTTGCTAAGCTAGAATAGGTTCATGTATTTGTTATTCATGATTCATAGGTAATTTTAACCATCTTACTTGCCTTATTTAGTCATGATAGATAACTTGTGCATTAAACCGTTATGTTGTCAAATTCTATAGATATATCGGGTCTCAATATAATTGGTGTCTATTCAGCTTCTTTCTCTTTTGTGGATTTCTGGTAGTAGGGTATTCGTACAATGAAAGTTGGTGTTTACTAGTTTCGTGTTATCTGATTAGTGTCATCACCATTGCATGCTAAGATTAAGAAAAAAAAGGCTATTGAATGAAGTAATAATGAAGTTAAAATCCCATATTTGTGTTATATAAGTTAAGCAACCTTAATTCTCTTAGTTAATATTAATTAGTATCAACCTTAGTTCTCTTAGTTAATATTAATTAGTATAATCCCGTAATTATAAACACTCTCAACTTGTTATCATCTTAGCATTGAATAATAACCATACCATCATTGAATAAGTACCTTAATTGAAATTAACCTAAACCAGTCTCTGTGGGAATGAAATAGAATTAATTCTATATTACTTTTGATCGCGTATACATGCGTGAATATTAGCGCGTGTTTTCGCCCTAGCAAGAGACATCTCGATAAGGCAGCAAACTTTTTCATTCTCTGGTTGGGGTCCTAAGTCAATGTCTCCAAGGGTTGGAGGCGCTGCTGCAACTTAAGTCAGGATGGTATTGGATGCAACTTAAGTCAGGATGGTATTGGATGTGTAGGTGGCTGTGTGACTATACATGGTCATATGAATTTTGGTGACTAAAGGGGAGAAACCTTGGAGGTTAATCTAATCAATCGGTGAAAGCTGATTGGGTTGGGAAGTGGCAGGAACCGTAGATGGATTTACAGCCTTGGTTCATAGGCGTTGGTTTCGCTACTAGGGGAGATGGACTTCTCAGAGTTGTTGATTTGATGAGGACATCAAACTCAAGAGGTATGAGAGGGTTTGTAAGACCCTTAGGCTGGAATGCATTTTGGGATCAAGATTCACCTGGCGGAGACACAGACTAGTCGCCAGGCAGCGACATTGATCAGGCGCCAGGCAGTGACACAGATTAGGCGCCAGGCGGAGACACAGACTAGTTGCCAGGTGGCGACACAGACTTGGGCTGATGTGTTTATGTGGGATTGTTGGGTGGTCTAAATGTGGGAGACACTGAGTTGGGAGCTAAGTTGGGAGTCCAAAATGACCCAGGCATGGTCAAAATCTGTAGGCACATGTGTGGTACATGGGGCTGAGATACATGCATTATATATACATAAGTACTGGAATATGCACTAATGGGTTGCTGGAATAACTACCTTGCAGTTGGGGCTCAAGGACTTGGTGTAAAATAATTGATTGAAGGCATTAAAAATTAGGAAACCGATGGTAACCGCTGGTAGTTATTTCTGCTGGGACTGTGTGGGCTATATGAGCAGTTGATTTTGTTGGGGCTGTATGGATCAGGCTCTTATATATAAATAAATAGGCATTATGAGAATTTAATCTATGCATGTAGGAATGTATGTATTGTAATATGTATCCATATGTTAGGCAGTTGGGAAAAAGTCTGTAAATATATGTTGAGTTGTATTATGCTTGGCAGTAGTACAAGTTTGTAAGCATAATCGAGTTGTAACCTTATATTGTTGGTCAATAAAAGGTTGAGCATTTAGGCTTGTAAATCAGTTGTGAGTCTCTACATTTGCTTGGTAGTTAGATACACTTGCACACACGATTCGTTCTTGTCATGTGTTGGTTTCAATAGTATATCCGCTATGCTTGAGTTTCTGTGGTTGCCGGTGTTGTCGGGGCTGCTGGTCGACAACCTCTCGGGAAGGCTGACTACTTGGGAGCCTAGGTTGGCGACTGAGTAGGCCACACGGATCAGAGAATTCAGGGTTGAAAATCTAAAATGGTACACTTGGGGGGAATTTTATATGTTCTAAAGATGAGACTCCACTTATTATCATTGAACACATAAAGAAGATTGAGAATCAGGCTGAAAACCATAACTCAGTGAAAATATTGAGAAGCTATAATGGAACTGAATTCATAAATTTCATACTGAATGACTTTTGTAAAGACAAGGGCATCACTCAAGAGTTCTTAGCTCCAAGAACACCTCAACATAATGGTGTGGTTGAAAGAAAGAACATACCTCTAGTTGAAGCTGCAAGAACAATATTGCAGGATGCAAAACTTCTAACAAGCTTTTGGGAAGAAGCTGTTAACACAACATGTTATATTCAGAACATATAATTGGTAAACAAAAGCATTGACAAGTCACCCTAGTCAATTGTGTCTCAAAAGAAGCTTACAATTAAACATCTTCATTTGTTTGAAAGCAAATGCTTTGTGTTAAAGGACAACTCACAATATGTTGGAAAATCTGACTGAAATGTATTTGAATATGGATTTTGATAATGACAAGTACCTTGGATTAGACTGCATTGATGAAAGTGAAGCTGAAGCTTTGAATTTCAAAAATCTCAACCTTTACAGTGATTCTGAAGATGAAGATGGAAAGAATGCAGATAATGAAGAAGAAGAAGCTAGTGAACCAATAATTTATGTGAATAAAGATCCATCTCAAAACAGAAACTCACCTGAATTTGATAGCACAAACAACGAGGTAGAAGGAGGTGACAGTTCTGCAAGTCATGCCATATATGAAGCAGATGAGAACACTCCAAGTCATCAAAATCATCATACCAGGAAAATGGTATAAGAGTCACATTAGAGATACTATCATTGGTGACCCAATGCTGGTGTGAGAACTAGAAGTGCCACTGCAAATGTATGTCTACATGCCCGTTTTCTATCTCAAATTGAGCCTAAGAAAACTGAGGAAGCCTTACTTGATCCTGACTGGATAACTGCAATGCAAGAAGAGTTGAATCAGTTTGAAAGAAATAAAGTATGAGAGCTGGTTCCTGCATCAAGAAATAGAAGCAATTTTGGAATAAAATGGATGTACAAGAACAAAATGAATGAAAATGATGTTGTCACCAGGAACAAGGTAAGGCTGTTAGGGTATATACTAAATTATTCATTTGAAAGTATATAATAATCTTTTGAGAATTTTGAATGCATGTTTTCACAATGTCTGTATATTATATATATATTGTAAACAATCTAGTATCAAATGGGATAGCAGAAGATTAGATTGTCAGACTCCTTATATAATATAGTAAAGGTTCACAGTCTAAGTGGTGTTAGAGAAACCACTGGAACGACTGAAGTATTATTTAGAAATAGTTTATCTTGACTATTGAATAATACTTGTGTATATTGAACGGGATCGAAATAGTAGAATAATTCTTTCTTTTATTCTGACAGTAAAGAAGAACTAAGATTCTACGATATTTTATTGCTCAGGTTCTTAATGCGGATATAGTGATTGACACTTGTATTTAATGCACATGCCTTGATTCATACAAAATTTATTTTAAATTTCAAATTTATGTATTGGGCAATGACATTATATACAGAGTGGGATATTGACTATAAAAGGAAATCATGTCCGAAGAATATATTCGGGTGATGATGTTCTCTTGAAAGCTCATAAAGATAATTGTGCTTTAGCCCTGCAGGTAGATTTGTTCTTGCACAATTATAAGGTTGAGTGGATGATCAAGGATAAAAAAATTTGATTAAATTAATTGTATAAAATTAATTTATTTAATGGACATTCGATATCGTAAATATGGGGAATTTAATAAACAAATAATATGGGAGCTGAATTAATTAATTAATTTATGGAATTAGGAAAGGTAGTGAAAATATTAATTCTTTAGTGGATTGAATTAATATTTAATGACATTGGGCTTGGCTCAGAATGTCATTGGGAGGCCCGACCTAATTATCCATAATCCCTACTGTGGCCTATAAATATTCTAATTCTCTTGAAGCCAAAAGTATGAAAGTGCGCGTGCATGTGTGTGCGAGAACATAAAAAATAACATCCTAGGGTTTGAGAGAGGAAAACATTTTTCTCAAGGAGCCAGCTAGGGTTTTGGATTTTCGGAGCTTTAAGGAAAGGTAAACCTTGGGAGATCGAAGCCCACACTCCGTCCAAGGAGAATCGAGGAATACAGTAGAAGACGTGGATTTGAATCGCTTGCGCCGTAGCGATTAAGGTTAACATTCTGTTTGAACTCTCTATAAAAAATTCATATCATAAAACGCAGGGACGAGATCCCATTGCCCCAACAAAGGCTTGTTGCTAAAGGCTACTCACAAGAAGAAGGAATTGACTATAATAAAAATTTTGCTCCAGTTGCAAGAGTTGAAGCAATAAGAAGTTATCTGGTATTTGCTGTACACTCAATTTTTAAAGTGTATTAAATGGATGTGAAAGTGTATTTCTCAATGTTGAATTGGAAGAGGAAGTCTATATGCAACATCCTCCTGGCTTTGAGGATCCACAATTTCCAAAGTTTGTTTATAGACTTTTAAAGGCATTCTAAGGTTTGAAATAGACACCTAAAGCATGGTATGACACATTTAGTTGTTGTTGTTGTGGATGACGTCAACTCCTGACCCCAGGGTTGAGGCCGTCACATATAAACTAAGCCACAAAGAGAATATGAACGAATCACCGGAGAAATACACCGAAAAATCCAAGAAAACGGCGGCAACGCAGGCGGAGAAACGGCGGGCAAACACGGGGAAATAGAGAAGAGAGAAGAGAAGATACGAGGAGAGATATAGAGGGAAGAGAGGTGAGAGAGAGATTAGGGAGAGGAGAGAGACGAAAGAGATTTTTGATTGAGTTACCATATGCTTCCACGAATCAACAATTAACCAAGTGTTTACACGTGCCCTGAATTATGAATTTGTTCCGAAAATTCGCAAGTATCGGACCAAGTTCTGGGTAAAACAAACCCGGATAATTACCAAAAGATTCTTTAAATTTTATAAATATCCTGAAATTAATGAAACATAAATTTCGTAATTTTTAAATAAGTTTTAAAACGCAATTTATACCCGCATTTTAACGATTAAACGAAACAACGCACGGGTGAATTTAATCCCAAAAATCTCCAAAATAATTTTAAAATTTTAGAATATTAAAAACTTAATAATACATGAGTTTCGTAATTTTTGAAGCATTTTTGAATTAATTACTGATTTTACAAATAAGTGTAATCAGAAAATCATTTAAGGATAAATAATTAATGAAATATTGATTTATAAATTTTATAAAATCCCAAAAATAATTATTGAAATTATAAAATAATAAAAACAATTTTAGAGATAATCAAAAGTGAATAAAAAATAATATGGTTCAACAAACAATTATACGATTAATACTTGCAAACCAGCAATCACATATAAATAATAGTAAATAAAACACAGCTGTAAGAATCAATATACATCATTTATTTGATTAATTATGCAATAATTACACCTTTAATTAATAAAAATATACGAGTCGTTATAGTAGAATAGGAAGAATTCTACACTCTTGATGAGTTGGATAAAATGGATCAATTCAGGGCCTATCTGGAAAGAACGTTTTGAAACATAAGATTCAAGAAACCCATGTACTTTAAGGGTAAAGGTCAATCCTCCTACAATAATGACTTGAAAGGAAAATCTCAAATAAAGAACTTAAACACAACTGGCAAGAGTGGTAACGAATCATGATCTGTGGACATGTCTAAAATTAGATGCTATAATTGTGATGATCTTGGCCACTTTTCCATATAATGCAGGAAGCCCAAGAAGGTGAAGGAAGACAAGGCATACTTGGAGCTTGAAGCGAAGTATGAGGCTCTTCTGAAAAAGCAACAACGAAAAGCTTATATTACTGAGGCAAAAAGTTGGGATGATACAGATGATGAAGATGAATATGAAAAATATGGAAATTATGCTCTTATGTCCTTAGAGGAAGGAGAATCATCTGCATCAAAATCTGACGTACCCATCTTAACCACTATTGAATTGAATGCCTCTCAATATAAAGAAACTGTTGAAAAGATGAGCGTGGAAATGTTTCACATTCACACAAGTATGGTGGCTGCCACTGAAGAAATGAACAGATTGTCTAAAGTAAGTAAGAAACTGGAAATAGAGAAACAAGAACTAGAACTGGTGCTTGTGATCCTAGATTCTTTTCGGCAAGAAAAATGAATATTTAAAGAACAAGTTGAAGTGTGCAAAGGAGATAGAGGTTGTACTAAGAGAAAAAATTGAGTAAAATGAACTTAAACTTAAGTCATTTAAGAATGCATGTGAATTAGTTATCCAATATCATGAGAAGAACAAACCTTGTGCCAATCTGGAAATTGATCTAGACTATGAGGCTAATTCACCTATAAAGATAAATCAAACTGATAAAGGCAAAGAAAGTTTGAACAAGGAAGTTCCTGAGGTGCTACAAAAAGTGAATGCATATTTGTTCAAACCATGCGAGGTGGACTTTAGTGAAGAAGAGCTCATCATTAAGCAAGAAATTGCAGATAAGGATGAGAAAATGAAAAGTTCTAATTTTACTATCAACACTAAAAGTGAAAAGAAGCATGAGACTAGCCCTGTCCCCAAGACTCCTAAAACTGAAGTAAGGAGTGAAGGCACAAAGAAGAAAAAGAAAAACAGGACTAGAAATATTGGATTTAACAAACACAACAATTATGCTTATGTTGCAGATGCCCCTAGAAAACAATGTGAAAATTTGGCTCAACAAATCACCAAACTCATCTTTGTAAAAAGACTATTAGTGAGCCCAAATATATGGCATGCAAGTACAATGAAGTACAAACTGATGATCCTTATTCTTTTTGTGATAAGTATGATTGCATTCACTTCAACATGATGGTCATGAGTAACTGTCATAAATTAAGAAAAGATCTGAATCAAATTAACTATTGCTCTAAGGTCAAGAATGAGAATGCTATTCAACCTAAGAAAAATGTTTCTTTGATAATTCAAGCTCTACTCCGGCTAACTCTGCAAATAAGAAGAATATGCCCAACACTTCTTGGGTAGATAAAAACGCTTAAAACTCATAGTGTGCAGGGCAAGAAGAATAAATTCTTATAGGTCATTAATAGTGATTATTTCAGACACATGACATGTGGTAGAGCCCTGCTATCACATTTTGAGAAGATGGTTGGCCCTTTGGTGACCTTTGGAAACAACAATAAGGGATTCACAATGGGATATGTCAATTTGATTTATGGCAATATTGTCATTTAAGATGTAGCACTGGTTGGATTACTTGAGGTTAATCTTCCAAATGTCAACCAATTCATAGATAAAGGTTTCAAAGTGAATTTTGATAGAGAAGATTGTTCAATCACAAATAGAAAAATTGGTGAAATTGCACTCAAAAGAGTAAGAAAAGGAAGTCTGTTTGTTGAAGATATTAACTCATCAAGCAAGGACAAGGTGTATTGCCTCTACACCAAAGCATCAAATGAACAATGTTGGTTGTGGCACAAAAATCTCTTTCATTTAAACTTCAAGGCAGTGAATACTCTACTAAGAAGAGAGTTAGTAAGAGACATGCCTGCATTGAATTTTGTTCAAGATGGAGTCTGTGATACTTTTAAGAAAGGAAAAATGAAAAGATCAGGTCACGAAAGCAAGACTGCGAACTCTATTAATGCCTCTCTACAACTTATCCAAGGGATTTATTTGGTCATGTAAATGTCATGTCCATTTCTAAGAAAAGATATGCTCAAATAATGGTGGATGACTACTTGTGAGACCCTTAGGCTGGAATGCATTTTGGGATCAAGATTCACCTGGCGGCGACATGAACTAGTCGCCAGGTATCGACATTGATCAGATGCCACGCGGCGACACGGACCAGTCACTAGGCAGCGACACGGATTAGACCACAGGTGACGAAATAGACTAGTCGCCGGGCGGAGACACAACACTACACCATATATGGCCTTTACCAACACTTTTTTTGGTGTTACAAACAAAGATGTTGTCTTAAATCACTAAAATTTGATCTGAGGTAACAGTTTATTTTTATTTTACAGTAGAGAATAGTAGATGTTACCATAAACATGATAATATTTCTATGGTAACAGAAAAAATAGTGTTAGTATTGATATTACAATTAATGTTACAATAGGACTAAAAATTTAGGCGGGATTTTTAAGCGGGCCAATTTTTGGCCAAATTTTAAGCGGCCCAAAATAAAAAAATTTACCGGCTCATTTCATTTTGTAAAATAAAATAAAATACTAAAACACTCACTTGTACATTCTATACGCTCGAAAATATCAAGCACTTAAACGAAACACTCTCATTCGGGGTAAAAAAATGCTCTCAGATGTGTTCATCAATTAGAAAGTAGGGTTCTAAATTAGTGAAATTAGGCTTCTTGTCATAGCTTGGAGATTGTATTTAGGGTTATAGTAATTAGGGTTTGTAGAAATTGGGTCTTTCTTCACAAACGAGCTAGGCAGTTGGAACTTCTCAATCGGGTTCTTGCAGTCGATTTCTTCTCAAATTTGGAGTTTTCTTCTTGTTCGATTTAAAAGTCTGTCGGGTATACTCATATTCTCTGATTTGTGCATAAGTGTGTGAGGTATTCAATTCACAAAATTTTCTCTTAGTAAGATTCTAAATTTTAATTCTTTCTTTTTTATATAAAACACTCACTTGTTTAATCTTTTTTTAGTGTTATCTTGATAACCCAATAAGCTTTATGTATGTGTCTAATTGTTTATATGCAGTGAATGCTGATTTTACAATTCTTGAAAAGGATTAATTTTTGAATAGGTCTGGTAAATTTTAATTTTTAAATTATAATAATTTCGCGGGGTCTGGTAAATTTTAGTGATTGTGACGTGCTTACTGGTAAAGACTAAGCTTATTTAAAAAGAATATTATGCGAGCTCTTTGTTTGGGAAGGTCTGAAACTCTGACCATATGTTGTTTATTGTGTTATATATATCATGTGAAGTATATCCGCCTCTTGCTCATTTGTCTTATTTCTATTTCTAAAAATTAATAATGGATTCAAATGCAGGGTAATCACGACTGCACGTGGTGATAAAGATAATGACATCTTTACTTTTAAAGCTGCTGAGATGGTAGTGAAATTGATAAAACTGAACTTAAAAAATTACCAAGGCATGGACATATAGATTTTACAAATGAAGGACCTCCCTGTCAGGTACACATATCTATCTTGATCAACCTAACACAGTAAAGCTGATTTGAGCAATATCATTGAGGAATATGTTTAAGGTTTTAACTTGAGGTCATCGTTCAGGGTTTCTCGGGGATGAACAGGTTCAATCAGAGCACTTGTAGTAAGGTCTAATGTGAAATCAGAAAACGTGAGAAACTTTGTATCATTCAGAAAAAGACAGAGGTTCCCTTTAACCTTGGCTTCCCAGCTAAAAATGGGCTATTAGGTACACATTTATCTTTCTGATTATATGTTTTTTCACATAATTATAATAAACAATGGTAAATATTAAGAGGTTTGCATACAAAGAAATCTTACTAAAAGTATATTCCCTTATACCCTAGGATATTTGAATTTGTGGGTCTTACTGCAATGCTGCACATATAATTGTTATTGTAATTTATCAATGGTCCAGATACCACTGTGATAGTACAATAGCTAAACAATGGTTACTATCGCGTTTAAGATGTGATCTTTGGCCACTATATATTAATAGCTAAATATTAAATATTTTTTTTAAATAGTAACTCCTACTTCCCACCTATTTCAGGTCAAGCTGTCTGAAACCAAGTCTTATCTGGAGACAGCTAAAGGGAAAACACAAAACTTACGGAAAGACTTAGTGAACAACAATTATTAATACAGAAGCTAGAAGATGGTAGATTTAAGGTTTGAATAATTAGTTTTGAATCTAAGAACTGTTAACAGCTAACATTTTTCACTGGTGGTAAAAAATTAAAACCTATGCATTATATTTCTCGAAAGTGATACAGTTTGTCCATGAGGTATTGCTATTTATTTTCACTGCCAGGTACTTAAATAGCTCAACATGCAACCTGATACACAAATTTCACTTATAGATAAACATGGGGACATTGAAAGGTCTAAAAGACTATGGGAGTTCTTACCTACTGGCCACAAAATTGGGACCCCTGTTCCATTGTTCAAGGAACTGGTACATATTTTGCATTTGTTTTTTTTTCACGGATGTCAAGGTTGTTGAATTTGGACCGAAATTGGAGATATTATTATTGGATATAAATGGATATCCTTTGGTCAAGAAGTGGTTGTGAAGGTTCATTCAGCCACTTCCACCCAGGGAACTCGGGAGTTTGATAATGAGGTAAACCAGCTTAATCTGAAACCACTTCACTAAGAATATTAAAGTAAAACACATAGATTATACTCATTAATAAAAGATCTACATAAATGACTACACAACTCAAGTTTTTATAGGATATTGCATGGTCTACATATTAATGGAAACTTTTATGATTCCCGGTACTATATTGCTGTCATTGCTTACGGGGTCCCTTTTTGGATTTCTCAGAGGTGTAGCTTTGGTTATGTTCAATGCTACAGCTGGTGCATCATCTTGCCAATTCTTATCCAAGTTAGTTGGACTACCTCTTCTCTTCTCTCTCTGGCCCGAAAAGCTGAGTTTCTTTCAAGAACAGGTGAACTTCATACGACTCTCTTTCGCTTCTATACTTGGCTTTGCTGTGTTTGCGGACTAATATAATTCTTTACTCAGGTGGCTAAAAGACATGATTCCTTGCTGAACTACATGCTTTTTTAAGAGTTACCCCAACTTTGCCAAATACTTTCATTAATCTTGCCTCACCTATTGTTGGTATACCTTTTCACATATTCCTCTTGGGAACTTTGATCGGTCTCATTCCTCCTGCTTTCGTAGCTGTCAGGGTAAGTTTTACTTATTCATTAGGTCTTTCTTGTAGAATTTTAGTTTTTTGTCATTGGTTTAATGGTTAACACAAAGTTCACTAAATTTTTTGGACTTGGAAGACTGCTGCTTCAGTTCTGCTACAAATGTGTTAGATTATGATTTGGAATATACTGTAATGACTAGAACACACAAGTTAATTGTTCAATCTGGAGAAAAATGATTAATTACATAGCATTTTCTCAAGTTGATTAAACCATTAGTTGAAACTTCTCTATTTTTTAAGTGAAGTACAAATTAATGGCTCCCTACAATTCTTGTTTATCTTTTTATATCAAATGGCTCCCTACAAGATTGGCTTTATGGTAATGCTCGTCTAACTGTCTGTATGCTTGTTTCTTGAGATTCCTTCATCTATAATCTCCAGTTCAAGTGGCGATAAATTTTCACAATCTTTTGAAATTATAACAGGGATCTTCCTTCACAGTGTGGACAGATTTAATGAAGATACCGAGCATACAGACATCACAAATGATAAGTCAAAGTTTGACCGTCATTACAAATGATAAGTAAATAAGTATGGTTATGTCAGACTCAGGAATTCAACTGGTATGATTTTTGTTGGTAGTATTAACAGTATGTTAAGGATGACATTACTATCAGTAGTATAAGGCAGGGGTCGTTAAGTCTTTTACATCCAGTTGAGTACCTGTAGACTGTAGTATATAAATAGATCTTCAGTTGTATTGCGGTCAAGTTGAATCTATTATCATAAAATAATGGAAGTATTAATTGACCATCTATACATATAAATTTTAGCCGGTGGTGGACTCTTCCCCATATACTTGAGTTTATTTTAGGCATCTGTCAATGATGCTAGGACCTTCTCTAAGTACATTATATGTGTTCCAAGTAACTTTGATATATAATTGTGAGAGTTGTTATAAAAAGCAACCCGTTTACCATATGCAGCTTTCTGGTCTACCTGATATTGAAGACTTAGAAGACAAGAAGACTAGTAAAATTCCCCGATTACGTAAGTACTTTTTTCTTTAGGCGCATAGTCTTTGCATGATTGACAGTTGACACATGTATGCATTTGGTCCCTGTAAGACTGACAACATTATTCATTGGAACAATTTCTTAACCCAGTTTCTTTGTTTGTTTCATCGAGTAATTTTTCCCCCATAATTTACTTTATCTTGGTATATGCATCCTTTGACACATATAGTTCTCCTCTGCCTTCGTTAATTACATAGACAAGTGAGCATTTCCTGCTTCTTGACGGTCAAACTTTGTAGTTATATAGAAGTGTTGAGTTGAGAGAAGTATATATAAGACTCAATGTTAAGGACTCGTTGGGTACATTTTTAGAAGTTTAAAGTTATGGATAAGGACTTGATCATTGAGTATCCCTGATCATAAAATAGTTCCTGATATAGTTATCAAATATGCTGAATAAAGTTCTATTTTCTTTGTAAGAATTTGATCCAGTGGTAGCGTGAATTGATCGAGGAGTTCTCAAAAGAAGAGCACGGCGAAGAAGAATGTTGCTCACCATGGAGAGAAACAACCACACGGAAGAAGAATCATTGTCAAATAACGGCCAACGGCCAATGGAGAGAAACAACCACACGGAAGAAGAATCATGGTAGTTAGACTTTTTATCTGGATTAGTTAAACTAGTACTTGGAATTTGGTTATTTTTGTTTGTTGGGAGCTGGAACTTTAAATTTGTTGGATTGTTGGACTTGTGCTTTTGCCAACAGTTATCAAGTTCAGTTAGTATGTATGTAGGTTTTAATCTTGCAAGTTGTTTTATATTTTGTTTACATCTTGAAAATTAACAAAACCAACTGATATTTAAATGTTGGCTAAAACAGGATAAAATGTTACAATAAATATAAAAGTGTAACAACAGAGACCGGGATGTTTATAAAGAAAGTGTTACAATAAGCTCTAAAAATGTTACCAAAAGAATATAATTGTTTTACCATATTGTGTTATAATAGAAAAAGTGGTGTTACAAAAGAGTTTAATGCAACATTTTTATTGGTGTTACTAAAGGTTCAGGGGTGTTGCAACAGAACTGTGGTTACACATGCATAGTGTTACCATAGAAACCTAATGTGTAACCATAGGGGGTCTATTGTTACATCTTTACGTGTGTTACCACAGGTTCCAAAAGTGTTACCTTAGACCCCTATTGTAGCACGAGGAAATTCAACACTACTAAAATTTCAAAAAGTGTAACCATAGCCCAATTTTTTGCTTTAGGTAACACTTTTTGGCCATTTTTACACTTTTTTTGGGGTGTTTCTAGAGGTCATATATGGTGTAGTGTAGACTTGAGCTGCTGTGTTTTTATGGGATTGTTAGCTGGTCTAAATGTGGGTGACACTGAGCTGGGAGCTAAGTTGGGAGTCCAAAATGACTAAGGCTTGGTCAAAATCTGTAGGCACATATGTGACATATGGGGGCTGAGATATATGCCTTATATATGTGCATAAGTGCTAGAATATACACTAGTGGGTTGCTGGAATAATTACCTTGCAGTTGGGGCTCAAGGACTTGGTGGGAAATAACTGATTAAAGGCATTCAAAATCAGGAAACCGCTGGTAACCGCTGGTAGTTACTTTTGTTGGGGATGTGTTGGCTGCGTGGGAAGTTGCTTTTGTTTGGGATGTATGGATCAGGCTCTTATATATAAATAGATAGGCATTGTGAGAATGTAATCTATACATGTAGGCATGTATGCATTATAACATGTATCCATATGTTAGGCAGTTGGGAAAATTCTGTAAACATATGTTGGGTTGTATTATTATGCTAGGCAGTAGTACAAGTTTTTAAGCATAATCGAGTTGTATCCTTATATTATTGGTCAATAGAAGGTTGAGCATTCACGATTAGTTGTATCCGTAAATCTGTTGTGTGTCTCTACATTTGCTGGGTAATTAGACACTCTTACATACACGATTAGTTCTTTTTGTGCATTGATTTCAATAGCATATTTGATGTGCTTGGTTTTGCTGGGATTGCCGGTGTTGTAGGGGCTGCTAGGGCTGCTGGGCGACAACCTCTCGGGAAAGATGACTACTTAGGCCCCTAGGTTGGCGACAGAGTATGCCACACAGATCAGATAATTCAGGGTTAAAAAGCTGACCCCGTGATAAGTGGTATCAGAGCTGTGTTGATCAGTTCAGGATTTGACATGATGGCTGAATCATGTGGGAGCAAAGTTGATTTTGCTGGATTTCAAAAATTTTTGGGCGAGTCCATGGTCAGAAATTGGTTCCACTGATAAATAAATGCACGACCATGAAGTATGATCTTGGTGACTTTAAAAATGCTCTTGGAGATCAGTTTGACGCCATATAGAGAAGGTTCGAGAAGATCTCTTTTTTAAGTTGGGATGTTAGCTGATTGTTAGTTAAGTGAAGTAAAACACGTTGAGTTTTACTTGGAGTTATCAAGGCAGAATGCTGGAGACATTTCTTTGGGGGATGACGGAGATCACTCTAGGCTTGAAAATTCTGTTTAAGGTGGGGAAAGTGCAAGGACTACACAAAAGTTGTCTCAGTTTTGTGGAGGCACATCTGATTTTTAAGGCAGTCATTGCTACTGTGGCACAACATGGTGGCGTTGGCGTCAGTGTTCAGCGACGGGGCTGGCCTATATTGCAGGTTTGTGATAAGTCATCGAAACACTAACCACGATTATGTGGTATGCAGATTGGTGGTGGTTTATTTATTCATGGTGATTGGCATGCATCATGGGTATATAATTATTCTAAGGACAGGTTTTGTTAAAGGAGGAGCGCTGATCTTGGGTTTTGGTTGGTCAACTTTGGTATAGTTGGCGTAGGCTGGCTTAGTGACAGCCCATGGTCATCACTAATTGGTTTATGGCGACTTAGTGAAACTTCTTGAGGTTGGACATATTAGGATGGATCTTATTTGTTCAAGGTTGGTGGAGATTAAGGTATGTAATCTCTTACGAAACTAGTTGTGGGTTATGTTGACTTTTGAATAGTTAACATTGTTAGGATATGTTTAGCCTATGTTCCCTCATATGGATTAAAGTGACTTGGGGGAATATGATCATGGTTGAAGCATGTTCATGTTTTGTGATGGCTGTGTTCCTATCGGTTTGACAAGGGTAAGAAGAAAATGCAGAAGTTGGGGGTTGTTCAAGTATTGGTCGGCGACATAGTTTGTGGATCAGATCAGGGGTTGGAGAGATGTTAAGTGGCATTTATGTCCACTTAGAACGTCCTATAAAGACTTGAATTGGTGTTTTGTACTCAATTTATTTGTATTTTTGACGTGTTTTGTAGTGTTTTTGCATTTCAGGCATAGTTGGAGGAATCAGGAGGTTTAGCATTGCAATGATGCTAAAATTGTGTTAGGAAGGTGTCTTGGATAAAAGCTTGAGGATCACCATCTCAAACCAACTAGAAAAGCAAGCATAAGAATTTTCTCTAGAAGGTGAGCGCGCCCGCGCTTTGATAGCGCACAGCCGCGTCGAAGTTACAAAAAGATAGCGCACCCGCCATAATGAAGCGCGCGATCGCACCAAGTCGTGATCATAGAATCCTGTTTCTATTACAATTTTGATATGCTGGACTTCTCTTCTGATTGGGCTACTATATAAAGATAACTTAAGACTTTTTCAACAACAGAGCATAAGGAGAAGACATCAAGAAGACTGAGGAGCACAAATACAACCAAGGTGAAGATGATCTAGTTTATTCTTGTAATTCTTTATTTTAAGTTGTAATCTTGGATTCTAGTTTCTTGTTTGTTAAACCTAATACTCTTGTTTAACGTACTTTGTTTATTATTCGTATTTATAAAGACCTAGTTTATTATACTATGCTTTCATCGGAACCCACGGTGATGATGAGTTCGGTTATGGGCTAATCGTTATCGGGGGATTCTAACAGATTTACTTATTTATTTCAATAGTTAAATTTTTTCGATACCTTAGTGTGTGGTGATTGTATGATATCCTATCATTGGTTATGCTTATTCATCTTATGAGTGTCACGAACTTATAAGATAGAGTGTTAATCTCTATTGAAGCGAATGTGAATTTAGAGATTTAGAACTTGCCATGCTAGCATAGGTTCATGTATTTGTTATGCATGATTCGTAGGTAATTTTAACCATCTTACTTGCCCTATGTAATCATGATAGATAACTTGTGCATTAAACCGTTATGTTGTCAAATTCTATCGACATATAGGGTCTCAATATAATTGGATGTTTGGTAGTAGGGTATTCGTACAATGAAAGTTGGCATTTACTAGTTTCATGTTATCTGATTAGTGCCATCACCATTGCATGCTAAGGTTAAGAACAAAAAGGCTATTCAATGAAGTAGTAATAAAGTTGGAATCCCATGTTAGTGTTATATAAGTTAATCAACCTTAATTCTCTTAGTTAATATTAGTTAGTATAATCTCTTAGTTATAGACACTCTCAACTTGTTATCATCTTAGCATTGAATAATAACCATACCATCGTTGCATAAGTACATTAATTGAAATTAACCTAAAAACAAGTCATCGTGTGAACGAACTAGAATTAATTTTATATTACTTGAGATCACGTATACTTGTGTGAATATTAGCACGTGTTTTCGCCCTAATAAGTTTTTGGCGCCGCTGCCGGGGACTCGGTGTTAATTTTTAGTTTATGTTCTTGACATCAGTGATCGTTAAAGTTCAGTGACTCAGATAATTTACTTGTTGCTTTTTCAGGTACTTTAGAGAGCGTTTATGTTAACGCGTTCTCGATCTCGAAAGAGAACACTGGATGAAGTAGAGGAAGAGGTTTTAGTAGAAGAAGAAGTTCTTGTAGAGGAGGAGAAAGTTGTAGAAGAAGCTCTTGTTGCAATGGGTGAATAAGAAGCAAATACAAAGGCTTTGATGGACTATTCTCCGCAAAAGATCAATGATATTCAGTCTAGCATTGTCAGACTAGCCATCACGGCTAACACTTTCGAAATCATGGCTAGCACAGTTCAGATGGTGCAGAACTCGATTCAGTTTGGGGGTTCTCTGACTGAAGACCCCAATATACATATTAGAGATTTCATCGAGATCTGCGACACTTTCAAATTCAACAATGTGTCCAAAGATGCTATTAAGTTGAGGCTTTTCCCATTTTCTCTGAGGGATAAAGCTAAGTGCAGGTTGCATTCTCTACCACCAGGTTCTATCACCAAATGGAAAGATCTTGCTCAAAAGTTCCTTACTAAGTTCTTTCATATGGTGAAGACAGCTGCAATCAAGAATGCTCTTCCTTAATTTGCGCAGCAGTCTGAAGAGTCTTTGTGTGAGGCTTGAGAGCGATATAAGGAGATGATTCGAAAGTGTCCGCACCATGGGATGCCTGACCGAATGATCATTAACTATTTTTATAACGGGTTGGGTGCAACTTCTAGACCCATGCTTGATGTAGCATCAGGTGGAGCCTTATGGGCTAAAAGCTATGATAAAGCTTATGATTTGATTGAACTAATGGCTTTAAATGAATACCAGAATCCAACTCAGAGACTACCTCAGGGCAAGGTAGCAGGGATTCTGGAGGTAGATGCAGCTACTGCTATACCTGCTCAACTTAATGCTTTGAAAATGAAGGTGGATTCTTTGGCTAATTATGGAGTTAATCAGATCACTAGTGTGTGTGAGCTTTATGCTGGTGCCCATGAGACAGAGCAGTGTGCTATTTCTAGTGAATCAGCTCAGTTCGTGAGTAATTTTCAGGGGTCGTAACAACCAGTTCCAGTCACCTATCATCCCAACAACCGCAATCATCCTAACTTCAGCTGGAGCAATACTAAGAATGCGGTGCAACAGCCTTATCAGTAGTATGCTGTAAAGCAATACAACCCCCTGGTTTTCAGCAACCACAATATGCACCAAAATAACAACTCCAGCTGCAATAATCTAATGAAAAATCTGAATTGGAGGAGTTGAGGCTCATGTGCAAGAGCCAAACGGTGTCTATCAAGACCTTGGAGAATCAAATTGGTCAGATTGCCAATGCCTTGATGAATCGTCAACCTGGTACACTCCCTAGTGACACGGAAGTTTCAGGCAAAAAGGAAGCAAAAGAACAGGTTAAGGAAATTACATTGAGGTCTGGGAAGGTTGCAATTCCCGAAAAATCTCAATTTTTGCTAGATGAAGCTGTGGCTGAGGAAGAAGTGCATAAGGAAGCAGAAGTGGGACCAAAGAAGACTACTGTAGAACACACTCCTCCTGAGGGTAATACAGAAGAGAAACAGATCTATCCTCCACCTCCTTTTCCTAAGAGGCTACAGAAGAAAAGGCTGGATAAGCAGTTTGAGAAGTTTCTGGAGGTGTTCAAGAAAATTCATATCAACATACCTTTCGTGGAAGCTCTTGAACAGATGCCTAGTTATGCAAATTTTATGAAAGGTATTCTCTCTAGGAAAGTGAAGCTTGATGAAATAGAGACAGTTGCTCTCACGGAGGAATGCAGTGCTGTGCTGCAACAGAAGTTGCCTCTGAGACTTAAGATCCAGGAAGCTTCACTATTCCTTGTACCATTGGAAAAGTGTCATTTGAAAAATGTTTATATGACTTGAGGGCTAGCATCAATTTGATGCCCTTGTCTGTCTTCAAGAAGTTGGCCTTACCTGATCCAAAGCCTACCTATATGACTTTGCAGTTGGTTGATCGCTCTATTACATATCCACGAGGTATTGGGGAGGATGTCTTGATTAAGGTGGACAAACTCATCTTTCCTGCAGACTTTGTAATTCTTGATTTTGAGGAGGATAAGAATATTCCCATAATCTTGGGAAGACCTTTCTTGGATACGGGCCAAAACTTGATTGATGTGCAGAAGGGTGAGTTGTCTATGTGAGTACTGGATCAGGATGTGAGTTTTAATTTGTTCAATGCCATGAAATTCCCTACTAATAATGAGGAGTTCTTAAAAGTGGAGTTGGTCGATTCTGTGGTTATTTCATAACTTGATCAAATGCTAAGGGCTGATGCCTTACAGAAACCCTTGTTGGGAAAATTAGATAGTGAAAATGATGAAGGTGATGAGCAGTTGCAATATTTGAATGCTTCTCCGTAGATGTGAAGGCTAGATATGCCTTTTGAATCTCTTGGATTGGAGGAGCTGAATAAATCTCCAAAGCGCCTCAAGCCATCTATTGAGGAAGCTCCTACACTCGAGCTTAAACCATTGCCTGACACTTGAGGTATGTGTTTTTAGGTGATGCATCTACTTTGCCTGTTATTATTGCATCTGACCTTTCAGGTAGTGATGCTAAAAAGCTCTTAAGAATTATGAGAGAGTTCAAATCGGCAATTGGTTGGAGTATAACAGATATCAAGAGAATCAACCATTCTTATTGCATGCATAAATTTCTGCTAGAGGAAGGAAGTAAGCCAACGGTTGAGCAACAGAGAAGGCTTAATCCGATAATGAAAGAATTTATGAAGAAGGAAATTCTCAAGTGGCTAGATGCATGGATCATTTATCCCATTTTTGACAGTTCTTGGGTGAGTCCAGTTTAGTGTGTGCCGAAGAAAGGAGGTATCACTGTGGTCGCTAATGAGAAGAATGAGCTCATTCCTACTCGAACAGTCACAGGGTGGAGAGTTTGCATGGATCAGATGCTTGACAGGTTTCCTGGGCATGAGTCTATTGTCTTTTGGATGGCTATTCGGGTTAAAATCAGATTTGCATCGCTCCAGAGGATCAGGAAAAGACTACCTTTATTTGTCTGTTTGGTAATTTTGCTTTCAGAAGAATTTCTTTTGGGTTGTGTGGTGCACCCGCCATATTTCAGAGATGTATGATGGCCATTTTCTCTGACATGATTGGTCAGAATGTTGAGGTGTTTATGGATGATTTCTCTATGTTCGGTGATTCTTTCGGTGAGTGCTTGCAAAATCTTGGCGCTGTTCTTAAACGGTGTGTTGAGACCAATCTAGTTCTCAACTGGGAGAAATATCACTTTATGGTGCAACCAGGCATTATTCTTGGGCACAAGGTCTCTAGTAAGGGTCTTGAGATGGATAAAGCCAAGGTGGGGTGATTTAAAACCTTCCTCCGCCAATTTTTGTTAAGGGAGTCCGCAACTTTCTTGGTCATGCGGGTTTCTCATAGGCGTTTCATCAAGGACTTCTCTAAAATCTCTAAACCCTTGTACAATCTTCTAGAGAAAGATGTTCCTTTCAAGTTTAATGATGAGTGTCGAGCTGCTTTTGAGATCTTAAAGAAGAGTTTAATCACGGCACCTGTCATAACTGCACCTGATTGGAATGAACCTTTTGAGATGATGTGTGATTCAGGTGACTATGCAGTTGGAGCAGTTCTTGGATAGAGAAAGAATAACATAATTCATGTGGTCTACTATGCTAATAAGACCCTCAATGGTTCTCAACTGAACTATACTACTATTGAGAAAGAACTCTTAGCCATTTTCTACAATTTTAAAAAGTTTCGATCTTATTTGCTTGGGACGAAGGTGACCATTTTTACTGATCACGCTGCAATTCGCTATCTCGTCTCGAAGAAATACTCAAAGCCTAGATTGATTCGATGGGTTATTTTACTTTAGGAATTTGAGTTAGAGATCAAGGACATGAAAGGTACTGAGAATCAAATTGTTGATCATCTCTCTCGGTTGGAAGATCCTAGTATGACTTCACAAGATATGACATTAATTAATGAGTCTTTTCCTGATGAGCAGTTGTTTGGGGTGCAAGAGGAAGAACCTTGGTTCGCAGACATTGTGAACTACCTTGCGAGGAACATTATGCCTCCAGACTTGTCTTCTGCTCAAAGGAAGAAGTTTCTTCATGAGGTGAAGTGGTACATGTGGGATGAGCCATTTTTGTTTAGGCAAGGAGCTGACCAAATCATTAGGGAATGTATTCCGTACAGAAAAATGGGGGGGGGGGATCTTGCGAGACTGTCATTCGACTCTTTATGGAGGCCACTATGGTGGAGAGAAGACAACAACTCATATCCTTCAAACGGGATTCTTCTGGCCTATATTGTTTAAGGGTGCACATCAGTTTATTTTAAAGTGTGATCACTGCCAGCGTGTTGGTAATATGTCCAAGAGGGACGAGATGCCTCTTAATGTGCTTCTCGAGGTTGAGGTCTTTGATTTTTGGGGAATTGACTTTATGGGGTCGTTTGTCTCATCTTGCAATAATCTGCATATCTTGTTAGCGATTGATTATGTTTCGAAATGGGTTGAACTCAAGGCTTTGCCAACGAATGATGCGAAGGTATTGCTAAATTGTCTTCATAAGCAGATATTCACTAGATTTTGGTTGGTCGAATTTGGTAGTTGGAGCAGGGGGCTACGTAACAGCCCATGGTCATCACTAATTGGTTTATGGTGACTTGGTGAAACTTCTTGAGGTTGGACATATTAGGATGAATCTTATTTGTTCAAGGTTGGTGGAGATTAAGGTATGTAATCTCTTACGAAACTGGTTGTGGGTTATGTTGACTTTTGAATAGTTAACATTATTGGGATTTTTTTAGCCTATGGTCACTCATATGGATTCAAGTGACTTGGGGGAATATGATCATGGTTGAAGCATGTTCATGTTTTGTAATGGCTGTGTTCCTATAGGTTTGACAAGGTTAAGAAGAATATGTAAAAGTTGGGGGCTGTTCAAGTATTGGTCGACGACATGGTTTGTGGATCAGATCAGGGGTTGGAGAGATGTTAAGTGGCATTTATGTCCACTTAGAATGTCCTAAAAAGGCTTGAATTGGTGTTTTGTACTCAAGTTATTTGTGTTTTTGATGTGTTTTGTAGTATTTTTGCATTTCAGGCATACTTGGAGGAATCAGGAGGTTTAACATTAAAATGATGCTAGAATAGTGTTAGGAAGGTGTCTTGGATAAAAGCTTGAGGCTCGCCATCTCAAACCAGCCAGAAAAGCAAGCAGAAGAAGTTAAAGAAGGACATCGCGCCCACGCTGATGAAGAGCGCGGCCGCATCAGGTAGGGATCACAAAATCCTATTTCAATTACAATTTTTATCTGCTGGAATTCTCTTCTGATTGGGATGCTATATAAAGACAACTTAAGATGTTTTTAACAACAGAGCATAAGGAGAAGACATCAAGAAGACCGAGGAACACAAATACAACCAAAGTGAAGAGGATCTAGTTTATTCTTGTGATTCTTTATTTTAAGTTGTAATCTTGGATATTAGTTTCTTGTTTGTTGAATCTAATACTCTTGTTTAACGTACTTTGTTTATTATTCGTATTTATAAAGACCTAGTTTGTTATACCATACTTTCATCGAAACCCATGGTGATGATGAGTTCGGTTATAGGCTAATTATAACGACTCGTGTATTGTTGAATTATTTAAATATTTAATTATAGAAATTATTAAATAAATAAAATATGTGTGTTGGTTTTGACCGCTATGTGTTGTTTGATTATTATCCATATGTGATTTATGGTATACCGGGTTGTCCGCGTGATTAATTATGGGATCGTATTGAATTGTTTTTACTTTCAAAAGTGGATTTAGTGCACATTTATTTGCATAAATATTGAGAATGTCTCTAAAATTGTTTTTATGACTTTATATTAACATTAATTATTTTTAGGATTTTATAAAATTGAGAAATCAATATTTCATTAATTATTTAATTATAAATGATTTTTCAGAGTGTGTTTAATGGTAAAATCCGTATTTAAATATGGAAATCTTCAAAAATCATGAAACTTATATTTTATTTATTTCGTATTATTTTGAGAATTTTATAATTATTTTGATAAGTTTAGGATTAATTTTTACCCGCGCGTTGTTTCATTTTATTGATAAAAGCGGGTATAAGTGGCATCCAAAAAATTATGTTAAAATTTCAAAAATTTTGTTTTCATTTACCCCGGGATATATCTAGCATTTTAAGATTATTATGGTAATTTATTGAATTTGTTTTAAAAATGACTCGGTTCGTTAATTTCAGAATTCGGGGTGATTATCGGGTCCCCGGGTATTCAGGGACACGTGTTAACATCTAATAAAAGATGTTAACACGTATCCATTTAAAGGACACGTGCGGGCTGCAGATTAACCCCCAAAACATCATCTCTTTCTCCTCTGTATCATCTCAATCTCTCTTACTCGTCTCAGTCCCTCTTCCTTGCAATATTCCCTGTTCTTCCTCTTTTTTTCCGCTCCTTTCTCCGTTTTCTTCTCCTGGTCGCGGCTTTCTTTTCCGGTTGAGTTTCCAGTAATTGCCGTTTGTTCCTGGTGATTCTGGTTCGGTGAATATATATATATCTGTATGTATACGTGCGTATCTGTGTGTGCTATTGCGTGTGTGTGGTTGTCAGTTGAGATGTTGAGTGTTGTGGTGGTGTTTTCCCGCCTGATTCTATGCTCTTCTGGCCACGATGGTTGGCATGTGTTTGGCGCGTGTATACGCGCGTGTTGCCATGTTCATTTCGGGAATTTTAATTATTTTATTTAATTCTGCAGGTGCTTAATTGATTGGTTTCATGAAAATAACATATATTTGTTACGAGAAAGTATGGATATAATCGGTGGAATTCGTGTTGGATGTTCATTATAAATGAAAACCCGCGAAATCTGCCGCCGTCAGCGATGAGCCTCGGCGAGCCGACGGTGGACGGTGATGAATTTATTCTGAGTCCTAATTTTTATAAAATAAATAAATGTAAAATGCGAATAATAATTAGTAATAGTATTGAATTGGTGACTGGGAAAGTATGGATGTTGGTTGTTGTGATTATGGATTGTTGTGATGAATTGACGTCGATGATGTGTCGACGGGTAGTTCGATAAACAAAGGGAACGCTGTCCGATTTCCGGGAAATCGAACTCCGTAAATACGGGAACGTATCCGATGAATATCGGGACGTCGACAAACTATATATATATATATATGTGTGTGTGTTTTATACGAAACTTGGTTGTACGATGTGATGAAATATTTTGCCAAATCGATAACCCTGATTCCGTAAAATAAAAAGTATATGTATTTTCCGAAAACGAACACCGAACCGATTTTTTTTGAGATTGTGAACCCTACTTGTTGCATGTGATATTGTAATATACATAATTACGAATCAGGTTTAAATATCGTTGGATAAAATTGGTATCGAGGATATGTCAAGCATACCTAGACATCTAACGTAGGGTATTTCGACCCTGTAGGTTATAGTCGAGAATCTGAAAGTGGATGATGGACTAAAGATAACCTAGCGGTTAGTCGACGAGCTCAGTAGAGTTTCAACAAAAAAACCTGAGTGTTGAAGTCGAATCCAATGGGATCTAGTGGTTGGACGTTAAAGCCTGAGCGACGGAGTCGGCTCAAAGTTGATCAGTAATAGTTATAAAGCCCTGTAAGGCAAGTATTTCTGAACTTTTCTTCAAGATGTCTTACCAATATTGTCGAACTGTTTCATAACATGTCGCTATTATTCAAAATAACTCCTGTTTTATATTGCAAGTGTTTTAAACTATTTAACCTTGAACCCTGATTTTCTTGATCTTGAGCCATAAGCCTTATTCTCTGTAAACCGTCCTTTGTTGATCCTCAGACACCAAACCATACAAATATGATACTACTCCCCAAATGTTTAACTACCAAACACCAATCAATGGAAGAAAATTGTTTGAAAACACGAAAACTTTTATACCCCAACCATTCTTTATAACATCAAAGAACTATACCTTGAAAAATCAATATTTGTCAAATACCTGATCCCTTACGGACTGAAAACCGTTTCTTATACATACCCTGATATACCCTTGTGATATCCATGAGTTCCTTACATTTTATTCAAAGTGTTTAATCATCATTAATTATGATCTTGTTTTATTAGATTATATTGTTTACCATGTTGAACTGCTTTAGAATTGGATAATTTTTATATAAGAACCAGATTCGTGGTCAGACCATATCAATGGTCAAGTTAGGCCAATGTGTGCCTTGATCCAGTAATTAGAGCAGTGATGTGTGCTTTGCTCGGGGTTAGTGCGTGACTGATCAGCAACCTAACCTTGGTTTTAAAAACTTAAATTTAATATCCAATTCTAATGATTATTTAGCAATAAACTTGAATTCCTCTGAATCATCTCGTTTGATCATTGATTAACCTCAATTATTGTCATTATGACTTGCTGAGCTAGTTAGCTCACTTTTGCGAATCTTTTTATGTATTCTATAGTTAAGAAGGATACGGTTGATGGCGAGGTTTCCAAGTTCAATGTATGAGCTAGGATTCCAGATTGAGTTGGATCGAGCTAGCAGGAGCTTATTGCGGTAGTGAGATAGTAAGATTGTAAAAATAATTCCATTATCAGATGTAAGTTAAATTAGATGGGATTTGGCACGATGTAATAAAAGTTAAGGTTGTGGCTTGTTTTCATACTTTAACCTGTTGTGATCCGTGGTTATGTAAAGCAGGGTCATTGCAAATAGTATCTTATATACAGGTTTATATGTTGTGTATGTGTTATGGACCCCAAACTTCTGACCCAGGTTTGGAGGGCGCCACAGGTTGGTATCAGAGCCACAGGTTATAAGTCACTGAAACAAGCCTAGATTATCGGGATTGGGTAGAGGGTTAGGATTAGGAATAGGAAATAGAAAGATAAGACATTGTGAGGTTGAGTGCGATTGTATAGTAGGTCTTCGGTGCGGTTTGTGTTGCGATTTAGGATTATTAACTTGCGAGGTGATTTCCAGATAATGGCAATGGCGGATCCTGATTTTCCCTGTATCATCTGATCGTTTGGAGTTTTCCGTTCGAGGATCGTCATCTTCTCTCAGATTTGATCCGTACCTTGTTCCTCCATCAGTATTAATGGTACTACCTTCTGTTATAACAGTTGCACATTTTCGAGTTATTCTACGCTATTATACCACCTCTTGTTATGAGACTACCTATTTAAGAACCTCCATTCGTTTATTCTTATTTTACTGGACATTCGGTTGTGAGTGTACCTCTTCAGTTCACCCTACACCCTGTTCTATGCCCTCAGTTTAGAACCTATCTTATGGCGCAACAGTATTTACGAAGATGGAATCGATAGCTACAGTAAAGGGTTAATGCATGAGATATTAATAAAGGTGAGAAGAAGTTTAGAAAGAAGATTCAAGTGTTCCGGAGGATAGCTTCTACCAGGATTAAAAAAAAGCCATTAGTAATCAGGCCACCCATGATTAGTTGTGGGATGGATTAGATGAATTTTGAAAAGGTTAAAGAGAAAAGTATAAATCTAGAATATTTATAGAATTAAATGATGGTGCTATGATAAATGTGAAATGTAAAGTAGTGATGTGATGTGATATGAGCAAATTTTGGTTCTATGAAATAGACTCGTTGACTATTGGATAGCCTGCTCCACTTAATGATTGCCAAGTTGATAACGGGAGTATTACCCGTACGGAAGCCTTGATAGGAAGCTACGAATAAGGTGACATGCAATGACAACTGAAGTTTCCGTCGATTAAGGAAGGCAAATAGACTCGATAAAGGAGAAAAGATAGATCGGAGTGAACGGACTTTTATGAGATTGTTTCTTTAATTTGGTACCTTGTTATAGGTCGGAAGGACAACAACCAACTCATATAGTAAGGACAACCAGAATTGTGATTTCCAAGAATTTTAACAAGTTGTCGAAAAAGGATTTTTCCTTACCGAATTTCTAAAATCCTTTTTGAATAAAAATAAGTTTTAAACATTGGTTATCAAGTTACTACTTGAGTTTCTTGTTTGTCAAAAGACCCGGATTACCTGGAAGGATACTTATTTTAGATTTAGTATTGTTATTCAGAGGACAAAGTGATCCACGATTATGAAGAAGTTGACTATTCCTAACAGAAAGGTACAAATATTATTTGATAAGATTAACAACAGACTCAGCATACAGAGCAATTACTCATCCAATTACTAGGATTATCCAAGCTTAAAGAATTCATTGATTTAACAGAAGCCTCAGTATGACTGAAGGAGATTGAGAAGATTTCCAGATTTTCCTCTAAAAGAAGAATGTTATTAATAAAAGGATCGCTATGTTGAATGATTCGAGGTTATCTGGTAGGGACGCCATTATGATTGACATGTTAAAATATTATATGTATAGGTGCGATGTTAAAGAAACAAGATATGACAAGTAAGAATCTACCATAATGTTTAATTTGTGAAGGCATTTTGACGTACTTTCTAAAGTTGTTATATGGAACAATGGGAATATGATCGAACAAGCTCGAAAGATAAAATACAAGTGAAATGTGGATGATGACCAATGGTATCATTCTTTTCTTCAATATTAAAGCGTATATTCCTTTTTAATTCCTGAAAATGTATGAACATATTTTCTTAATAAACTCCTTATGATGATATCAAAAAGGAGGATATTGCATTCCTTTTAAATTTAATTGTTTCCCTTAAGTTTTATTCTCTGATTGGGACAAACAGTGTTATGGTAAGACGCTTTGTCATAATGACGAAGAGTCGGGTGGGACGCCACCTAATTATGTGTTGTATGTCATATGGTACGAAAGACTGGATATCTTAAGTACCGATGTGGTTGTCTTGTACATATCCAAATCATTATTTCTTCTTTCTTTTCACCTTCAAGTTTATTAAATTATTAATCCTTCTAGTTATTTCGTTATACCGTCGTTCTTTGCAAAAGCTTTTCAAGCAAATCAACGTATTATGAACCAGCGGACAAAGTTCCTGCTACTTCTTATGCCCAGGAAAGAGACCAGAGCATATGGATTGCAATCGCGAGCCCCAGTGAAGGATCCACTAAGAGCCAAGGGAATCTACTCCAAGAAGGAATACATCTCCAAGAACGAGAGCTTATGATTTTTCTGTCAAATATGTTATTCAGAATACGGATGTGGTGACGTGAATAATTATTGTGGATACCTTATGCGTTAAATTACTGAAAGATGTGGAGGTAATTTGATTATTTATTCCCCAAGGTATTGTATATAGGATGATTTACCCCGTTGAATTAATAAGATTATAACTAAAGGACTAGCAAATTCAAGAACGTGTATTTGTTAAATAAGTAAGCACCAATGGTGAAATTGAGATTTCTGGCAATAGGTTATGAAGAATTGATATCATTTGAGATAAGAGGATTTGACATTATTCTAAGGAATGGATTAACTATTTAAGCATGATGCCCAAACGAATCGTCGTGATGAAGAGATAGTCCTGAAGACGTAAAATGAGAATATGACGAGGTATAAAGGAAAAAGGAGGGTAAAGAATTTGTTAATGATGATTACGGTGATCAAGATGTGAGCATTATGGTGATTATGAGATAAATAAAAGTCAGAAGCAAACAAAATTTGAAGATTTTATAGCAATTAAGGAGTTTCAAGATATGTTTCCAGATGAGTTATCAACATTTCCTCCCGATAGAGAAATGAAGCTCACGATTGACTTAGCACCTGAGACGAAGCCAGTGACCAAGTCCTTACACAAAATGGCACCAGTTAAAATGAGAAAGTTAGCAAAGCAGATGCAAGAGATGCTAGAAGAAGAAGCGATTAGACCCAGTGTATCCCAGAGGTGCACCGGTACTAATTGTTAATAAGAAAATGGAAGTATGAGAGTATGCATCGACTAAAGAAAGTTCAACAAGTTTCCTATCAAGAGTAAATATCTGTTACCTCGAACTACTGATTTGCTTGATCAAACAGAAGAAGCAAAGTATTTTCTAAAATTGATTTAAGATTTGGGCATTACCAATTGGAAATTGAACCTATAGACATATCAAGGATAATTTTCAGAACTAAGTACTCTGTTATAAAATTCTCGTATTGTCATTCGGATTAATCAATATACCAGTAATATTTGAACTTGATGGACAGAATATTTAAAGAATACCTGGATAAGTTGTAGTTGTGTTACTTAAAGTTAACGGAGGACCACACAAAGCATAAAATGGTAGCCGGGAAGTCGAAGAAGAAAGATGTTGTATGAAAAGTTTACAAGGTGAAAGTTTTGATGGTAGGAAGCATAAATAGTCAGAGAAGAGGAGACCAAAAGGGTTCCGGCAGAGATTAAAGTTACTATGAATAAAGAAAGACCAAAAGAACCAATAAAAGCAAGAAGTTGTATTATTGGAAGGTTATTATCAGAAATTTGTTTAAGATTCTTGAAGATTGCGATACCTTTGACGGAGCTTACTAGGAAAAGCAGGACGTTTATATGAAATAGAGAAGTGTGAAGAAAGTTTTGTGAAGTTAAAGGAGGGAATGGTTACAACACCTGCCTTATTACTTTGAAAGTATCAAGGAAATTTTGGTAGTTTATAGTGATACTTCTCATAAGGGAATAGGATGTATGTTGATGCATCACAATAAAGTTATTGTATATGCATCCAGACAACCGAAACTTTATGAGCAGAAGTACCCTACTCATAATTTGGAATTAGCAGTAATAATAATATTCGCTTTGAAAGATGGGGAAACATTACAGGTATGTAGGAAGGTGTAAGATCTAAACGGACTATAAGAGTTTGAAGTATGTATTCTCAAGGAAAAGCAAACGTAGTGGCAAGCGATAAGCAAAAAGGAGAAAATAAACATAGAGACTGCACCGAAAAGAATTACCTATGAAATTTCAGAAGTTGGAATTAGAAGTCAGATATATAAATCAAAGGAAACAAGGATAGGTAGTATGACGTTTTGTCAGAGTTGTTAGGAAAAGATAAAGAGAGGTCAAAAGAAGATAATGGATCACGATGTTAACAATTAGTAAGAGGAAATTTATGCGCCCAGGAGAATGATCACAATATCCCCAGGTTTTCTTCCAGCACTTGGATGCTATAAGTAGAAGGAATAAGGAATGAGATCCCACAGGAATTCGCAACATAAAGTATTTAATTTATTGAAGAAATGCCAAGATATACGGAAATTTAAAGAAAATTAGTGATAACCAGGTATAAGAAGGAAATTTCAAGATGGATTAGGAAGTGTGGACATGTCAAGGAATTAAGGCGAAGTGTTAAAGGCCTAATGGTTAAGGCAGACCAAGGAGTAGTTTACAAGAAGCGAATCGTAAAGTGTACCAGTAATATTGATGAAGAAAAGGAAGGAAATTATAAGAGTATGTACTGATTATCGGGAGTTTAACCAAAACAACGAATAAGAAGAAATAAGACCCTATAAAGAATTGATTACTTATGAGACCTAATTCAAGAAGTATGTTATACCTCGGAGATTAACTTAAGAACCGACCTGAGAACATATCAAAAATTATGATTAAAGTGAATTAAGAGCATTGCAAGCTCTGGTGATATTATGTGAAATAACAAGTGTATCAGGTGACTATAAGGAATTAAAGATCATGGTGTATAAGGAGTACTTAGATAAACAAACTGTATTTATTGATAACATCCTCAGCTACTCAAAGAATAAGAAAGTCTGCGTGGAAGGCCCAAGGATTTTTCCCTAAGGATCAGAAGAAAAGCAACTATGCGTTGAGTTTTCAAGAATGAAATTTTGACTAAGGTTAACAAAAGATTTTGAATTAATCCAATAAAAACTACCTAAGCAAAGCCGTATGGTAACAGATGCCTTATGCCGACAGAAAGGATTGGATGTAATTAAGACCACCGAGGAGTTAATAAATGAATTGGAAAGAGTGGAATCTGAACTTCAAATACTTAAAGGTGATAATACATGAATATATGAGATTACTTTTTAGCCTTAACTGATGAAAAAGAGTAAGAAATGTTTAAATGTTTGGAAACCAAGTTGAAAACGAGCACCACCTATCATCCTTAAACGAAGAGTCAAAGTGAGGAAGCGATTCTGGAAAAACAAGATATGTGGAGAGGTTGAGTTTTAAGGAAAACTGGGATGATCATTTATCATCAATGTCAGCTTTGGAATGCTACTTTACCAAGCCTTATGTGGACACAAGTATAGGTCCCCACTTTATTGAGATAAAATGGGAGAAAGGAAGTTGTCAAATTCTACGTTAATTCAGCACACCAGGGGCGTAGTGTTATTGATTGAAGCGGTTTGGGATAGACAAAGCCCGAAGGTGGATTTGTATCGAGAGATTGTATGGGTATAGAAATAGGACTAGTAGTGTTAGTAAAAGTTTTACTTTAAAGAAGGTTGGATAGCTCTGAATAGAGAGGACAAGTTGAGTCCTAAATTTAGTAAACCATTTGAGGTATCGATAAATATTGATAAAGTTGTTCATGAGTTGATATTACCGTCACAACAGTGTGTACATGTAATATGTTTGGCTTGTTATGGTCAAAGCGATAAGTATCCGATTTGAATTCAGTGATTGATTAGGAGCCAATGGGCTCTTGTCCAAGTTTGTTCTGCATATAGTAATCGATCCAAATTCTTGATCGTTAAAGGCGAGTCCTTGGGAAATAAATGTATATTTATGGTGATTATATTTGAAAGCCTCAAGTACAAGAATATACTTGGAAATTAGGGTCAGATATGCTTGATAAATATCCTCACTTGTTTAGTTAGATCAGATTCTGAGGACAGAATCTTTTTTAAGGGGGAAGGATATAACGACTCGTGTATTGTTGAATTATTTAAATATTTAATTATAGAAATTATTAAATAAATAAAATATGTGTGTTGGTTTTGACCGCTATGTGTTGTTTGATTATTATCCATATGTGATTTATGATGTACCAGGTTGTCCGCGTGATTAATTATGGGATCATATTGAATTGTTTTTACTTTCAAAAGTGGATTTGGTGCAAATTTATTTGCATAAATATTGAGAATGTCTCTAAAATTGTTTTTATGACTTTATAATTACATTAATTATTTTTAGGATTTTATAAAATTGAGAAATCAATATTTCATTAATTATTTAATTATAAATGATTTTTCAGAGTGTGTTTAATGGTAAAATCCGTATTTAAATATGGAAATCTTCAAAAATCATGAAACTTATATTTTATTTAGTTCGTATTATTTTGAGAATTTAAAAATTATTTTGGTAATTTTAGGATTAATTTTTACCCGCGCGTTGTTTCATTTTATTGATAAAAGCGGGTATAAGTGGCATCCCAAAAATTGTGTTAAAATTTTAAAAATTTTGTTTTCATTTACTCTGGGATATTTCTAGCATTTTAAGATTATTATTGTAATTTATTGAATTTGTTTTAAAAATGACTTGGTTCGTTAATTTCAGAATTCGGGGTGATTATCGGGTCCCCGGTTATTCAGGGACACGTGTTAACATCTAATAAAAGATGTTAACACGTATCCATTTAAAGGACACGTGCGGGCTGCAGATTAACCCCCAAAACATCATCTCTTTCTCCTCTGTATCGTCTCAATCTCTCTTACTCGTCTCAGTCCCTCTTCCTTGTAATATTCCCTGTTCTTCCTTTCTTTCTTTTTTCCGCTCCTTTCTCCGTTTTCTTCTCCTGGTCGCGGCTATCTTTTCCAGCTGATTTTCCGGTAATTGCCATTTGTTCCTGGTGATTCTGGTTCGGTGAATATATATATATATATATATATATATCCGTATGTATGTGTGCGTATCTGTGTGCTATTGCGTGTGTGTGGTTGTCAGTTGAGATGTTGAGCATTATGGTGGTGTTTTGCCGCCTGTTTCTGTGCTCTTTCGGCCATGATGGTTGGCCTGTGTTTGGCGCGTGTATACGCGCGTGTTGCCATGTTCATTTCAGGAATTTTAATTATTTTATTTAATTCTGCAGGTGCTTAATTGATTGGTTTCTTGAAAATAACATATATTTATTACGAGAAAGTATGGATATAATCAGTGGAATTCGTGTAGGATGTTCGTTATAAATGAAAACCCGCGAATTCTGCCGCCGTCAGCGATGAGCCTCGGCGAGCCGACGGTGGACAGTGATGAATTTGTTCCGAGTCCTAATTTTTATAAAATAAATAAATGTAAAATGCGAATAATAATTAGTAATAGTATTGAATTGGTGATTGGGAAAGTATGAATGTTGGTTGTTGTGATTATGAATTGTTGTGATGAATTGACGTCGATGATGTGTCGACAGGTAGTTTGATAAACAAAGGGAACGCTGTCCGATTTCCGGGAAATCGAACTCCGTAAATACGGGAACGTATCCGATGAATATCGGGACGTCGATAAACTATATATATATATGTGTGTTTTATACGAAACTTGGTTGTACGATGTGCTGAAATATTTTGCCAAATCGATAACCCTGATTTCGTAAAATAAAAAGTATATGTATTTTCCGAAAACGAACACCGAACCGATTTTTTTTCGAGATTGTGAACCCTACTTGTTGCATGTGATATTGTAATATACATAATTACGAATCAGGTTTGAATATCGTTGGATAAAATTGGTATCGAGGATATGTCAAGCATACCTAGACATCTATATTCCACTAGAATCAGTACATATTATTTATTGGGCATATACACAAAGTTTTTGGTAGCTATAGTGAAGAAGACATCAACAGTGACCCGTATGAAGTTCATTAACATGTTCAGGCATCGGAAGAATATAGTTAGAGTTATTCGAATCAGTTGTTAGAATAAGTATGAAGACCTCAAGTATTCTTAGTGAAATTGTTTATATCTGATAGAAGACTTGACAATGATTTGAGAAGATATAGTACGAAGGCCTGAGAGCAGAACTAGTTACCTGTGAACTAGACCATTGCACTAGGTGTTAGTGATTCGTGAAAGGAAACTGAGTATTATCATTAGGAAGATTTTCAAGTGAGGGTTCGTATCTGGGAATACAGGTTTTATGATTCAGACGAAGACTCAAGAATGAAGACTTGAATACAGGACAACTTTAGGATTGCAGTGCTCTATAAAAATTTAGTCAAAGTGATCACTACCTTGTAGTAGTAGTCACCCTGATCAGTATATTGAATATCAGAAGCAATATCCTGGTAATACAGTTCTATTTAATTACAGGATCTGATCTTGACTTGGTACGAGCCCCAGGGAATAAATGAGAGCTAAAATTAAATCAGAAGTGTAGTTTAATTTCCCTTGGTCGCAAGTTAGAGTATAGTGAGCATGGTATGAATTCTTCTAAGGAAGAGAGAGAAATTCATTCCCAAATGATGTAGGCCCCCACATAATCATTTCTCGAGCTTGTAGAAGGAGCATGGTCGCAAGTTAACTCCTCCTAGCTATCATGGTCACAACTTAGCTTGCCTAGAGCTCTCCAATGTTGCAAGTTAGAGCATAGAAGGAGTATGGTTTCCAGTTAGGGAGTCTAGTAAAGAAACTAAGGAAAAACTTCCTCTTAGGATAGCATGGTCACAAGTTAGGTTAAGTTAATGAAATTAACTAAGTACAAAATCTCTTGCACTATCTTTCCAAGTCGCAAGTTAGACTATCATGGCTGGCCAAGTCATAAGTTAGCTTAATTTTATGAAATAACCAAGTTCAAAAGGCCTTCTTGTTATTTTGGGTCACAAGTTAGTAAGGAATGGCTCATGGTCACAGGTTACAAGAATATTTGCAAGCTTTATCAATTCAAACACTTGGTCCTGGTTAAACCACGTAGTCTTCTTCTCACTCCAGCCTATCATCCTATATAACAATTAAATGCATATTGAAAATATGTATCTCTCTATTTTTTTTCAACAGTGCGAAGCTCTTGCAAAATTGTTTCAACATTTCTTAAAAGCTTTATTTGACAAGGAGAGGTCATGTCCAATTTGATTCACACCATTTAAAGCCTTATAAACTTGTGACACTCATTATTTAAAGCTTCCTTGATTATATTGAATATCATTTGATAGGAGCTTTTCATTTTTAGAGTGATAAAAGGAACCCTAGATTGATAGCCTTTGTATTCGGTTCTTTTTATATTTGTTCCTTCGGATCTTTGTATTTGAAGTTATAAGCAAACCTCCGGGTATTTATACTTTGAATAACAACATATCGACCCAAAATTATTTTTGTGTGTTTATTTCATTTACATAGTTTGATTATCCGCTCCAATTAATTTTAGTAAACGAAAAACATACATTAACCCCCCTCTGTATGTACCTTTTGGACCTAAAAATTGGTATCAGAGCTTTTTGATCGATATATAGATCTGATCTATTAGATTAGCAAGTTTTGTTGTTGATTTTGGTTGTACGAAGTCTGGGAGTGCTTCTGGTGTTTAGATCTGATTTTGGGTTCGTTGGTTTTGACTTGACTGATTTTGACTGACTGAGTTATCATATTTTGAGATGGTATATTAAGAATTTTTCTTAGAACTAAAAAGATGAGTTCTCAGAAGATCAATAGTATTAAGGTTCCTCAGTTCAATAAATCGAGATACAATCTATGAAAGAAGAAAATGCTATTATATATTCGGGCGTCAAATCCACAGTATATGAAGGTATTGAGAGAAGGAAGACATGTGCCGATGAAGGATCATCCGGAGTTGCCTAATATGAGGATGTCATGTCCTGAAGCAGAATGAAGGGCTCGTGACAAAGAACTGATAGCTCTGGATGAAGGTCTGTAGCTTATTTTGATGGATTCGATGGATGATGATATAAGTCACCTAATTATGGTCTGTGTGAGTGCCAGGAACATGTGAGAGACCATATGATTGCTTATGGAAGGAGCTGAAGATGTCAAGCAAAATCGAATGAATATCTTGACCTCACAATATGAGGCGTTTAAGTTCTTTCCTGGAGAAAGTATCACTCAGGTCTTTGACAGACTGAACAAGATGTTAAGTGAATTGAGTATTGATGGGAAGACTCATCCTCAGAGAGAAGTCAGTAGTCCTACCTCACAACTTGGAGAATAAGGCTTCATCTGTTTGTGAAAGAGTTAATTTTGAAACCATGACAATTGAGAAGTTGTATGATAAATTGAAGACACGTGAGATGGAGTGGGAATAAAGGAAGATGATCTATGGTGGTGGTACATTTGATGGAAAGAATGCTGAACTACTCAAGACAACTACTCTTGTAGCCAGTGGAATCAAAGAGCTTGACATTATTGCTGAAAACCCTAAGTCTAAAGATGAAACGCCCTTTGAATCTGAGATTGATGATGGAAGCCTCTCTGGGTATTCCTAGTGACTACTATACCATTGAGGAGATGTAATATATGGAAGATCCTAATATGGCCAACTTAGTTGGAATGTTCAGTAATATTAGGTTTAGGGGTTATGGAAGCAGCAACCGTGGTCAGAGGTCAAGTTCATCTTCTGGATCAGGTTACAAGACATGGATGGTAGAAAAAAGCAAGTTTAGATGCTACAATTGTGATGAGGTTGGGCACTTCCACTAAATGTAGGAAATCCCAACAAGCAAAGGATAAAGACAAAGCTTCTCAGAAAAAGAACTCAGGTAGCTCAAGGAAATATCCAGTGAAATCTGACATAGCTGAGGGGAAGATCTGGGATGAAATCTTGCATTGATGGAAGAATCTTCATATCAGGTAAAATTTCCAACTATTCGTGCTTTACCTCCAGATAACTTGTGTGAGAATGAACACCGTGTCACCTTTAGGCAGACTGTCCTAGTGTATGGAAATGCTGTTTCTCATCACTATCTTAAGGAATAATACAATACAAAGGAATGCATTGAACAACATAATTGATAGGGAATAAAATAAACCCTGATTGCATAGGTAATATCGCATTAATTACGTCTGAATTGGGCTGACAGTTAAGCCCATTAAAAAATACCCAAAACCCTGAATATTAATTAATTTCATAATTAATTAATAAGGGAGAAATCAGCTGTTAAGATGAGTCCTAGTGAGGACATAAATCCTTGTAGATTAGCCTCCAACGGACCTAATATGATAAGTAATCAGTTTCCTACTTCCTAGGACTCCAAAGTCCATTCTAATTCTGAGACTTGCCCACCAAGTCTCCTAACCCAAGTCCAATTCAAGGACTCCCAATATCTATAAAAGGGGCCTCACCCCACAAATCAGAACTACATTTTTTTGGCTTGATTCTCTAGATTACAGAGATACGTAGGCATCTCGTAAAGGCAAAGTTAAGCTATGAAACACGAGAGTAACCATTAAAGGCCTTGAGCCCCCGAATCTTAATAATAAATACAACGATTAATATACCCAAATTTTTTATTCATAACATTTGGCGCCGTCAGTGGGAAAGCATGACAACAACCATGGTGAGAACATGGAGTGGAAACAGTGCCCCTGGAGGAACACCAGCTGGAATGACCCAAACAATTTCGACAACGGTGGAGATACCTCCCTATTCGACCTATGCCGCCACCCAAGGAGGAGCCCAGATAGAGGCAACTGCACCTCAGCCATAAGGGACGATTCCCTGGCTCCTCAAGGGATGATTTTCCAACTTCAGCAGCTACATATACCTGTGAATTCTCGACTTGTTGGGTATGAGTATTCAACTGTTATGACCACTAACCCCCCTTATGGGATGCGCCTTTACCCCGAGGTTGGAGGAAGTGGACATGCTAATCGGAGTGAAGCACAAGGGCAGACAACCCAATATATACGTGGTTTGGCCCCTATCCCAGAGGATCAAGAATTCTCTGACCCTTAAATTGAGAGAGACTCTGAATCTTCGGATGATGATGTTGCCCCAAGAAGGAGGCATGATGGTAAAGAGCCGATGCCTGATGGTAACCAGCACCCTAGGAGCACCCGAGGGATGAATCCCCAAGAAGTTCAGAAGAGAATTAGGGCTCCCGAGGCTGAGATTCAAAGGCTAATGCGCGACTTGGAGGCGCACCAGACCTCCCAACCCCCACTACCTCCAATGGGGAGAAATCCTCCTCCAATCATATACGTGGATGGTCCACTACAGAGAAGGACTGTTCTCCCAAGGGCTGATCCAAACAATCTTCTTCCCCTTGGGGATCCTGATGATCCTACTCCACCATTCACTGAAGAAACAATGAACGCCCATATCTCAAGGAAGTTCAAGATGCCCACCATCAAAGCTTATGATGGCACTAGAGATCCCGCTAATCATGTCAGGACATTCTCTAATGCACTTTTGTTGCATCCCGTGAACGACGCTATTAAGTGTCGGGCCTTTCCACAAACCATGTCGGGAATGGCTCAAAGATGGTATAACTATTTGCCCCCGAATTCTATTAGGTCCTTCAGAGAACTAAGTCAGGATTTTATTAAGCAATTTATCAGTGGGAGAGTGCATGAGAAAAGTTTAGCATCCCTCATGAGCATTGTGCAGGGAGCGAAGGAGTCTTAGAAGAGACTATCTGAATCGTTTCACCAAGGAAGCTTTAAAAGTCCCAGACCTTGATGACAAGGTAGTTATGATAGCATTGCAACAGGGGACTAGGGACGTGTTCTTCAAGATGTCACTAGCCAAACGCCACCCTAGAAGTATGTTACAGCTCCAAGATAGGGCCGGGAAATACATCAAAGTGGAGGAGAGCATGAGGAAGACAATAGTGAATAATGAGCCCGCTGGTAGCAAGAAGCAAAAGACTGATCTGGAATATATAGCTAAGGACAAGTATCCTAGAACTGAGCAAAACACTGATTCAACCCCGAAGAGGGGAGGATCTGGGCAAAAGTTCACTGAATATGCTAAGTTGAATGCTCCTAGAAACCAGATCTTAATGGAAATTGAGAAAGATAGAGATGTTCGTTGGACTAAACCCCTGAAGGTTGTTCCTACCAAGCTAGATAAGAGCAAATATTGCAGATTTAACAAGGATGCTGGTCATAACACCGATAAGTGTAGGAAATTGAAAGATGAAATAAAGTTCCTCATTCGAAAAGGTAGGCTGAGCACATACACCGGAGATGGAGGAGATAGGAATAATAATGGGAGAAATAATTTTGATGATCGTAGGAGGGACCAAGACGATCAGGGGAAAAATCCCCATCCTATGGGACCGGTGATAAATGTAATCTTTGGAGGACCACGACCCCGAGGGCCTGTGATAAATACTATCTTCGGAGGGCCAGCTACTACTGGTACATCCAAAAACTCAAGGAAAGCATATACTAGAGAAGTTATGTGCAACACCCCCAGATCCGGGGTCGGGTATCCGGGTCGTCACGGTCATTCTTTTCACAATATCACTTAACTTAATTAATAATTAATAACCTCATGCTGTGACCCCGCACTAACACATACCACAACCCGTTATAGTCTCAGAGATGAAATTGAAATAAGTACAAGTCCTTGAATCCACAATTTAAAAGTTATTACAACCTAAAATGATTACTTGATAAGTTTACAGTTAATTGCCATTATCTGCCACAAGTTATAATTATACAATATTTGGTTCCCAAAAGTAGAATGCCTGATCTACGAATAGATCTACCTCTGCAGCTATAGCAGCTACAACATCAACGGGAAGACGCGGGAGCTTCCCACGCACTTGCGCTGGGTCTGCTTAAGTTTGGCCATCTTTCCTAACTGTTGTTGTGTGATGAAGAAATGAAGTAAGAGTGAGCATTACAGCTCACAAGATAATATATAGTGTAAACAATAATGCAAGTATCTAAATGGATAACTTACTGGAAACCTTTATCAAGTGTAAGGTAGATACTTACTGGATATAAGTTTAAAGGAAGATGAAGTTACCAATTACTTCACTATACTTATATCATTTATAAAACTACATGAACTACCGAAAAATTGGCTCTTACTATGGCCTCGACTAACTAGACAACTAGACTATCCCATCGTCGGTCCTGAATCACACACCGGAGCGGGTCAGCTCCCATACCCTTTCCATCGCACGACGGAAGATATAGTCGGCCTGCCGCCTGGAGATCCTACCATGCCTGTCGCCCTGGAGTGATCGAAGTCTCGCTCGGGATGTGAGCTCTATCCCCATCAGCTCCCTCCTCAAGGATCGGGGTATAGTAGCCCTAGTCTCATAAGCTCGGGCACGCCTTCCCGCCCTCTCCGCATCCAACTCCCTCCTGACCTCATCGAGCCGGGCCTCAGCAATAGCCACTCGGGTCCTCAGTACATCATGAACATAGCCGTGAGCTAACAAAGACTGCCTATGGGCAGGGTCAAGAGGTGGTGAATCCGGAGCCGCTGGGGGTGCCTCCTCGGTCTGCCTAGGCTCGGGAGTATGGGTCTCTGAGCTGTCATCATAGGGGTTCCAAGATAGGGGTGGAGGGGTAGGAGCTCTGACCACCGGGAGTGAGGGTAAAGGGGTACCAGTGTACTCCACTATAGCTCCGACATGCTCCTCAGCTACTGGGACCTCATCCGGGTCCTCCTCATCTGAAATAGCAACAACCTCTGTCTCTGACTCCTCTGAGGGGTCCTCCTCATCCTCCTCCATCTCAGGCTCCTCCTGATCCTCGGCATCTAGGAGTGCCTCATCATGCTCACACTCGAACATCTCAGGGTCCTCTATCTCATGTGCCTACACATTAAACGAGCTAAGTTACTATCATGATACTTATAAGGGTTCCCGTAAGGGTTTTAACTGTCAGTGCTACTTTAAGTAGTCCGACTATGAACTTGGCAAGAGTTCTTATTATCTTTGTGAGTTGATTATTATATCATCGCATCATCTCTGAGGTTTATAACGCTTGGCTCTGATACCATTTCTGTAACACCCCCAGATCCGGGGTTGGGGATCCGGGTCGTCACGGTCTTTCTTTCCACAATATCACTTAACTTAATTAATAATAAATAACCTCATGCTGTGACCCCACAGTAACACACACCACAACCCGTTATAGTCTCAGAGATGAAATTAAAATAAGTACAAGTCCTTGAATCCACAATTTAAAAGTTATTACAACCCAAAATGATTACTTGATAAGTTTACAGTTAATTTCCATTATCTGCCACAAGTTATAATTATACAATATTTTGTTCCCAAAAGTAGAATGCCTGATCTACCAATAGATCTACCTCTGCACCTATAGCAGCTACAACATCAACGAGAAGACGTGAGACGCTTCCCACGCACTTGCGCTGGGTCTGCTTGAGTCTGACCATCTTTTCTAACTGTTGTTGTGTGATGAAGAAATGAAGCAAGAGTGAGCATTACAGCTCGCAAGATAATATATTGTGTAAACAATAATGCAAGTATCTAAATGGATAACTTACTGGAAACCTTTATCAAGTGTAAGGTAGATACTTACTGGATAAAAGCTTAAAGGAAGATGAAGTTACCAATTACTTCACTATACTTATATCATTTATAAAACTACATGAACTACCACTGTTCAAAGTATTATAGGTTTCAAAAGGTCATCCCATAGATTAGACCACAAGTTAAGACTTGAATAGATTCAATCTTTGATATATTATTGAATGAAATGAAGTTTCGAGATACTTTATTTAGTCCCGATATATATATCCATATATATATCTCTTATACATTTCCTGGAACCCTCTGTTATGTAAAGTATGAACAGAGTTTGTAATATCCAATGAATTTTGGAAAAGAAAAGACTTTTGGCATAAACCCGATATCTTGCTGATCAGGCAAAGATACCAATAAGTAACCTTTTCTACTAGTAGATGGACGAATTCCCCACTGGTCATCACCCTGGTCGCAATAGGACCTTATGCTGGACTGCCACTCAGCCACTTACGCATTTGATGGACTCCCACTGAGCCACTTACACTTTCATGGACGCCCACTGAGCCCACGTTGCTTATGCCGACTTAATAGATGGACTTACTTCCCGAACGTTGGGTAAGTAATCAATTAATTTACCAAAACAGAAACCTCGTTGCGAATAGAAAATACACTACAAAGCCAGATCCCTCAGGTTTTGAGCGAGTATTTAAATCCCCTTTAAAAGGAAGATCTTAAATATAAAAATGAGTTTTGGGATCCGCTCTAACTTTTAAAAATCATTTTGAAGACTCGAAAACACTTTAAAGAGTGTTTGGAGTAATGCTGATTTAATAAAGTAAATCAGTCCCGATATATTAGAAAATATCTGAATATTATCATTTAAATAATATTCCCATAAGGATAATCCTTATAAAAATAATTGAAGTAAAAGTTTTAAAACTTATACTTGAAATGAATAATAAATAACCAAAGATATACTTATACGAAAGTACTATCTTTATTTGAATAATCGAAAATAAGTTTGATTATCGAAACATTATTCTTTAATAAAATAAAGAATATTATTTAGTAAATAATCGGAGTCATAAGTCCTCAAATGAATATTCAAATAATATTCAATAAGTAAAATAAACAGAGTCATAAGTCCTCTAATGAATATTCAAATAATATTCATTATTTAAAATAAAGTTATCGAATAAACCTTATTCGATTGATAGTTTTGAAAACTATATCAATATATATATATATATATATATATAATATACTCGGGAACATCGACTCCCGGTTTTAGAAAATGTTCACCTTTGGGTCCTCTATACTAAGGGTATACGCAACTACTACTTATCTCTAGCATAGGTATTGCAACTTATAAGCATTTGAATTGATAATAGAATATCAAGATTACAAAACAGGCATGCATATATATATCATAACACATGCTCCAATATATCGCAAGACTTTGCTAAAAACAATCATGCACTTATCACAAGATAATGCATATACATATATATATCACAACAACAGTATAACGGGTAGAAAACTTGCCTGAGCAACTGGGGGTGACAAATGGTTTGGGACGAGTCTGGTAACCTATACAACCATACAAATTGGAATTAAACCAAAGTCGCTTATGAATCTACTTTAACCAATTAGACTCTAACACTCGCTTTGCGCTCAACGATTCCCTTAAGTCGTTCGAGTACCCTCGGCTCCATCATTTTTAATAAATTAACCATTAAGGGTTTTAAGGCGATTCTTTCGCGAGTACCTTACCAACTACCTAATACACTTTAAATAAATGATTCATACTCCAATTAGTTCTTTAAGGTCTTTAACCTATGTTTCAAAGTAAGGAGAGGGGTAATGGTTCGTTCGTGAAATGCCGTTACTTAAAACGGTCGTTTCTCCTAAATCGTACATCGGATTCAAACGAACCACATATCAAAACGAAGCTCGTAACATGAACTATCTAGTCATGGCAATGGTCAAATCCTAACAGTAAGTTCTCGGGTTCTGATGTTAAGAGCAAAAACAGTTTAAGTAGATCGGACATTACGACGGCTATGTTTATGCGATTACCAATTTTTTTTCTATTCCAAACCAACCACCAATCAACCACAATTCATTCATACAAACAAAATCCATCCATATCATACTACAACATCCCCCAACACCTCAAGTTCTCCAATTTATATTATTCTCAAACATGAATTAAAACTATACTTAAGTTTAGTAATCAATAATCCAAGAATTACAACTCTAATTCATTACAAAACCAACCACACTCTAAGTCTACAAGAATCATGCTTCTCATGAACCATAACAACAAAACTAAACCTAATACTCAAAGTAAAGTTAGGGTTTGGAGGGGTTATACCTTCCTTGGAGAGTGGAGAATCAAGTAATTAGCTTGGAATCACCCTTAAAAGTCCTTATCCAAGCTTAATCTAAACAAAAACTCAAGAACAAAAAATTAAGTTCTTGAAAAACACTATTCACCCTCTTCTTCCATAATTTTTAGGAAGAGATTGTGAATGAATTTGAACGTCAAACTTATAGGATAGCTATATCTATGCATAAGGAGTATTAGATAATTACCTCATTAATTAACAAGGCTTGGATCTTAGATTTTGAATTTTCCTTCTTGAAATAAAGAGAAAAGCCGAGAGCTTCCTTGAAGAAATGAAGTCAACTTTGTGGTTTTTGGTGAAATGAATTGTTTTGGCTTGGTTGATGTTGTTTTGTTTTGATTTATTACTTTTAACCATGGTAACTTTTGCATGGCCAAGAATCAACCAACAACACACTTCCTTTTTGTCATGCTTATGTCACCTTGTTATGTCATCCTCCCACACTTGTCCTCTTCTTATTGGTTTGATGACATCATCCTCACTAACCTCTTTGATTAGCTTCTAACTACTTGGCTAATGACCGCTGATCTGTTATACGGTTCGCTTAACTTTCGTTTTCGTTTATCGTTTGAGGGATCATACCCGGGATCTTATTACTTGGGTTTCCTTAACCTTTCTCAATACGTTATATTCCTTTTATGATCCTCTCTTATAATCCTTGAATTTAAATCCTTTTTATCCTGTTACCTTATACTCAATTGGGAAAAATCAAAGTATTTGAATTTGGATTCTGACGATCTTTACATATACTTATATATCATATAGAGTGCTAATAAGATCTCAGAGTAACAATCAAAGAACCCCTACATAGTGTGGCATGAAAAGTTTTCTTATTCAGCAATATCAGCAAAAACACTATTCATAAGGGTTACAAAAAAGTTCAAAATTTTGGGGTTATTACATTATGCATATTGTTGGGGAAGGCCTGAAGAGGGCCAGGATAGGAGTGACAATGGCATTTGATGATTCTGACTTGGAGGGTGTGAAATCCTAACAGTGAGTTCTCGGTTTTTGATGTTAAGAGCAAAAACAGTTTAAGTAGATCGGACATTACGACGACTATGTTTACGCGATTACCAATTTTTATTCTACTCCAAACCGACCACCAATCAACCACAATTCATTCATTCAACCAAAATCCATCCATATCATACTACAACAGCCCCAACACCTCAAGTTCTCCAATTTATATTATTCTCAAACATGAATTAAAACTATAATTAAGTTTATTAATCAATAATCCAAGAATTACAACTCCAACTCATTACAAAACCAACCACACTCTAAGTCTACAAGAATCATGCTTCTCATGAACCATAACAACAAAACTAAACCTAATACTCAAAGTAAAGTTAGGGTTTGGAGGGGTTATACCTTCCTTGGAGAGTGGAGAATCAAGTAATTAGCTTGGAATCACCCTTAAAAGTCCTTATCCAAGCTTAATCTAAACAAAAACTCAAGAACAAAAATTTAAGTTCTTGAAAAACCCTATTCACCCTCTTCTTCCATGATTTTTAGGAAGAGATTGTGAATGAATTTGAAGGTCAAACTTATAGGATAGCTATATCTATGCATAAGGAGTATTAGATAATTACCTCACTAATTAACAAGGCTTGGATCTTAGATTTTGAATTTTCCTTCTTGAAATAAAGAGAAAAGCCGAGAGCTTCCTTGAAGAAATGAAGTCAACTTTGTGTTTTTTGGTGAAATGAATTGTTTTGGATTGGTTGATGTTGTTTTGTTTTGATTTATTACTTTTAACTATGGTAACTTTTGCATGGCCAAGAATCAACCAACAACACACTTCCTTTTTGTCATGCTTATGTCACCTTGTTATGTCATCCGCCCACACTTGTCCTCTTCTTATTGGTTTGATGACATCATCCTCACTAACCTCTTTGATTAGCTTCTAATTACTTGGCTAATGACCGCTGATCTGTTATACGGTTCGCTTAACTTTCATTTTCGTTTATCGTTTGAGGGATCATACCCGGGATCTTGTTACTTGGGTTTCCTTAACCCTTCTCAATACATTATATTCCTTTTATGATCCTCTCTTATAATCCTTGAATTTAAATCCTTTTTATCCTGTTACCTTATACTCAATTCTTTCGGTATCTGGTGGATTTTCGGGAAAAATCAAAGTGTTTGAATTTGGATTCTAACGATCTTTACATATACTTATATATCATATAGAGTGCTAATAAGATCTCAGAATAACAATAAAAGAACCCCTACATAGTGTGGCATGAAAAGTTTTCTTATTCAGCAATATCAGCAAAAATACTATTCATAAGGGTTACAAAAAAGTTCAAAATTTTGGGGTTATTAAAGTCTCCCCTCCTTAAAAGGATTCCGTCCTGGAATCAAATAGAAAACAAATGGGGGTACTTTTCTAGCATTGCGCTCTCTAGTTCCCAAGTTTATTCTTCCACATTATGATTCTGCCATAGCACTCTGACTAGCTTGATCACTTTGTTCCGAAGCTCCTGCTCCTTCTTATCCATAATCTTTACTGGTTTCTCCACGTAAGTCAGATCTGGTTGCATATCCACATGCTCGTACTCCACTATGTGTCTGGCATCCCGATGATACTTCCTTAGCATTGACACATGGAACACATTATGAACTTGTTGTAGGTTTGGGGGTAAGGCTAGCTCGTAAGCCAACTTCCCAATCCGTCTTAGTATCTCAAAAGGTCCAATGTATCTTAGGCTTAGTTTTCCTTTCTTTCTGAACCTCATTTACCCCTTCGAAGGCGATACTTTTAGTAGTACTAAGTCCCCTACTTCATACTCCTTGTCCTTTCGGGCTAGGTCTGCATATTTCTTCTGTCTGTCTTGGGCTGCTACCAGCCGTCCTCTGATAAGATCCACTATGTCTTTGGTCCTTTGGGCCACTTCGGGTCCAAGCATCTTCCGCTCTCCTACTTCATCCCAGTATAAGGGAGATCGACACCTTCTTTCGTACAAGGCCTCATAAGGCGGCATTCCGATGCTAGCATGAAAGCTATTATTATAAGAAAACTCGATCAACGGCAAGTGATCATCCCAACTTCCTTTAAAGTCTATTGTACAGACTCTCAACATATCCTCTAGTGTCTGGATGGTCCTTTCACTCTGCCCATCTATCTGGGGATGGTAAGCGGTACTCATATTTAACTTGGTCCCCGCACATTCTTGAAAGCTCCTCCAAAATCTGGAGTTGAACCTGGGGTCTCGGTCTGAGACAATGGATGTTGGGACTCCATGTCGCGTCACTATTTCCTTAAGGTAAATGTCCACCAGTCTATCGACTGTGTATCTCTCATTGATAGGAATGAAATGGGCTGACTTTGTCAGTCGATCTATAATCACCCATATGGCATCATGGTTGGCTTTCGTCCTTGGTAAACCGATAACAAAATCCATGGCTATCTGTTCCTATTTCCATTCGGGAATCTCCAGGGGTCATAAAAGTCCACTGGGTCTCTGGTGCTCTGCCTTTACTCTTTGGCAAGTCAAACATTTGCTTACCCATTCTGCTACGTCTCTCTTCATGTTGGGCCACCAGTAATACTCCTTCAAATCCCTATACATCTTGGTGCTTCCCGGGTGAATGGAATAACTTGAACTATGGCTTTCATCCAAAATCTCGTCTTTAAGCTCTTGAACGTTCGGAACCCAAATCTGGTAGGAGTACCTCATTGTCCCTTTATCATCTCTCTCAGTATGGATCTCTTCTCCAGTCATTGACTCTCTGCCTTCATTCATTACTTTCTCTTGGCACAATCTGAACTTTTCCAATAACTCTGGCTGCATCGAGATCTCAAACAGCTTTTCAGTTCCGGTTCCGGTTACCTTTACTTCTACTTCCATTCTCTCGAAATCCTTTATCAATTCTTCTGAAGTCATTATCATTCTGAGTCTTTCCTTTCTACTAAGGGCATCAGCCACCACATTGGCTTTCCCCGGATGATAGAGAATCTCACAATCATAGTCCTTGATTAGCTCTAACCATCTCCTCTGGCGCATGTTGAGCTCTTTCTGCATAAATATGTACTTGAGGCTCTTATGGTCTGTGAAAATCTCGCACTTCTCTCCATACAAGTAGTGCCTCCAAATCTTTAAGGCAAAAACTATTGTCGCGAGCTCAAGGTCATGAGTAGGATATCTAATCTCGTATTCCTTCAGTTGTCTCGACGCATACGCAATCACCTTACCATGCTGCATAAGTACACACCCTAATCCTTTGTGCGACGTGTCACTATATATCACAAAATCTCCTTTTCCGTCTGGCAATGCCAACACCGAGGCCGTTACCAACCTTTTCTTTAATTCTTGAAAACTGTTATCGCATTTCTCCGTCCATTCAAACTTCTCTGTCTTACGAGTAAGTCGTGTCAAAGGGGCTGCGATCTTCGCAAAGTCCTGTACAAATCTACGATAGTAGCCGGCCAATCCTATGAAACTCCTTACCTCTGTGGGTGTGGTTGGCCTTTCCCAATTTGAGACCGCCTCTATCTTGGAGGGGTCGACCAATACTTCTTCTTTATTGATCACATGTCCTAAAAACTGTACTTCATTCCGCCAGAATTCACACTTCGAGAATTTGGCATATAACGGTTCCTCTCTGAGTATTCCTAGAGCTATCCTCAAATGCTCTGCATGTTCTGCCTCAGTCCCTGAGTAGATTAAAATATCATTGATAAAAACTATCACACACTTGTCCAAGTACTTCTCAAATACTTTGTTCATTAAATCCATGAAAGCCGCTGTGGCGTTGGTTAATCCAAAGGACATTACCAAGAACTCATAGTGCCCATACCTGGTACGGAACGCGGTCATGGGAATATCTTCGGGTTTAATCTTTAGCTGGTGATATCCAGTTCTCAGGTCTATCTTGGAAAAATAAACAGGATCTTTTAGCTGGTCGAACAGATCATCTATTCTAGGTAATGGGTACCTATTCTTTATGGTTAGCTTGTTCAACTCTCGGTAGTCGAACAGATCATCTATTCTAGGTAACGGGTACCTGTTCTTTATGGTTAGCTTGTTCAACTCTCGGTAGTCGATGCACAGCCTCATGCTCCCATCCTTCTTCTTAACAAATAACACTGGTGCTCCCAACGGAGACACACTGGGTCTTATCATACCCTTATCCAAGAGTTCCTGCAATTGAGTAGCTAATTCCTTCATTTCTAACGGGGCTAACCGGTAAGGTGCTTTTGAAACTGGCGCCGTCCCTGGGGCCAACTCAATAGCAAATTCAATCACTCTATCGGGTGGTAATCCCGGAAGGTCTTGTGGGAATACATCTTCAAATTCATTAACTACCGGAATATCTTGTAAGTTGGGCACCTCCTTCTACATGTCCACCACATATGCTAGGTAAGCCTCATTTCCTTTTCGTAGCATCCTTTTGGCCTGGGCCATGGTCAAAAATTTATGTGTCTGCCTCTTTCCCCTAAATATGACTTCTTTCTTTCCTGGGATATTCAACTTAACTTTCTTCCCCTTACAGTCTATCTGAGCATCATTGCTAGATAGCCAGTCCATTCCCAAAATTACATCAAACTCCCCTAATTTAAAAGGAATCAGATCAACACTAAAAGATTGTCCCCCTATGCCTAACTCACAGGCGGGGTGAATCTGGTTAACAGGAATAACTTCATGATTGGCTATTTCTACTTGTAAGGGTTCTATTAAGGGTTCAGCCTTAAGTCTTAATTTACGCGCAAAGTCCTTTGATATAAAAGATTTAGTTGCTCCCGAATCAAATAAAATGTTTGCACTGACTGAATTTAGAGAAATGGTACCTGCTATCACATCTGAGTCTTTCATAGCATCCTGGACTGTCATGTTGAAAGTCCTCGCAGTAGGTGGCTTATTGGAGGCAGCCCTGCTGGCTCCTGAAGCTGCTGGTTTATTCATTGGGCATTCCCTCTTCCAATGACCCGGGCGTCCACACTGATGACAAGTGGTGGTTGGGATGACAGCAGGGGTTGATGAAGGGCACTTAGTTGAATAGTGACCCTCTCGACCACACTTAAAGTAGGTTATCAGCTTTCCTTTACACTCCCCAGTATGCATCCTTCCACAAGTGTTACAGGCTGGCAATGGGGGTCGAGATTGGTTAAAATAGGGCATTCTTGACTTCTGGACGCTCTGGCTCACATTCACACTCATTGGCCGCTTAAACCCAGTGTTCTTTCCCGGTAGGGACACTGCTCCTCGATTAAATCAAGTTGGTAAGCTCCCTCCTGCGGAACCTCCACCCATGCTCATACTTTTCCTCTTCATTCCCTTCTTCTCTCTTTCCTTCTGCATATGTTCCCTTTCGGCTTCTACAATTGTTGCCTTTTGCACCAGAGTGGCATAATCCGTAAGCTCAAGGATTGCCACCCTATTCTGAATCCACGGTTTCAGTCCCTGCTGAAACCTCCTAGCTTTCTTTTCCTCGGTGCTCACAAACTCCGGCACAAACCGTGATAACTCGGTAAATTTTGCTTTGTACTCTGCTATAGATAAGTTATTCTGCTTTAGCTCCAAGAACTTGAGCTCCATCTGGTTCTCCATAAACCTCGGGAAATACTTTCCCAAAAACAACTGACTGAACCTCTCCCAAGTTATAATAGTATCCGTCTCCATGTTTTTCTTGGCCTCCCACCAGTAGTTGGCCTCTCCTTTCAGAAGGTAGGTAGAAAATACAGTCTTCTGTGCCTCATCGGTACTCAGAATCTCAAAGGATTTCTCCATTTCCTTCAGCCATGCCCTTGCCTCAACTGGGTCGGCTGATCCGTGGAACTAAGGGGGCTTAAGGGACTTAAAAGCCCTGAAAGAGTTTGCCACAACATTGTTATTTCCTTGAGGGGGTGGGTTGGGTTGGCGTTCCAAGTTCTGCCTTAGTAGTTGCATGAACTGGCCCAAGGGATCCATGCTTGGGTTTGGTACTGGTTGCTTAACCTCAGTTTCTCCTTCTTCAGCCTCTATCTCAAATCCCTCAACATCATATGTTTCCTCCTCCTCTTCATACAGGGAGTCATCCTGTTCAACATAATTCTCGTCTTCCTCTTCACTGTAAACCTGGTTTCTATCGTCCTGGTTATGGCTTCCCTGGTCCTCAGATCCAGGGTTCGCCCTAGTTCCAATCTTTCTCGGCGGCATGATACTGATAAATTTTTTTTTTGGGAAATTTAACGTTAGGTCACAATCATACACAACATTGTGCCTTGCACAGTTCTATAATGGGGAGAATGTATCTCGCGGTTCTATTATATTATGATAGTTCTAGAAGAAGTGCAGTAATAATAATGATAAAAATAGTGATCTCGTCACTAAGGAACTGAATTGAAAGGAAACAAATATATACATAATGCGAGAAATACATAGTTTGATCTGGTCAAAAGTACAACACTGCTACAGCCATCTGCCCAAAAGTGATACACAAGAGTCTATCTGTCTAGTCAGAAAAAGGGATGCTATATACAAGTCAACTATCCCGGAAAATTGGCTCTTACTATGGCCTCGACTAACTAGACAACTAGACTATCCCATCATCGGTCCTGAATCACACACCGGAGCGGGTCAGCTCCCATACCCTTTCCATCGCACGACGGATGATATAGTCGACCTGCCACTTGGAGATCCTACCATGCCTGTCCCCCTGGAGCAATCGGAATCTCGCTCGGGATGTTAGCTCTATCCCCGTCAGCTCCCTCCTCAAGGATCGAGGTATAGTAGCCCTAGTCTCATAAGCTCGGGCACGCCTACCCGCCCTCTCCGCATCCAACTCCCTCCTGACCTCATCCAGCCGGGCCTCAGCAGCAGCCACTCGGGTCCTTAGTACATCTTGAACATAGCCGTGAGCAAACAAAGACTGCCTATGGGCAGGGTCGAGAGGTGGTGAATCCGGAGCCGTTGGGGGTGCCTCCTCGGTCTGCCTAGTCTCGGGAGTATGGGTCTCTGAGCTGTCATCATAGGGGCTCCAAGATAGGGGTAGAGGGGTAGGAGCTCTGACCACCGAATGTGAGGGTAAAGGGGTACCAGTATACTCCACTATAGCTCCGACATGCTTCTCAGCTACTGGGACCTCATTCGGGTCCTCCTCATCTGAAATAGCAACAACCTTTGTCTCTGACTCCTCTGAGGGGTCCTCCTCATCCTCCTCCATCTCAGGCTCCTCCTGATCCTCGGCATCTAGCAGTGCCTCATCATGCTCACGCTCGAACATCTCAGGGTCCTCTATCTCATGTGCCTACACATTAAACGAGCTAAGTTACTATCATGATACTTATAAGGGTTCCCGTAAGGGTTTTAACTGTCAGTGCTACTTTAAGTAGTCCGACTATGAACTTGGCAAGAGTTCTTATTATCTTTGTGAGTTGAGTATTATATCGTCGCATCATCTCTGAGGTTTATAACGCTTGGCTGTGATACCATTTCTGTAAAACCCCCAGATCCGGGGTCGGGGATCCGGGTCGTCACGGTCTTTCTTTCCACAATATCACTTAACTTAATTAATAATAAATAACCTCATGTTGTGACCCCACAGTAACACACAACACAACCCGTTATAGTCTCAGAGATGAAATTGAAATAAGTACAAGTCCTTGAATCCATAATTTAAAAGTTATTACAACCCAAAATGATTACTTGATAAGTTTACAGTTAATTTCCATTATCTGCCACAAGTTATAATTATACAATATTTTGTTCCCAAAAGTAGAATGCCTGATCTACCAATAGATCTACCTCTGCACCTATAGCAGCTACAACATCAACGGGAAGACGCGGGACGCTTCCCACGCGCTTGCGCTGGGTCTGCTTGAGTCTGGCCATCTTTCATAACTGTTGTTGTGTGATGAAGAAATGAAGTAAGAGTGAGCATTACAGCTCGCAAGATAATATATATTGTAAATAATAATGCAAGTATCTAAATGGATAACTTACTGGAAACCTTTATCAAGTATAAGGTAGATACTTACTGGATATAAGCTTAAAGGAAGATGAAGTTACCAATTACTTCACTATACTTATATCATTTATAAAATTACATGAACTACCACTGTTCAAAGTATTATAGGTTTCAAAAGGTCATCCCATAGATGAGACCACAAGTTAAGACTTGAATAGATTCAATCTTTGATATATTATTGAATGAAATGAAGTTTCGAGATACTTTATTTAGTCCCGATATATATATCCATATATATATCTCTTATACATTTCCTGAAACCCTCTGTTATGTAAAGTATGAACAGAGTTTGTAATATCCAATGAATTTTGGAAAAGAAAAGAATTTTGGCATAAACCCGATATCTTGCTGATCTGACAAAAATACCAATAAGTAACCTTTTCTACTAGTAGATGGACGAATTTCCACTGGTCATCACCTTGGTCGCAATAGGACCTTATGCTGGACTGCTACTCAGCCACTTACACATTTGATGGACTCCCACTGAGCCACTTACACTTTCATGGATACCCACTGAGCCCACGTTGCTTATGCCGACTCAATAGATGGACTTACTTCCCGAACGTTGCGTAAGTAATCAATTCATTTACCAAAACAGCAACCTCGTTGCGAATAGAAAATACACCACAGAGCCGGATCCCTCAGGTTTTGATCGAGTATTTAAATCCCCTTTAAAAGGAAGATCTTAAATATAAAAATGAGTTTTGGGATCCGCTTTAACTTTTAAAAATCATTTTGAAGACTCGAAAACACTTTAAAGAGTGTTTGGAGTAATGCTGATTTAATAAAGTAAATCAGTCCCGATATATTAGAAAATATCTGAATATTATCATTTAAATAATATTCCCATAAGGATAATCCTTATAAAAATAATTGAAGTAAAAGTTTTAAAACTTATACTTGAAATGAATAATAAATTACCAAAGATATACTTATACGAAAGTACTATCTTTATTTGAATAATCGAAAATAAGTTTGATTATCAAAACATTATTCTTTAATAAAATAAAGAATATTATTTAGTAAATAATCGGAGTCATAAGTCCTCAGATGAATATTCAAATAATATTCAATCAGTAGAATAAACAGAGTCATAAGTCCTCGAATGGATATTCAAATAATATTCATTATTTAAAATAAAGTTATCGAATAAAGTTATCGAATAAAACTATATCAATATATATATATATAAATATATATATATAATATACTCGGGAACATCGACTCCCGGTTTTAGAAAATGTTCACCTTTGGGTCCTCTATACTAAGGGTATACGCAACTACTGCTTATCTCTAGCAATAGGTATTATGCAACTTATAAGCATTTGAATTGATAATAGAATATCAAGATTACAAAACAGGCATGCATATACATATCATATCACATGCTCCAATATATCGCAAGACTTTGCTAATAACAATCATGCACTTATCACAAGATAATGTATATACATATATACATCACAACAACAGTATAACGGGTAGAAAACTTGCCTGAGCAACTGGGGGTGACAAATGGCTTGGGACGAGTCTGGTAACCTATAAACAACATATAAGTTGGAATTAAACCAAAGTCGCTTATGAATCTATAATTTAACCAATTAGACTCTAACACACGCTTTGCGCTCAACGATTCCCTTAAGTCGTTCGAGTACCCGCGGCTCCACCATTTTTAATAAATTAACCATTAAGGGTTTTAAGGCGATTCTTTCGCGAGTGCCTTACCAACTGCCTAATACACTTTAAATAAATGATTCATACTCCAATTAGTCTTTAAGTTCTTTAACCTATGTTTCAAAGTAAGACGAGGGGTAATGGTTCGTTCGTGAAACGCCGTTACTTAAAACGGTCGTTTCTCCTAAACCGTACATCGGATTCAAACGAACCACATATCAAAACGAAGCTCGTAACATGAAATATCTAATCATGAAAATGGTCTAATCCTAACAGTGAGTTCTCGGTTTCTGATGTTAAGAGCAAAAACAGTTTAAGTAGATCGGACATTACGACGGCTATGTTTACGCGATTACCAATTTTTATTCTACTCCAAACCGACCACCAATCAACCACAATTCATTCATACAACCAAAATCCATCCATATCATACTACAACAGCCCCAACACCTCAAGTTCTCCAATTTATATTATTCTCAAACATGAATTAAAACTATACTTAAGTTTATTAATCAATAATCCAAGAATTACAACTCCAACTCATTACAAAACCAACCACACTCTAAGTCTACAAGAATCATGCTTCTCATGAACCATAACAACAAAACTAAACCTAATACTCAAAGTAAAGTTAGGGTTTGGAGGGGTTATACCTTCCTTGGAGAGTGGAGAATCAAGTAATTAGCTTGGAATCACCCTTAAAAGTCCTTATCCAAGCTTAATCAAAACAAAAACTCAAGAACAAAAAATTAAGTTCTTGAAAAACAATATTCACCCTCTTCTTCCATGATTTTTAGGAAGAGATTGTGAATGAATTTGAAGCTCAAACTTATAGGATAGCTATATCTATGCATAAGGAGTATTAGATAATTACCTCACTAATTAACAAGGCTTGGATCTTAGATTTTGAATTTTCCTTCTTGAAATAAAGAGAAAAGCCGAGAGCTTCCTTGAAGAAATGAAGTCAACTTTGTGTTTTTTGGTGAAATGAATTGTTTTGGCTTGGTTGATGTTGTTTTGTTTTGATTTATTACTTTTAACCATGGTAACTTTTGCATGGCCAAGAATCAACCAACAACACACTTCCTTTTTGTCATGCTTATGTCACCTTGTTATGTCATCCTCCCACACTTGTCCTCTTCTTATTGGTTTGATGACATCATCCTCACTAACCTCTTTGATTAGCTTCTAATTACTTGGCTAATGACCGCTGATCTGTTATACGGTTCGCTTAACTTTCGTTTTCATTTATCGTTTGAGGGATCATACCCGGGATCTTATTACTTGGGTTTCCTTAACCTTTCTCAATACGTTATATTCCTTTTATGATCCTCTCTTATAATCCTTGAATTTAAATCCTTTTTATCCTGTTACCTTATACTCAATTGGGAAAAATCAAAGTATTTGAATTTGGATTCTGACGATCTTTACATACACTTATATATCATATAGAGTGCTAATAAGATCTCAGAGTAACAATAAAAGAACCCCTACATAGTATGGCATGAAAAGTTTTCTTATTCAGCAATATCAGCAAAAACACTATTCATAAGGGTTACAAAAAAGTTCAAAATTTTGGGGTTATTACATTATGCATATTGTTGGGGAAGGCCTGAAGAGGGCCAGGTCAGGAGTGACAATGGCATTTGATGATTCTGACTTGGAGGGTGTGAAATTTCCTCATGACGATCCGCTGGTCATAACACCGATAATAGGGAACAGCCCGGTAAAGAGGGTCCTCGTAGATAATGATGGCTCGGTGGACATCTTACTCCATGATACCTTTTAAAGGATGGGTTACAATGATTCTCAATTAACCCCGACCGATATGCCGATATATGGATTCGCGAGAGTGGAATGTCCCATGGAAGGGATAATTAAGTTGCCAACGACCATAGGTCAGGAACCAAGACAAGCAACACAGATGTAGGACTTTGTGGTGGTGAATGCTAGTTCATTACAACGCAATCATGGGAAGAACAGGAATACATGCCTTCAAGGCAGTCCCTTCTTCCTACCATTCAGTAATGAAGTTTCCCACCCGGAATGGAATTGGAGAAGAGAAAGGAGATCAAAAGATGGCAATGAGTTGTTATGTAGCCTCTCTTAGGGCATATGGAGTTGGGGGGCAAGTTCTGCCTATTGAAGACCTGGATATCCGTGAGAATGATGAGAAAAGAGGGAAGCCGATAGAAGACTTGGTTCCGATTCCTTTGGCTCCCAAGGATCCTGAGAAAGTGACTTTAATTGGAGCAACACTAGAGGAGCCCCTTAAAGGGAAGTTGGTGAAATTTTTACAAGAAAATAATGATGTGTTTGCATGATCGGCAGCTGATATGCCAGGCATAGACCCGGAACTGATCGCTCACAAGCTGAATGTGGATACAAATCGAAAGACTGTGAAGCAAAAGAATAGAAGCTTTTCTCCAGAGAGGCAAGAAGCCATTAAATAAGAAGTAGAGAAGCTCTTAGAAGCTGATGTGATTGAGGAGATACAGTTTCCGGAATGGTTAGCAAACCCTGTGATGGTAAATAAGGCTAATGGAAACTGGAGGATGTGTGTTGATTTCACCGATCTGAATGACGCATGCCCTTAAGGACTGTTTCCTATTGCCAAGGATAGATACATTGATAGATGCTACTGCAGTTCATGAGATGCTGAGCTTCATGGATGGATTCAGTGGATACAATCAGATCAAGATGCATAAGGATGACATCCCAAATGTATCATTCATTACTGACTTTTATGTTTTTTGTTATCTTGTTATGGCGTTTGGTCTCAAGAATGCAGGAGCCACCTATCAAAGGTTGGTGAATAAGATTTTCAAGGGCCTTATAGGCAAAACTATGGAAGTTTATGTTGATGTCATGTTAGTCAAGAGTCTAGTGAAGACTGACTACATAACTCATTTGAGGGAAGCCTTTGAGGTCCTGAGATATCACAAAATGATGCTAAATCCTGCAAAGTGTGCTTTCAGAGTGGGGTCTGGGAAATTTTTGGGACTGATGTTCTCCAAGAGAGGAATCAAGACCAATCCCGATAAAATAAAGGCAATTTTGGACATGGAGCCCCCAAAGACTATCAAAGATGTTCAAAAGCTCACTGGAAGGGTTGCTGCGTTGGGGTGGTTCATCTCCAAATCTGGGGACAAGTGTTTGTCATTCTTCAAATCCTTGAAGAAGGTTAAGGATTTTGTATGGACTGAGGAAAGCCATAAGGCATTCAAAGAATTTAAGTAATATATGGCCCATGCCCCGTTGTTGGCCAAGCCAGCTCTGAATGAAACTTCATACTTGTACCTGAAGCTGAGTTGAATTATTGATTAAGGAGGTACTTAAAGTCCAGAAACCCGTATACTATGTTAGCATGATTCTGCATAGAGCTGAGTTGAATTATTCGACTATAGAGAAGTTTGTTTTAGCATTGGTAATGGCCTCAAATAAGTTGCGCCCTTATTTCCAGGCTCATAAAATTGAAGTGCTAACAAATCAGCCCTTGAGAAATATTATTTAAAGTCCCAAAGCTAGTGGGAGAATGATTAAGTGGGCAATAGAATTGGGAGAATTTGACTTCAAGTACAAGCCACGAACGACAATAAAAGCCCAGTCATTGGCTGACTTCATGGTGGAATGTACCATACCCAACCAAGAAGTCGGGGGGCAGAAAGATACTATGCCTCAAAATACAGAAGGCGATAAAGGAGACGAAGAAAAGGACGTTAAGGAAAAGGAATATTGGATTCCCTATTTTGAAGGAGCGTCAAAAACAAATTCAAGCGGAGCAGGGCTAGGTTTATAAAGCCCCGATGGGTTCTCGATTGAGTATGCTATGAAGCTAGACTTCCCAACTACAAACAGTGAAGCAGAATATGAAGCTCTGATAGCTGGCCTCGGCCTGGCAGGGACATTGAGAGTCAAGAACTTAAAAGTCTGTGAAGACTCGAAGTTGGTCATATCCCAGGTTAAGGGAGAGTTTGAGGCAAGGGATGATATGATGGCTAAGTATGTCTGCCTAGTAATGGCTGTGATGACTCAATTCGATGAATGCCATGTTGAGCACATCCCAAGGGAGGAAAATGCTAAGGCGGATGCATTATCAAAGTTTGCTTCATCAGAGATAGAGGAAAGTTCATGACGTGTTTACTTCCGTGTGTTAAAGAAACGGAGCATTGATGTTAAACTTGTAGCTCTCATAGGGTTGGGGGCATTGTGGATAAATCTAATTAAGGCCCATATCCAGATTGGTTGGCTTCCAAACGATGTGAATAAAGCACAAAAATTGGCTGTTCGAGCACTGAGATATTCTTTAATCAATGGGATTTTGTACAAAAGATCTTATGTGGTTCCTTACTTGAGATGTCTCAGGACCGATGAGGCGCGCTTCGCTCTCGAAGAAGTACACAAAAGTATTTATGGGCAACACTTGGGGGGAAGAGCACTGGCTCATAAGATAACCCGTTTAGGCTTCTATTGGCCAGAGATGATGGCCGATGCCAAGGAGTATGTGAAGAAGTGTGATCGTTGTCAGAAACATGCACCTGTTGTTCGATAACCCCCAAGATGTTGACCTCCATCAACTCTCCCATCCCCTTTGCCATGTGGGAAATGGATATACTTGGGCCTTTCCCCATGGCCACGGCACAAAGGAAGTTCCTGATTATAGCTATTGATTATTTTACTAAGTGGATTGAAGCTAAACCTTTAGCCAAGATCACAACTAAGCAGTTTGCACAATTCCTGTGGGAAAATATCATGTGCTGATATGGAATTCCTTGTATCCTGGTTACCGATAATGGAACACAATTCAACAATGAAGAATTCAACAAATGTATTGCGAGGAGAATAAGATTGAGTTGCGTTTTACCTCCGTAGCTCACCCGCAAGCCAATGGGCAAGCGGAAGTGGCGAATCAAGAAATCCTGGATGGACTAAAGAAGAGGATCGAGAAATTAAGAAATAATTGGGTGGATGAAATACTCCCAATACTTTGGGCCAATAAAACAACTTATAGAGTTACTACTGGAGCAACTTCCTTCATGTTAGCATGTGGGGCAGAAACGGTTGTTCCTGTGGAGATATCACATTCGTCTCCCAGGGTTTAATCTTTTAATGCTGAGGAAAATGAGGAGGGGCAAAGATTAGCCTTGGATCTAATTGAAGATAGTGGAATATCTGAAAAAAGGCTTCATTCTATTACAACCTAAGGGTTAAAGAAAGGTTCTTCAAGCAAGGTGACTGGGTTCTAAGGAAGATGGAAGCTTCCGGTGTTGGGAAGAAGGGAAAACTTGCCCCAAACTGGGACGGCCATACAAGGTCAAGAGTGTTCAAGGAAGAGGAACTTACAAGCTGGAGACTATGGATGGTTTTAAAGTCCCAAGAACCTGGGACGCAAAGATTCTAAAGATTTACTATGTGTAAAATGGTTGATCACAATTCTCACTTATCAAAAATGACAAGTAGGTTGAAAAGCACCTGAAAGCTTTGCTCGCTTAGGATTTTTGTGTTTTAGTTATATCAGGGATGAACCCATTTCATGTAAGGCGTTAAAAATAACAAGTTATAATAGAAAACATTCAGTTTAATCAAAGTATTGTTGAATTGTTAGATTCTGAAATGCAAACCAAGTTATAAACTTGAGTTCAAGAACTTGAAAGGTTAAACTATGATAATACTTCAGATTTGATTACTAGACAAGATAAGAAAATATGCAAAGTCTGTTACAAAGACTAAAAACATCCGAAGAAAAGTAAAATACATAAAGCAAGGGAGTTAGGCCTTGGAAGGCTCAGAATCCTCTCCAGATCTGCTGCTAGAACTATTCTTGGAGCTCTCCTCGGAAGTATCCTCGGTTGCTCCATCAGAAGCTTCCTCAGAAGTTCCTGAAAAAGTCCCCTTAGAAGTCTCTGAAGTCGTAGTCGGCTGGGGAGCTTTCTTTGGAGGATCCTCCACCCTGGCTTTCTTTACAGCAGGGATAGGTTCTTCTTCTTCAGAAGATGAATCATATTCCTCCGAGCTAGACTATATCTCCTTCCTCTTCTGACCTTGGCCCTGACTCCCTGATGGCGCTCTGGCTGGGGACGCAGAAGTACCCTCCTTAATAAGATCCGTTAGCTTGTCAGCAATGCCTCCAAGTGTTGGGACCTTTAGAGGACAGGGGAAGGGAGCTTTCTCAAGAATCTCAGGAAACTCGTCCTGGATAGCTTCTACAGCAGTATCCCAGCCTACCTTATAACTTACCGGGTGAAGGAGGGCGTCGTGCTCCACCATCAAGTCTTTAAACTCATGTAAATCCATACAGGGTCAAAGGCTTTGTCCTTTTTATTCTTAATGATCACTATCTCATCCCGGGCCATTTCCAAATCAGAAGTTGAGGAGGCAAGTTGGGCCTTGAGGCTCTCTATTTCCTGGCTAGCCTCCTCCAGCTTCTTGTTTGTGTCTTCCAAACCAACCTTCCAAGCCTTAGCTTGGTTAAGCGCCCCTTGGAAATGGACGTTATCCTTGAAGAGATAAGAGAAAATGAGAAAAGGAGAATCATGACAAAAAGCTATGGATAATAAAAGGAAAGAGATGTACCGTCGCTAGGGCCTGAGCACCGAAAAGCTCATTAGCCTCCAGGTCTTGTTGGAGGACAAGATCATGATAGTCTACAGGGGAAATATACTGAATGGACCATTCCTTGGCGTGTTTTGTATGTCCAACTATCGAGTCCTTTCCCCGAATTCCCCAGGCAGGTTGGAAGAAGGCCCCTGGTTTCTATTTTGTACGCAAGGGTTGGCTGGGGCCTTCTCCGTCTCCTTTCTTTGCCTGAAGAAGGAACTCTGGGAAGCGATCTCCTAGGCGCGGGTCCTTGAAGACCTTCCCCGCGCATTTTATCCTGGTCGTCTCCAGGTCCTTATGGTTAGTAGCCTCTTCAATCCTCTCAGCCACTGCACAAATTAAAGGAAAAGGAGTTGGAAAGATAGTAAAAAGGTAAGGAAATCAGGAAACAACTAAAAGGAAGGAAATATACCTTGCTTAGAAATATGAGGAAGACTGCATTCAACAAGAACCGTCTCTCTAATGAGATCCCAGGAATGTGATGCCCCATTATCCTGGGTAAGGAGGTTGAAGGCCTTGGTCTCCTCCTCAGTCAAGACGATGTCGTTTGGACTCCCCTCAACAGCTTGCCCAAAGGATGAGCGAAAGAGAGTCCCCCAGTCACCGCTTTCTCAAAGGACATATAGAAACTCTTTCTTCCACCCCAAGTTGTTGTCAGGGATGGACTTCCCGTTCACTATGTGGGGAATGGTGGGGCGCTGGTTCAAAGAAACCCACCCCGGATTCTTGTCGGGGCTATTCTTGAACTGAAATATCTTTCTAAACACGGCGACCGAAGGAGGAATGTCGTGCTTTGTGCATTGCGACAAATAGCAAAGTATCAACCTCAAGAGTTTGGAGGAAGTTGGAAAGGGTTGATGCCCACATCTGAAAGTAAAATAGGAATAAAAGGATGGAAATGAAGTCTAATACCTGCCCTCAAGGTGTCCCTAAAGACGAATAAGGCGTCCTTCTTCCAATGGCAAGCCCTATCGGCCGGACCTGCGAGAACCAGTTTATACGGCTCATTGATCTTGAAGAAAGATCTCATCTTGTCTAGCACCTTTGGATCCCGAAAAGTATTGATGTGATCAAACGAATCTAGGTGTGCGTCGGACGGGTAATCGTCCCCTCGCGTATTGATCATATCAATCAAAGAGTTGTACCTTGACCGGATGGGGAATTCTTTCAACTTTTTGGCCACGTTCATCTTAGCCAAACGAGTCAGTTTCTTATCTACCATCTGAAGAGAACATAATAGAAGACAGTTGTTAGACACAAACTTTATACATAAAGTGTGCAAAAAATGAAATGAAATAAAAGGGAATTTACTTGAAAATAATGTCGGGTCGCTAAAAACAAAAGCTTCGAGAGACTAAAACTCCGACCTAGAGTTTGCCTTACGCCTACAAGATTTTTGAGAGAAGAAGATAAGAAGAGGGGAATGCAATTTAGAAATGAGAAGTGAACAAATTCACTCCCTTATATAGGGAAGAAGGGGATGATGAAGGGACAAAAAGCCCATCAAATCAAGGCCCAAAAGCAAAAAGCCCAACTTCCAGAACCTTCTAAAAGGAATATTGAAAGTTTCCGGAAGAAACTGGTATGTTCTCGAAGGTTCAAATCAGGATTTAGGCCCAAATCCAGGCCCAAGCTTAGGCCCAAATCCAGGCCTAGGCCTAGGCCCAAATCCAAGTTGGATTAGGAAAAGCCCAGGCCCAAATCCAAGTTAGATTAGGAAAAGCCTAGGCCCAAATTCAAGTTGGATTAGGAAAATCCCAGTTCAAGAGAAAACCTAACCCAATACGAATAACTAGTCCAAAAGGACCAGGATTGAGGTCGTGCATGAGGTCATGAATCCAGTTCGAAATTCTTCGAATAAGAGCCAGAAAAATGCCCATCAGATAGACCAGGATTGAGGTCAAAATCCTGGTCGTGAATCCTAGTCGAAATTTCACGAGCAGAGTCAAAAGGTGGCCAAAATTTCGACCAAGATCCAGGTCGTTAACTCGACTAGGATCCAGGTAGAAATCCTGGTCGTAAATCCTAGTCAAAATTTCACGAACAGGAGTCACAAGGTGGCCAAAATTTCGACCAAGATCCAGGTCGTTAACCCGACTAGGATCCAGGTCGAAATCCTGGTCGTGAATCCTAGTTGAAATTATTCGACCAGGCCTCAGGAGCTGGCCAAAATTTTGACTAGGATTCAGGTCAAAATTTCGACTAGGACCTGGTCGAAAAAGGGCTGAAAATTTGAGAAAAATTTCTGAAAATTGGGAAAATTACTAGAAATTGCTAAAATCCCCGAAAATTAGAAAATAATTTTCAAAAATTATTTTTGATAAAATACTCTTGAAATATTAAAGAATTAATATCTGTGAATATCAGAATATTTTTGAAAATTAGGAAAAAATCCTAAAAATTAAGGGAAAATTCCTGAAAAATACCAGAAAATTCCAAAAAAGAAGGAAAAAGGTAAGAAAAATAATAGGGAAGTTCTAAAAACAACCCGGAAGCCGTGAGTAAGGCAAATCATTGTAAATGTGTAGGTCGCTCCACACTTTACGCAAAAACGATACCTTGTAAGGGAACAAATGAACCTAACTTCTCCAAATTCTTTTACGGTTTCCCAGAAGTTTAGGGGCAAATGATAGGAAATAAAATAAACCATGATTGCATAGGTAATATTGCATTAATTACGTCTAAATTGGGATGACAGTTAAGCCCATTAGAAAAGGCCAAAAACCCTGAATATTAATTAATTTCGTAATTAATTAATAATGGAGAAATTAGCTGTTAAGATGAGTCCTAGAGAGGACATAAATCCTTGTAGATTAGCCTCCAAGGGACCTAATAGGATAAGGAATCAGTTTCCTACTTTCTAGGACTCCAAAGTCCATTCTAATTCTGAGACTTGCCCACCCAGTCTCTTAACCCAAGTCCAATTCAAGGAATCCCAATATCTATAAAAGGGGCCTCACCCCACAAATCAGAACTAAATTTTTTGGCTTAATTCTCTAGATTACAGAGATATGTAGGCATCTCGTAAAGGCAGAGTTAAGCTACGAAACACGAGAGCAGCCATTAAAGGCCTTGAGCCCCCAAATCTTAATAATAAATACAGCGATTAATATACCCTAATTTTTTATCCATAACAATAATGCCGTAAAAGAACTGTATAGAAATGTTAGTACTACACTAAGATGTACTCTGCTTGTTGTCGAAGACATTAAAGTATAACTAAAGAAAGTTAAAGATGAAAATGATAAATTAGTTCTGGATAGGGTTAGTGTTGAGAATCTAAGCAAACTAATAAATATTTAGAGATTAAGATTATGAAGCACCTTGAGACAGAGGAAGAGCTTAAGAACAAGAATGCAGAATTAGAAACTAAATTGCATGGTTTTACTGATTCTGTAAATCTTGCTAAGAAGCTCATAGATGATCAAGTAGTATGTGAAAAGGTTGGGATAGGCCTAGACTACGACGAACTTAGAAAAGCTTCTAAAAAACGAGTAGTTGAAAATGAGCCTGCAGAGAAATTTGTTAATCCCCTTAGTGCACCTCATGTTCTTAAGGAAGCCAAGAAGTCTCTATTTAAGAAAGCTATTATTGAGCCCTTCGATGAAGATAATCTTTATATTCATTATGAGATGCTTGTTGAGGATCTCGAGCTCTCAGTGAGACAAAAGGCAAAGAAACCTATGTCTGTTGCTAGTGACTCTGAATTATCTTTTACTGGACTAGGTTTTACTTCCAAGAATAAGAAAAATAGAAGTAGAAATGGAAGGACAGGAACTAATGGCCCTAGGAAGTTATGTAATAATTGTGGTCTCGCTGGTCACCTTATTCATGCTTGTAGAAAGGTTAAAGTAGACAATGTTAAGAATGCTTATATGCATAACATGCCTAAAGTTTCTAAGTGTGATAAATCTGTTTGCATGCCATATGTAGTATCTTTCATGCACACTTATCTTAATTCCACACACTCACAGAATACATCTCATGATCATGATAAGCATTATAGGAATAATAATGGTAGATCAAAGACTATAAGCCCTCCTAAAGCTAGGAAATTGGCACCTGTCATCGAGCCCAAGAGCAAGTCTGTAGGTGCTTCTGAAAGTGACAAAGAAATAATCAATGATAAAGTAAAAAATATTAAGCCTATCAATTCTGTTAAGAGAAGTGTTATATTTCAAATGCTTATAAGTCTTCTTGACCCAACTTAATTTGGATACCAAAGAGAACTTAATCATCTTTGTTTTCAAGGAATTAAGCATAAGAAGGTCATGTGGATTCTGGACAACGGATGTTCAAGGCATATGACTGGAGACAGAGCCCTGCTATTAAAGGTAGTTGAGAAAGCTGGCCCGGTAGTTACTTTTGGAGATGACAAAAAATGTTATACTATGGGATATGGTTATTTAGAAATCGGCAATGTCATTATTGAAGAAATATCTCTGGTTGAAGGTCTTATGCATAATCTCCTTTGTATCAGTCAATTCTGTGACAAAGGATGCAAAGTTTTGTTCAAGAAGGAGAAGTGTTTGATCTCTAATCAGAAGAATGAGAAGCTGACTCTCAATGGAGTTAGAAATGGTGATTTATTAGTAGCTGACTGGAATTCTGCAGATGGTCAAGTAATGTGCTTCTACAATAAAGCCTCTCTAGATGAAAGTTGGTTATGGAATAAGAAGCTCTCCCACTTGAACATCAAGACCATGAATTCTTTGGTTAAAAGGGAATTGGTGAGGGGACTGCCCGAGATGGAATTCAGTCTGGATGGACTTTGTGAAGCATGTGAGAAGGTAAAGTCAAAGAGGGCATCACACAAGAAGAAGATAATGACTGACATTATATTTGGGTCAACGAATGATGCACTTTGTCCAAGGTTTGCTAAGCTTATGCAGAGTAGGTATGAGATGAGTATGATGGGTGAGTTGAACTTCTTTCTTGGACTTCAAGTGAGTCAGAAGCCATATGGTATCTTCATTTGTCAAACAAAGTACATTAGAAATCAATTAAAGAAATATCAGTTGGAAGATTCAACACCTGCTAAGACTCTGATGGAAACTGTTACAAAACTTGATCAAGACAAGTATGGTAAGAAGGTGGACATCACTTATTATCGAGGCATGATTGGATCATTACTCTACCTGACTGTAAGTCGTCCAGATATTATGTTTGCTATATGTTTGTGTGCACGGTTCCAAGCTAATCCGAAGGAATCTCATCTGATAATTGTTAGAAGAATTTTCAGATATCTGAAGGGTACACCCAATCTACGTATCTGGTATCATAAATATACAGGCTTTGATCTCATCGGCTATACAGATTCCGATTACGCTGGTTGTAAGATTGATCAGAAGAGTACTTTAGGAAGTTTCAGTTTTTTGGAAGAAGATTGGGTTTTTGTTTTAGTAAGAAGCAATATTCAGTTTCTACTTCTACTGCTGAAGCTGAATACATTGCTGTTGGAAGCCGTTGTTCTCAAATTCTTTGGATGAGAAACCAACTTTGAGACTATGGACTTGATTTGAAGAATATTCCTATCTATTGTAACAACACAACTGCCATAGCAATCTCAAACAATCATGTTCAGCATTCAAGCACCAAATATATTGATATAGGGTATCATTTCATTCAAGAGCATATAATGAATGGTATTGTGGAACTTTATTATGTTCCCACAAAGGACCAAATTACAGACATTTTCACGAAGCCACTTGATAAAGTTACCTTCAATAAGTTGGTTAGTGAACTTGTAATGTTGAATTGGTCCAATTAATTGGAAATCAAGAAATATAATTTTGTGCGGGTAAACTTTACTACCCCTATGATGACGCTTTGAGGGGAAAGTAAGTTTATATATCTAATTCAATATATATATATATATCCATGTTTGTAAACTTGTTTTGAAGCTAACTAATTACCATGTGTTACATGTTATATGCTAGTGGTAAGTAAGTTAGAGTTTTTGATGCAATATGTTAGGTCACACTTTCACTGTAGAGGGGGTGAATACAGTGTTTATTACAATCAAATCAAACTTCAAGAACTTATGTAACAGAAAACAAACTTTATTGAAACAATAAACTCTATTACAATCTGGAACTGTTATCTCTCAGTGATGAACAAAATATCACGAGAGCTGCTAGGGTTACAGTAAATAATATTCTCGATAATGATAACACTTATAGTGTAAACCCTATGTCTGTGTTTATATATTACACAGTTACAAGATAATCGCTAATTGATATGGAATATAATTCTGCTTCCTAATATATATCAATCAGATATCTTTTCTTCCAAGTATTCCATTCTTTACGGAATTCCTTCTTCATGCATATCTCTTCTTATGTTTATCTTGATCTTCTTAACTTTAATCAGCTACTGTCCTTGTAATAACCCCAATTTTTGGAAATTTTTGAAACCCTTATAAATAGTGTTTTTTCTGAATGAGAAAACTTTTCATGCCACACTATGTAGGGGTTCTGTTATGGATATTCTGAGATTTTATTAGTACTCTATATGGTATATAAGTGTATGTAAAGATCGTCAGAATCCAATTCCGAACACTTTGATTTTTCCCGAAAATCCACTAGATACGGAAAGAATTGAGTATAAGGTAACATGATTAAAAGGATTTAAATTCAAGTATTATAAGAGAGGATCATAAAAGGAATATAATGTATTGAGAAAGGTTAAGGGAACCCAAGTAATAAGATCCCGGGTATGATCCCTCAAACGATAAACGAGAACAAAAGTTAAGTGAACCGTATAACAGATCAGCGGTCATTAGCCAAGTAATTAAGAGCTAATCAAAGAGGTTAGTGATGATGATGTCACCACACCAACAAGAAGATGACAAGTGTGGGAAGATGACATAGGAGGATGACATAAGCATGACCAAAGGGAAGGTATTGTTGGTTGATTTCAAGCCACACAAATTTTACCATGGTTAAAAGGTAATTAACAAAACAAAAGGATATCAACCAAGATTTTTATGCACAAAGATCAAGAAAACAAAGCAAGCTTCTCTCTCCCCCCTTTTCATCTTCTTCATTTCGAATTTTTCACCAAAATGGTGAATTAGAAATTCAAAACACAAGCTATACTCCATGGAAAATTATAAGGTTTGTTTCTTTGGATCCTATATTTCATAACTAAGAAGAGCAAGTAGTTTGAGTGCTTGAATCAAAGGTTTTCTATCTCAAACAAATCATTTTAGTTTAGGGTGAATAGTAACTTTCAAGAACAAATTTGTGATTCTTGATTTTATTTGCAAGGTCAAGGTAGCTTAAGCATATATTAAGGCTTCCATGGACATTCCAAGGATCTTTCATGGATTAAAAGCTTCAAGGAAGGTATAATCTCTTAACCAAGATTTGTTATTGAATGTTAAGAGCATAATATGAGTAATATAGTTCATGAGAGGCTTGATGGTTGTGTATGTAGAGATTAGTTGGTTTTGGGTTGTTTTTGGAGTTGTAAATCTTGGTTGTTGATTAATGAACTTAAGTGTAGTTTAAATTCATGATAAAGAATAGTATAAATTGTTAATGTTGAGTTGTTGGGGTTGTTATGATAAAGTATGGATGGAGTTTTGATTGGGTTGTGAATTGGGATTGATTGGTGGTTGAATTGGTTGGTAAAATTTTGGGAAATCGCGTAAACATAGCCGTCGTAATGTCCGATTTTCTTTGGACTGTTTTTGTGCATAACATTAGGACCCGAGAACCCCCTGCTAGATTATGACCACTGCCATGTTTAGATAGCTCATGTTACGAGCTTCGTTTTGATATGTAGTTCGTTTGATTCCGATGTACGGTTTAGGAAAAACGACCGTTTTAAGTAACGGCATTTCGCGAACGAAACATTTCCCCTCGCCTTACTTTGAAACCTTGGTTAAAGACCTTAAAGGACTAATTGGAGTATGAAACAATTATGTAAGGTGGATTAGGTAGTTGGTAAGGTACTCGCAAAAGAATCGCCATAAAACCCTTAATGGTTAATTTATTAAAAATGGTGGAGCCGAGAGTACTCGAGCAACTTAAGTAAACCGTTAAGCGCGAAAGCGAACATTAGGACTCTAAATGGTTAAAGTCTAGTTTCTTAAGCGACCGGGGTTTAATTCCGACTTATGTTGTTGTTCATAGGTTATCGGACCCACTCTAAGCGTAAGTCTATCAGGGAGCACTCAGGCAAGTTTTCTACCCGTTATACTGTTGTTGTGATGTAAATATATGTATATGCATTATCTTGTGATATTGCATGATTGTTATTAGCAAATTTTGCGATATATTGGAGCATGCTGCTATGGTATATATGCATGTCTGTTTCATAATCTGGTTATCTATATGTTGATTTCAATGCTTATAGTTGCATAATACCTATGCTAGAAATAAGCAAGTAGTTGCGTATACCCTTAGTATAGGGGATAAAAGGTGAACATATTTCTAAACCGGGAGTCGATGTTCCCGAGTATATTATATATATATATATATGGATATAGTTTTTAAAACTATTGATCGAATAAGGTTTATTCGATACCTTTATTTTACTTAATTGAATATTATTTTGAATATTCATTCGAGGGCTTATGACTCAGTTTATTTTATTATTTGAATATTATTTGAATATTCATTCGAGGGCTTATGACTCAGTTTATTTTATTATTTGAATATTATTTGAATATTCATTCGAGGGCTTATGACTCAGTTTATATTATTATTGAATATTACTTGGATATTCATTTGAGGATGTATGACTCCTTTATTTTATGAATATTATTTATAGTATTCATTCGAGGTATTATGACTCCGCTTATTACTTAATAATATTCTTTATTGTATTAAAGAATAAGGTGTCGATAATCAAACTTATTTTTGATTATTCAAATAAAGATATTACTTTCGTATAAGTATATCTTTGATTATTTGCTACTCGTTTCAAGTATAAGTTTTAATACTTCTACTTCAATTATTTTTATAAAGATTATTCTTTATGGGAATATTATTTAAATAATAATATTCAGATATTTTCTAATATATTGGGACTGATTTATTTTGTTAAATCAGCATCACTCTAAACATTCTTAAAAATGTTTTGCGAGTCTTCAAAATGATTTTTAAAAGTTAGAGCGGATCCCAAAACTCATTTTTATATTTAAGATCCTCCTTTCGAAGGGGATTTAAATACTCGCTCAAAACCTGAGGGATCCGGCTCTGTGGTGTGTTTTATATTCGCAACAAGGTTGCTGTCTTGATAAAAGAGTTTTTGATTACTTACCCAATACTCGGGAAGTAAAATTCTTGGAACAAGTTAATCCATTAACAGGCATCGCCTGGGAAATATCGGTGAGTTTTCCTTTCCAACTAGATACGACTTCTTGGTGGAGCCGTATCAACAAGTTTCTACTTGGGGAAAGGGGGGACGAGCTTTACGTTTCAGAGTCATGGATTTCATCTGAACTAGGAGTGGCGTAAGTGGTCGAGTAGCGCCGGCCCAGCCTTATTATATTGGCCCAAATGGCCTGGAAGTTCCGCTAAGGCGGTCCATTCCTTAGGAGTTCAGTGTTCGGTTGACAAGTAAATCCGACAGGTTCTCCTCTACATGTAGAAAATGGTGGGGTTGCACTACTACGACTGATCATCGTAAGTGGTCTTCCTGGCGCGGTAAACTCCCGTAATGAGTTCATCATCCAATTGGATAATTTCTGCAACACTACCCAGAGCACTTCGATAGAAAGGCTACGGTTGGGCGATTGTTGAGTGTTGGCAGGGTCAAGTTTTCAAAATGATGTTTACATCAAATGAAGTATCTCATAACTTCATTTTATTTTGATGATATTTTAAAGGTTGAATCTATTCAAGTATTATCTTGTAGTCTCATCTATGTGATGAACTTTTGAACTAATTATAACTTGAACGGTGGTAGTTCAAGTAGTATTTGGAAAAGATATAAGTATATTGGAGTATCTTGTAACTTCATCTTTTAAACTTATATCTAGTAAATGATTATCTTATGCATGATAAAGATTTTCAGAATAATGTTGAGACAAGGTTAGATATATGAGATCACCTTGCAACGATATTTTTATACAGTTATACACTGGAACTCTGTGTGTATTATGCATGGAAGAGGACTTCCAATATTTTGAAAAGTATATATGAATATATATATATACACTGAATATTTTGCGACTTCATCGCATTAAGATATCAACTTGGTTCATTTCTTTTGACCAAGACTTTCATGAGTACTATGAGAAGACTCATATATTGTTAATCATTATACATATTATTTTGGTGGGCTTGCTGCTCACCCTTGCTTTATTTCTTCATCACACAACAACAGTTAGGAAAGATGGCCAGACTCCAGCAGACCCAGCGCAAGCGCGTGGGAAGCGTCTTGCGTCTTCCCGATGATGTTGTAGCTGCTATAGCTGCAGAGGTAGATCCATTGTAGTTCAGACCATCTACTTTTGAGAATCAAATTATGTATAATTATAACTTGTGGCAGATAATGGCAATTAACTGTAAATTTATCAAGTAATCATTTTGGGTTGTAATAACTTTTAAATGGTGGATTCAAAGACTTGTACTTATTTAAATTTCATCTCTGAGACTATAACGTGTGGTGTGTGTATTTATGGTGGGGTCACAGTACAGAGTAGTTGAGTAATTATTAAGATTGGGTGTTATTAAGGGAAATGGAACTCGTGACGACCCGGATCCCCGACCCCGGATCTGGGGGTGTTACAGAAGTGGTATCAGAGCTAAGCGTTATAAACCTCAGAGATGATGGGACGTTAAGATAATAAGTTCACTAAGATAATAAGAACTCTTGCCAAGTTCATAGTCGGACTACCTAACGTAGTACTGACAGTTAAAACCCTTATGGGAACCCTTATAAATGTAGCGATAGAAGCGTAGTTCGTTATCGTATATGGTAGCGGGACTCCGAACCCTGAAGTTGAGGAACAACATCGCGATGATATTTTATTACTAATTGGAGATCGGATTGTGGTTCCGATAGAGTGTCCTAATGCAGGACCGGATGATGTTGATATTGAGGATGTAGCGGTTGAGGATGTTGTCCTAGAAGGGATAGTTGTTGAGGAGGATCCCATGGAGGATCCTGACAGGATTGGATAAAGGACCACTGATGAATTGATGACCATGGTTTGGTCGACTACCAGAGGTAGGATTGGCCGGTCACTACCGGAGGTTCGTTCAAGTTGTAAAGATAGTAGCCCCTTTAACGCGGCTTACTCGTAAGACTGAGAAGTTCGAATGGACAGAGAAATGCGAGAACAGCTTTCAAGAACTGAAGCAGAGGTTGGTGATGGCCCCTATGCTGGCGTTGCCGGAGGGAAAAAGGAGATTTTGTGATTTGTAAGTGACGCTTCGCATGGAATTAGGGTGCTTCTTATATAGCACAGCAAGATAATCGCGTATGCGTCAAGACAATTAAGGGAATTTAAAATTCGATATCCCCACCCATGAGCTTGGGCTCGTGGCAATAGTTTTGCCCTAAAGATTGGAGGCACTACTTGTATGGAGAGAAGTGCGAGATTTACCTAAGCCATAAGTACTCTAGTACATTTTCCCGTAGAGAGAGCTCAACATACGCCCGAGGAGGCGGTTAGAGCTAATCAAGAATTATGATTGGGAGATTCTGTATCATTCGGGGAAAGCCAATGTGGTGGCTGATGCCCTTAGTAAAAAGGAGAGACTCAAGATTATAATGACTTTGGGAGGGTTGATAAGAGATTTTGAAAAAAAAAATGGAAATAGATATGAAGGTAACCGGAGCCGGTACCGAAAAGTTGTTTGAGATTGTAATACAGCCCGAATTATTGGAAAGGAACATATTGTGCCAGAAAAAGTGATGAATGAAGGCAGAGAGCCAACAAATAGATATGAGATTAATACCGAGAGAGATGATAAGGGAATAATGAGGTATTCCTATAGAATTTGGGTTCCAAATGTTTAAGAGCTTAAAGATGAAATCTTAGATGAAAGCTAGTTTGAGGAATAAGAGTTAGAGCAAACCCTGAATGTGATAGTCAGGGAGGACGCCATCAAGATAGAAGGAACCCATAACATAATGAAGTGGAAAATGAGGATTTTAACGTACAAGATAACCCCAAGTATGGGAGAAGGATGAAACATTCCATACTAAGGAAACGGAAAGTCGAGTAAGGAAAGGATACCCGAGACGGTACTCCAATACGGCAATTCATGGACCTGTCTAAAGAGAACTTAGACTATTATCCCCAACCACCACCCTGAGGGGACAATGCGGCAGGAAATTCTTTCATGACCTTTAAAGCGTTAAGCTCTCAGAGTTCCAAGGAACAAGTTGACCTAGTCGAGGCAAGAGCCTGGCTAAAGGAAATATAGGAATCATTTGAGATTCTAAATGATTGACGAACCACAAAGGACTGTTTTTGTCACTTACCCTCCTAAGAGAGAGGCCACCCGCTGGTGAAAGACCAAGAAAGGCACGGAGCCAGAGGTTATGATAAACTGATTAAAGTTCAGCCAATTGTTTTTGGGAAAGTAATTCCCAAGGTTATAGAGAGAGTGTAAAAGCTTTAGAGCCAGAACAAAGGCATACGAGTATGATGAATGGTGAATTTAAGTTGTAAAAGTTGTCAAGATTCGTTCTGATGACACGAATCCAGAATGACGGGATGTTTGAAATCAATGCTTATGTTGTGTTGGTTCATGAAATAATGATAAGAGAAAGGAATATAAAGGCAAGAGAGTTTGAGGAATGATAAGGGAGTTGGGCATGAGGAAACCCTAAAGACTCATAGCAATAGAAATAGAAAAGTATGTAATCGTCAGGATGATGATGATCCACCATGAGTTAAAATTGATGGTTGAAGGCATAAGAGATACATATATTGTACCCCCCTTTAAGTTGGGAGGATTCGAGGAAACCTTGAGATAGTTCGAAGGATAAATAATAAGACGCGGATAGACTAAGGAGACAAGAAAGTAAGAAGGTAGGAAAATTGGATGAAGGAAGTGACCTTCAAGAATGCGAAATGTAAGAACGGTGGCTCGATACCCAGAAAGGGAGACGCCAGGTATGAGAGATATCCCAACATTGAGATGACTGTTGAGATAAACAACAAAAGTAAATAAGGAATTATTAAGAAGAAGTTCACGTTGAACATGACCAATATCTTCCAGAACATCCATGTTATCATTACCAAATCAGGAAAGAAAAGCGAATGACCATTGTTATCTTTTGGAGGCCATAGGGATTGACCTCAATTTGAATAAGGATGCTATTATGAAGTTAGGTATAGACTATCGAGGTGGGATTGATGAATAAGATAATCTATCAAGGATATATGACTTGATTTATTCGTGGAAGGATGCAGGTACCTTTTAAAGGTGGAATTAAGGATAGAACATCGGTAACTTAAAATGAATCCTAGGGGAATGCATAAAGGTTGGCATTTCACCCTTAATAGGGATAGTATGAGTTTTGACAGTATGAATTGGAAAGGATTAAGGTAATAACAACCTTTAAGTATCAGTAGAGAATTTTTTTTCAGAAGTATATAAACAATGGTTCTAGTAGTAGTAAATGGTATTTTGATATGCCCTGTATCTAAGGAATACAGGAGGAACGATTCAAGGATAACCCTAGAGGTTTTACAAGGAGAAAGGAAATATTCAAAATTCTCAAGAATAGAAATGTTGATAAAGGAAATATGACGTAATTATAATGATGCCAAGTGGGGCACGTGTTGAACCACGAGAAAGTATGAATCGAACCAGTAAAGGTCGAAATTGTTCAGGGCAATTAGGGCCCAGGATAAAAGATGTTCTAAGTATGATTAAGAGTCAGTCATGACAATGATTAACCTCTAAAGACTGAGGCAATAACTTATGGAAAAATGGTGATATTTTTTTTTACTACTCATCAGATTTTAAGGAATACATCTTCACAAAAGCAGTGATTGAAATGAGGTAGAAAATTATTTGGAGGTGGTTAAAATGACATTGACTGTAAGGAAATTGTACTATCAGGAAAGGCCAAAGAGGTGGCCGACACTTTAAAGGTAAGTGGATAATTATAGGCGCGTGTGCCAAAAGAATACAGTAATGATGGTTAAAACTGTGAAGGTTGTATTATGGTTTGGAAGATTGACATTCCTTCTGATGACTGTGCAATACCCAACCGTAATAGTAGTTGGTAAAGGTTTAATTCATGTAATCGCCATGAACGGGCTATCTATCTTAGAAGGTCCTATCTTGAGATAAGCCAGGACCATGTTTCAAAAGGGACTAGATGAACCCTTGAGTTAATTCTTCTATTTAGGGCGTATGATTAAGAATGGTATTAACCTACTATCGTTGCTTTGATTGAAACTCTTCTGCACTTTTATCTGCTTCATGTCATGTATGTATGTCAGGATCAGGAGTGTTCTTCATAAATCAGGAATGGTGATTATGTTACCTCCTTAGAATGATTTGATACGACATGTATAGACTCCGTATGGTTAGATATTAAGATTTTATGGAAAAGTGAATGACGACAGTATGTCAGTGGTGGACCATAGTAAGGCAGCAATGATTCTGCGAGTAGTGAGCTGATTACAACCATGAGAGTTGTATTGGAATGGGTGTTGAGATTGAGTACCACTAATCGGGTCGTGGTAGTGTATAAGTTATCATTGATAGACTAATTAAGTAGAGTATCTACCTAGTGAATTATTATTCTTTCTTATCAATAGAGAGTCGTATTATTATACGAGGAAGGTTGCGGTGCAAGCATAGAATTCAAGTAACGATGATGTCTAGAATGAGATCCCAGATTCGATTTTCGATGTCGAGGGAGTTTCAAAGGTAATTGTGTATAAGCTCGAGGAAGGGCATGGGTCCATAGAATGATGGACGGGTTAGCGAAAATATTTAGGCACGTGAAATGCGATGCTATAATACTTGATGTTGATATAAATACATATATGTTTTGTTCTTCTATGACAAACCTCTATAGTTCAGAGGTAGATTCCAAGCCAGATATTTTATGGCAATATTTTTTACATATATACAATTCTCTTCAGTTCGTTCTTTTCTCTTCTTTTCATTTCATGTAAGCTGAGAAGAACAACCCTTCCAGAAGGGGAGGTATTGCCGAATGACTATCTATCTGTGTGATAGAAGCCGAGTAGGATACCAGCTATTGTTTAATTGCTTGTCAAGTACTAAAGGCTGGCCACCTTCTGTACTAACTATGCGATATAACAAGTGTTCATGATCATAGTGATCTCTCAACAAATTCCTTTACTTCTATATGATTGATCAAATTTTAGAAAATAGAAACATCTGAAAAAGGAGTAGTAAAGTTATGGCGGTATTCAGAATGGAAGCACATTCGTGATACTAAGGTTGGCATGGTTATTAAAAGGTTATAGAACGCTAACGAGCAAAAGTATAACCAGTATAATATTAGGAACGGAAGGTAGTAGCGATTACGAACTCGAAAAGAATGGGTATTGAGAAGCAAAAGCTCTAATGCTAAAAGCTATAATGAGAGTCTGTGCAATAGACTTGAAAGAAATTGGAATGATCACTTAACACGGATTGAGTTTTCTTACGACAATAGATCATATGTCAGTATTGAGATATCGCCTTATGAGATCCTTGAGGGAAGACAATATCGATCTCCCTTATGTTAGGATGAAGTTGTAGAGCGCAAGATGCTCGGACCAGCAGTGGTCTAAAGGACCAAGGATATGATAGATCTAATCAGAGGACGGCTGGTAGTAGCCCAAGATGGACATAAGAAGTATGTTGATTTGACACGAAAGGATAAAGAGTACGAAATAGGGGACCTAGTAATGTTATAGGTATCCCTTGGAAAGGATTGATGAGGCTCGGAAAGAAAGGAAAGCTAAGTTTACAATTTGTTGGACCCTCGGATATATTAAGACGTTTGGGAGGTTAGCATATGAGCTAGCCTTACCCCCGAACCTGCAACAAGCACGTATCAATGTTAAGGAAGAGTAATTCGAATGCCAGATAAATAGGGGCATATGAGCACATAGACATGCAACCCGACGTAACCTATATGGAGCAACCAGGAAGGGTATAGAGTGAAAAAGGAACAAGTGCTTAGGAGAAGGGTTATCAAACTAGGCAGAGTTTGGTGGTAGGACCACAATATTGGAAAATTTACTTGAGAGTTAGAAAGTGCAATGCTAAGAGAGTATCCCTGTTCATTTTCTATCTGATTCCGGGACGGAATCCTTTTAAGGAGGGGAGACTGTAATAACCCCAATTTTTGGAAATTTTTGAAACCCTTATAAATAGTGTTTTTTCTGAATGAGAAAACTTTTCATGCCACACTATGTAGGGGTTCTGTTATGGATATTCTGAGATTTTATTAGTACTCTATATGGTATATAAGTGTATGTAAAGATCGTCAGAATCCAATTCCGAACACTTTGATTTTTCCCGAAAATCCACTAGATACGGAAAGAATTGAGTATAAGGTAACATGATTAAAAGGATTTAAATTCAAGGATTATAAGAGAGGATCATAAAAGGAATATAATGTATTGAGAAAGGTTAAGGGAACCCAAGTAATAAGATCCCGGGTATGATCCCCCAAACGATAAACGAGAACGAAAGTTAAGTGAACCGTATAACAGATCAGCGGTCATTAGCCAAGTAATTAAGAGCTAATCAAAGAGGTTAGTGATGATGATGTCACCACACCAACAAGAAGATGACAAGTGTGGGAAGATGACATAGGAGGATGACATAAGCATGACCAAAGGGAAGGTATTGTTGGTTGATTTCAAGCCACACAAATTTTACCATGGTTAAAAGGTAATTAACAAAACAAAAGGATATCAACCAAGCTTTTTATGCACAAAGATCAAGAAAACAAAGCAAGCTTCTCTCTCCCCCCTTTTCATCTTCTTCATTTCGAATTTTTCACCAAAATGGTGAATTAGAAATTCAAAACACAAGCTATACTCCATGGAAAATTATAAGGTTTGTTTCTTTGGATCCTATATTTCATAACTAAGAAGAGCAAGTAGTTTGAGTGCTTGAATCAAAGGTTTTCTATCTCAAACAAATCATTTTAGTTTAGGGTGAATAGTAACTTTCAAGAACAAATTTGTGATTCTTGATTTTATTTGCAAGGTCAAGGTAGCTTAAGCATATATTAAGGCTTCCATGGACATTCCAAGGATCTTTCATGGATTAAAAGCTTCAAGGAAGGTATAATCTCTTAACCAAGATTTGTTATTGAATGTTAAGAGCATAATATGAGTAATATAGTTCATGAGAGGCTTGATGGTTGTGTATGTAGAGATTAGTTGGTTTTGGGTTGTTTTTGGAGTTGTAAATCTTGGTTGTTGATTAATGAACTTAAGTGTAGTTTAAATTCATGATAAAGAATAGTATAAATTGTTAATGTTGAGTTGTTGGGGCTGTTATGATAAAGTATGGATGGAGTTTTGATTGGGTTGTGAATTGGGATTGATTGGTGGTTGAATTGGTTGGTAAAATTTTGGGAAATCGCGTAAATATAGCCGTCGTAATGTCCGATTTTCTTTGGACTATTTTTGTGCATAACATTAGGACCCGAGAACCCCCTGCTAGATTATGACCACTGCCATGTTTAGATAGCTCATGTTACGAGCTTCGTTTTGATATGTAGTTCGTTTGATTCCGATGTACGGTTTAGGAAAAACGACCGTTTTAAGTAACGGTGTTTCGCGAACGAAACATTTCCCCTCGCCTTACTTTGAAACCTTGGTTAAAGACCTTAAAGGACTAATTGGAGTATGAAACAATTATGTAAGGTGGATTAGGTAGTTGGTAAGGTACTCGCAAAAGAATCGCCATAAAACCCTTAATGGTTAATTTATTAAAAATGGTGGAGCCGAGAGTACTCGAGCGACTTAAGTAAACCGTTAAGCGCGAAAGCGAACATTAGGACTCTAAATGGTTAAAGTCTAGTTTCTTAAGCGACCGGGGTTTAATTCCGACTTATGTTGTTGTTCATAGGTTATCGGACCCACTCTAAGCGTAAGTCTATCAGGGAGCACTCAGGCAAGTTTTCTACCCGTTATACTGTTGTTGTGATGTAAATATATGTATATGCATTATCTTGTGATATTGCATGATTGTTATTAGCAAATTTTGCGATATATTGGAGCATGCTGCTATGGTATATATGCATGTCTGTTTCATAATCTGGTTATCTATATGTTGATTTCAATGCTTATAGTTGCATAATACCTATGCTAGAAATAAGCAAGTAGTTGCGTATACCCTTAGTATAGGGGATAAAAGGTGAACATATTTCTAAACCGGGAGTCGATGTTCCCGAGTATATTATATATATATATATATATATATATATGGATATAGTTTTTAAAACTATTGATCGAATAAGGTTTATTCGATACCTTTATTTTACTTAATTGAATATTATTTTGAATATTCATTCGAGGGCTTATGACTCAGTTTATTTTATTATTTGAATATTATTTGAATATTCATTCGAGGGCTTATGACTCAGTTTATTTTATTATTTGAATATTATTTGAATATTCATTCGAGGGCTTATGACTCAGTTTATATTATTATTGAATATTACTTGGATATTCATTTGAGGATGTATGACTCCTTTATTTTATGAATATTATTTATAGTATTCATTCGAGGTATTATGACTCCGCTTATTACTTAATAATATTCTTTATTGTATTAAAGAATAAGGTGTCGATAATCAAACTTATTTTTGATTATTCAAATAAAGATATTACTTTCGTATAAGTATATCTTTGATTATTTGCTACTCGTTTCAAGTATAAGTTTTAATACTTCTACTTCAATTATTTTTATAAAGATTATTCTTTATGGGAATATTATTTAAATAATAATATTCAGATATTTTCTAATATATTGGGACTGATTTATTTTGTTAAATCAGCATCACTCTAAACATTCTTAAAAATGTTTTGCGAGTCTTCAAAATGATTTTTAAAAGTTAGAGCGGATCCCAAAACTCATTTTTATATTTAAGATCCTCCTTTCGAAGGGGATTTAAATACTCGCTCAAAACCTGAGGGATCCGGCTCTGTGGTGTGTTTTATATTCGCAACAAGGTTGCTGTCTTGATAAAAGAGTTTTTGATTACTTACCCAATACTCGGGAAGTAAAATTCTTGGAACAAGTTAATCCATTAACAGGCATCGCCTGGGAAATATCGGTGAGTTTTCCTTTCCAACTAGATACGACTTCTTGGTGGAGCCGTATCAACAAGTTTCTACTTGGGGAAAGGGGGGACGAGCTTTATGTTTCAGAGTCATGGATATCATCTGAACTAGGAGTGGCGTAAGTGGTCGAGTAGCGCCGGCCCAGCCTTATTATATTGGCCCAAATGGCCTGGAAGTTCCGCTAAGGCGGTCCATTCCTTAGGAGTTCAGTGTTCGGTTGACAAGTAAATCCGACAGGTTCTCCTCTACATGTAGAAAATGGTGGGGTTGCACTACTACGACTGATCATCGTAAGTGGTCTTCCTGGCGCGGTAAACTCCCGTAATGAGTTCATCATCCAATTGGATAATTTCTGCAACACTACCCAGAGCACTTCGATAGAAAGGCTACGGTTGGGCGATTGTTGAGTGTTGGCAGGGTCAAGTTTTCAAAATGATGTTTACATCAAATGAAGTATCTCATAACTTCATTTTATTTTGATGATATTTTAAAGGTTGAATATATTCAAGTATTATCTTGTAGTCTCATCTATGTGATGAACTTTTGAACTAATTATAACTTGAACGGTGGTAGTTCAAGTAGTATTTGGAAAAGATATAAGTATATTGGAGTATCTTGTAACTTCATCTTTTAAACTTATATCTAGTAAATGATTATCTTATGCATGATAAATATTTTCAGAATAATGTTGAGACAAGGTTAGATATATGAGATCACCTTGCAACGATATTTTTATACAGTTATACACTGGAACTCTGTGTGTATTATGCATGGAAGAGGACTTCCAATATTTTGAAAAGTATATATGAATATATATATATACACTGAATATTTTGCGACTTCATCGCATTAAGATATCAACTTGGTTCATTTCTTTTGACCAAGACTTTCATGAGTACTATGAGAAGACTCATATATTGTTAATCATTATACATATTATTTTGGTGGGCTTGCTGCTCACCCTTGCTTTATTTCTTCATCACACAACAACAGTTAGGAAAGATGGCCAGACTCCAGCAGACCCAGCGCAAGCGCGTGGGAAGCGTCCTGCGTCTTCCCGATGATGTTGTAGCTGCTATAGCTGCAGAGGTAGATCCATTGTAGTTCAGACCATCTACTTTTGAGAATCAAATTATGTATAATTATAACTTGTGGCAGATAATGGCAATTAACTGTAAATTTATCAAGTAATCATTTTGGGTTGTAATAACTTTTAAATGGTGGATTCAAAGACTTGTACTTATTTAAATTTCATCTCTGAGACTATAACGTGTGGTGTGTGTATTTATGGTGGGGTCACAGTACAGAGTAGTTGAGTAATTATTAAGATTGGGTGTTATTAAGGGAAATGGAACTCGTGATGACCCGGATCCCCGACCCCGGATCTGGGGGTGTTACAGTCCTTATCTGATCGTCCTTCAGCACTTAAGTTCTGATATCTGTCTCCTGATACTTATCTCCTGATAACATAAGTACTGATATCCCTTAAGTTCTGACGTCCAGTATAAGTACTGATCAGTTAAGTACTGATTTGTTCTGTTCAAATAAGATCTGAAATCTAAACATAAAACATATTAGCCATGACATTATCAAATATATCTAACAATCTCCCCCAACTTGTAAATTAGCAAAATATACAAGTTTAACAGATATTTGATGATGTCAAAAACATTAAGTACAAATGCATGAGAAATAGACAAGATAACTACAACTTACAGTCCTTAAAACTTTTACCAATTCAACTTCTGATAACAACTTTAGTCTGTATACACATCAGAATTTAAGTAGTTGTAGATCTTTGACTTGGCTTCATCATTTTCTGATCTCTCTGATGTCAGGAGTTGTTCTGAGATAATTCTTCAACAAACATTTCTCAGCATATCTGAGTTCATCAATCATTCTCCGTTTGACATCTTTAAGCTCTGCAGTATCTTCACCAGTTTGAAATATTGCAGCTCTGAGATCATTAATCTTTGCTTTTCTCAACTCCCGATCTAGTCTTATGACATAAGCTTTGTCAGACTCTAGATTGAATTCAAGCCCCTTAATACCAAGATATGTTCTGATCTGTGCAGTATTAGGCTTCATATCAACAATATCACCATTGTGATTTCTGTACTTTGGAACATATATGCTGTCAGACTTAACAGAATAAAGTCTTTTCTGTCTCTGAATCTGTTCTTTCAAATAATTTGCAGCAGTCCCTGTCAATCTGTCATCCACTTGAAGTAAGAATAATACATGCTCCAATTCTTCAAAATACTTCAATGGAATGGCATTTTGTCTTATATGATAAACCCTACCATCTGTCATGAAATACAACAAGATGTGTTCCTTCAAGTAGGTATGGTAAACCATTTGTACAGATTCCAATTGATTCAATCTTTCAGGAGTTGCTCCAATTCCTGGTTCACACAAGGAAGTTGGATCATTGGTAGTGTTGTGTACTCTTCTTTCATCAGCACTTCCCAATCCAGTTTTATCTCTTGCTTCCTTTCCAGTAACTACTCTAGCTTCAAAACGACTCACAGTAGTCTTCAAAGGTTGAGTTTGTTTTGCTTTAGTGAATCCTGGTAGGAGTGTTTTTGATCTTCCTTCTGATATCAAGTTAACTTGAGCTGTGTCAGAGGTTACTTGCTTCTTTTGAATATCAGAACTTTTAATTTCTTGACTCTGAACAACTTGAGCTGTGTCAGAGGTTGTTTTAAGAACTTTTCTTGAAGTCAGAGCAAGATTATCTTTGTCATCAGTAATTTCTTCATCTTCAGGAGGTACATAAACTTTAACAGGTTCACCAACCTTTTCTTTACCCTTGGATCTTGGATCTATCTTTGGTTGTGATTTAGCAAATGTTGCTTCAGTTTGTGCCTTTTCTTTAATCACAATACCTTTCAGTTTTGGAAGTGACTTTTTACCAGAAGCTTCGGATTTAGATGTGACTTTCTCTGATTTAAGTCTAGCTTCTTCTTCCTTTAAACTTTCCAAGTCCATTCCTGGATTTTCTTGAAGAAATAACTGTCTTGACATTTCTTCATCAAGATCTAGAAGTTCATCAGAATTTATTCTTTTACCAGTATCAGAACTTAATCTCTTCCCAGTATCAGAACTTATCCTGTGACTTGCAATTTCAGCATTTCTTGATGAGAATCTTTTACTTTGACTATGACCTCCACCCATTCCAGAGTTTCCTTGGTCATCTTTTTCATCATCCTTTCCTTGCAGTGTCTTGTCATCCTTGCATTTGGACTTAATCACTTTCTCCCCCTTTTTGGCATCAGCAGGAAGTAGAAGAGAGATAAGCAATTCCACTGAAGATTGGATTTCTGTCAGTTGTGATTGCTGAGAAGCTTGATTTTGCAGAATTTTATCAATCTGTGCTTGTTGGCGATCTTGAGTCTTCTCAATATAAGCAATCCTGTCCATAGATGGTTGAAAGAACTTTTTCTTATCAAGTTTCCAAACTTGTTCTTGTTTGGTAAAGTTCTCCTGAATCTTGTGTATTTCGGCATGAGTAGTTGAATGAAGACCTTGTAGATTTTTAGTACTCAATGCAGTGACACGAAGCTGAGCTTTGAAATCATCAGAATTTAACATTTCATCAGCTTTAGTAAAGTGCTCAGTAAGATGTAACGCAGATGGAATACATGAGACTGAGTTCCATTCCTTAGTCCACTCCTGTCCTGCAGGAGTTTCACTCCAAGGCACTGGTGGTTCCTCTGTAACATACTTCTTTACTAGTTCAGACTTAGAAAGAGGAATGTGTCCTGAAGGACCTGCTGCATCAGTATTTGCAGTTGGAGCAGCATCACCAGTATCTCCAGCATGTGCAACATCAGAACTTATAGAATCAGCATCATCTGATATAATAGCAGTGTGAGTAGCAATGGAGGCGTCAGCATCCTCTAATTGCTGATCTGATGCTAATTTCTGATCAACAGCCAAATCCTGATGCTCACCTAAAGTCTGATCATCAGTGTCTAGATGCAGAAAAGGTGACTTAGATAATTCCAGAGTTTTAATAGCATCAGTAACAGTTGTTGGCAAAAGATTTGTCGCTGTTGGAGCTTCTAAGAAAATTACTCCAGGCACAACTAAGTGTTGATCAGCATTATCAGCACTTGTGCCTTGATGACCAAGAGACACAGATGGGAAATTAGCCTTGTCAGATACAGTTTCCTGAGATGGAGTGGATGGAGAAGAAGTAACTGGAGCAAAATCTTTTTCTTGTGAGATCAGAGATTCCTGATCCCCTTCCTTAGCTGCTTCCTCCTTATCATCTAAAACTGGCCTTTTTGCCCTCTGTTTCTTGTATGTCCTTGGTAATTTAGAGTCCTTGGAAGTGTCAGGAATTGTCATTTTTCTAAGCCTCTTGAGAAGCTTAGATCCTCCAAGTTCAGAATCCTTCTGAGAAATCTTTTTCTCAGCTGCAGTTACCACAGGTTCTGTCACACCCCCAACTTAAATAGCGAAATAAATATAGCTATTACATCTTTTTAATGAGTATTACACAACCAAAATCCAAGATCTTACAGTTTAGGGTTTGGAACAGCCCAACACTACCAACTATTACATCTGATTACAAATACCGAGTCCTCACACAACTATTATTACTTATTCTACCTGAGCTCGAACATAAGCATCAGCATCACAGGTCTTACGGGCAGTCTGCTTGAATCTAACCATAGCTGCTAGCTGTAATATAAGGGTAAAGCAAGAAGTGAGCCAAAAGCTCAACAAGTGCTAATAGTACAACGCAAAACATAAATCGAGATATACCTTTAGGAATGACAATGGAATGACATAATCAATGATAATCGAGAGATAAAACTTATGTGAGTTGGCATCATTTTGCTTACATCAAAACAAATTTTAAAACCATTCTTAATCAAAATCATTTTATGACGCTACGGATTACAGCCGGTGATCAGCCGCGAAGTAATCCCGAACCTCGCTGGGTTCTAAAACATTATTGGGAATCCCTAGGCAACTTTTAAGCCTAATATAAGTGTGGAAAGGACTCGCGTCTCAGTCCAGATCCACCATTCAAGAAAACATTTGTCCCCCTTTGGGACTGAAAAATCCACGTTTTAATCATTTTAAAAACTGATGCCGATTTATGACAAAATCTCTTTCGACTGTAATTATTTTTATCAAGGGATTATAGATCAACTTGAAACACTGGAAATATGACACTAAATCTCAGGGCCATGATCCACTAGACTTTACTATATTAGGGTAATCGAGAGATTTCCATAAACAAGAATTTTGACAAGGAAATTAAGCAAGGCTATTGGATAATATGAAAGAGTAATGCCAAACTAGGCTTAAAGCAATGGTTGTAGACAAGGTATAGGTATTAGAACATCAAGAAGATAAGCATCACTGGTTCCAATAGGATAGAGGTGTTAAAATATAAAGAAAGTGATCATCAGCTCAAGATATAACAGGGTATCAAGCTTTTAGGGTAAGGATAGGGTTATCAAACAATCATGAATGAATTTAAGAAATGATTGGCTTTTAGGTATCAAGATAAAGTTTCTATCGAGGTTATTTCAAGAGTTGAATCAAAGCATCAGGGTGCAATATCAAGATTTCTCAGGGATCAATAGCATGATAATCAAAAGGATCAATAAGGTATTATAACAAATCTCTATTTTATCATGGCATTAAACTATCATGAAAGACTTTTGAACTACTTGCAATACGTACTCGAGGGTTCATGGCATCTCTATGTAACTCAAAGATAAACAAAAGATACTCTTGATTTAAATATATCAAAATGACTCAGGATAATTGCATCGATATATATATGAACTGTTTACAGTAAATACGAAGGTCAAGTTGAATCACTTGCCTTGAGATAGACTGGTCTGGTCTGACTGGTAGGAGCAACAACTGGAGCTTCACTCGACTTTTAAGGCAAGTTTTCCCTCGTCTCGAGATCCTACATAAATAATAATAATCCTCATTATAATATATTCTTTCCATCTTAACCTATTTACAACCCGAAATTAAACATGGATGGCACTTAGGCCTATACACACTTAATTCATATCCACCATTTATATTTTCAAATGTACACACGTAGCCACATAATCACATATCGTATATTAATACCAAATAACATCATATACACCATAATGCCACACTAGGCTTGGATGATCTCGACTCACCACTTAAGTCACTTGGTCGCTAACTAAACAAAGTCTTCAAATTTGGGCTTCCTAACTCAATGTGCCTTTCCTAAATTATCCAAAACCTATTGACCCTCACTTGTGCCTTTTGCTCTACTGACCTTATACTATCTTACAACTATGGTGGTTGACCTAATACTCACTTCTAAGTGTCCTAAAACTATGTGATAAGTGAAAGTGCTCACTGGTGCAAATTTCAGAATGGTAACTAAGGTTTCTTGAGTGCATTAGACACTCTTAAACTACAAGTTTTTCTTCAAAATTTTTACACAAGACTCTCCTGACCTAAGGGCATCTCATAAGCTTGATGTGGCTCAAAGGCCTGGCTTGGGCCTTCTTGGGCCTAAGCTAAAAGTCCAAGGTACCCCTGTTTTTCTGGGCAGAAAATGCCCTGACTTGAATTAACTTGTGACACATGGTTCTAGATCATATCCTATGAACTATGGTTGGAAAAACTTCTCTGACATACCCTCTAACTAAGGCCCAATTGGGCCTAATGAGGGCCTACCCATGACATGGCCAAATCTCCCTATTTCTAAGTTGCAACAAAACTGTCCCCTGCTGGACAGATTTTGTTATTCTACTTGTGCACCTAACCAAATGACATGCAAACCTCCAACCAACTCCTAAAACCTATTATATACTCCCCATACTAACTTCTGGTGGCTTGGGCCTCAAAGTGCACATCAATGACATGGTCAAAACTCACTCTAAACCTCAGGGTACTAAACTGATTTTTCTGCAGAAACTATAACTCTCATTTTCCAAGGTTTTAACTTGACAAACCCAACTAACAACAACTAAATACTTAAACCAAGACCTATACTTGGTATTCTACTGAACTAACTCCCTTTTTCTTAAAATACCCTTGGTGAGATCATCCTTACCTAAGGTGCAACTATGGCAAAACAAAAGAGACTACTCTTAACAAATCGCAAATCTTCATGCCTTTGAAACAACAAGATATATATTTTTATAAAAGATAACCACAAATTATTACCATGCAACAAGAAGCATAAATCAATATTATCATATTATTCCTACTGAAATTAAGGCTCACTAACAAAATCTTTCCAAATAATCAAAATTTCACAACAAACTAAGAGAATTCCACATGCATGCATGCCTTCGGGTTTTTCAAACCAAAACAACATGATTTCCAAATAATTTTTTATCATAATTCAACATGCAAGCCTAACATGGATTACAACTAAATGATCAACTAGCATGCAAAAGGATTTTATCAAGATTTTACTACAAAATTCATGTTATCATCACAAAATACACAAAAATGTTAACAAGGCAACAAAACACCATCCATTCGGCTCCTATCAAGTCATGGCCGAATGGATTAGGGTAAAAACAGCATTCGCATAAGTGTAACACTCTTATGTCTAGCCATTCTTGACCCTATGATACTATAACTCATGGTGAAAGCCTTAGATTCACAAGAATCAAGGAGGTTCACTTTGAGTTTAACCAAAACATCACCATGCAAGGTCAAAACATAGGTTTTTCACTCTAAACTTTTGAAATATATAAGAATAACATATAGGGAGTAAAATTACTTGAATATAAGATGATTGTTTGGGTGAAAGAATGAAGAAATGAAGGGGATGGAGGGCCTCGGCTATGGGATGGCCGAGAGGGAGGGTTGAGCCGAGAGGGAGGGAGGAGAAAAGGGGAGGGTGGAGTGAAAATGGAGTGATCATCACTTTAGTTTTGTTTTTATGTCTTTGACTAGGCTAAATGTGAGTGGATTTAGGAAATGACAAGAGTAACCCTCTAGCTAAAGTTAGGCAAGTTTGCATGCAAGGTCAAGGAGGTAATTTGGCTAGCAAAATGTGAGTTAGTGGGGTGGAGAATGTCTTCTTTGCCCTTTGGTTAAATAGAAGAGAGTTTGCATGCAAGGTTATTCATGTAATTTGATAATTATTAAGCAACTAATTTCCAAAGATTTATTTTTATATAATAAAGTACAAGTTCAAAAATTATAAAATTTATACCATAAAATAACTTGGATTTTTAGAGACTTTATAAAAATCATTTTCAAAATTTGTGTACAAAATGTCTTTTAAAAGAAAATTTTTTCCAAAGCTTAGAATATTCCTTATAAATCAAAAATAAAGAAATTAAATAAATTCTTGCTTTGAAAAATCATATACTACCCAAAGCAAATTTATAATGCATAAATTTTCACTCACACAAACGTACAAGCATTGAATATATTTTTATTTAACTTAATATTATTCACAAATAATATTACATAAAATGCCGGTCGTAACATCCTCTCCCCCTTAAGGGATTCTGTCCCCAGAATCTAAGAGAACAGATGAGGATACCGGGAACGCATATCAGACTCTAACTCCCAAGTCGACTCTTCGACCTTAGGGTTCCTCCAAAGTACTTTCACTAACTTTACTGATTTATTTCTAAGACTCTTTACTTGCCAGTCGAGTACTTTAACCGGTTGCTCCACAAATGACAGGTCTGCCTGAATTTCTACAGGTTCATATTCTATCACATGGCTAGCGTCAGGATTGTACTTCTTAAGCGACGACACATGGAACACATTATGCACATGCTGATACTGAGGTGGTAAGGCCAACTCGTAGGCCACCTTTCCTACTTGACTCAAAATCTCAAAAGGACCTACGTATCTAGGTGCTAACTTTCCTTTCTTGCCAAATCTTATCAACCCTTTCCTAGGTGACACTTTTAGCAACACAGCTTCGCCAATTTGGAATTGAACATCCTTACGCGCTGGATCCGCATACTTCCTCTGTCTATCTTGAGCAGCAAGCAACCTTTTCTGAATTAACTTGACTGAGTCATGCAACTGTTGTACCAATTCTGAGCCGAGAATTCTTCCTTCTCCTACTTCATCCCAACTTGTTGGTGATCTACATTTTCGCCCGTACAAAGCTTCATATGGTGGCATGCCGATACTGGAATGATAGCTGTTGTTATATGAAAATTCAATTAATGGCAGGTGGTCGTCCCAACTTCCAGCAAAATCGATTGCACAACTGCGCAACATGTCTTCAATTGTTTGAATTGTTCTTTCACTCTGGCCATCAGTCTGCGGGTGATACGCCGTGCTCATATTCAACTTCGTGCCAAGACATTCCTGGAATTGCTTCCAGAATCTTGAGTTAAATCGGGGATCTCTGTCTGAAACTATTGATACAGGTACTCCATGCCTTAATACGATTTCGTGCACATACAGATGAACCAACTTGTCCAGTGACGACTTCTCATTTATTGGAAGGAAATGCGCCGACTTCGTAAGACGATCAATTATAACCCATATTGCGTCATGTCCGGACTTTGTTCGTGGTAGTCCTACTATAAAGTCCATAGCGATATTTTCCCATTTCCATTCTGGAATCTTCAGGGGCTGAATTAATCCGCTTGGTCGTTGATGTTCTGCCTTTACTTTCTGACAGGTATAGCACTTCGCAACCCATTCTGCCACGTCTCTTTTCATATTTGGCCACCAAAAGTTCTTCTTTAAGTCTTGATACATCTTGGTGCTTCCCGGGTGGATTGAAAATTTCGAATGGTGGGCTTCATGGAGGATCTCATTCTTTAATTCAGATACATGGGGAATCCATATTCTGGATGAAAACCTTAGTATTCCTTGCTCATCCCTTTTAGTATTAATCTCTTCTCCAGATAACTGATTTTTCTCTTTTTCCATTACTTCCTCTTGATACTTCTTTATCTTTTCCAGTAGTGTTGGCTGAAAGGTCATTGCATGACAAACTTCTTTGACTTTCCCATAAGCACAAAGTTCCAATTCAAATTTTCCGATTTCTTCAGATAACTCTTTTGATGTTATCATTGCATTCAATCTTTCCTTCCGACTCAGCGCATCGGCCACTACGTTCGCCTTTCCAGGATGGTAATTTATCGAACAGTCATAGTCCTTAATCAATTCCAGCCATCTCCTCTGCCTCATATTGAGCCCTTTCTGAGTAAAAATGTACTTTAAGCTCTTGTGATCCGTGTAGATTTCACACTTTTCTCCATAGAGATAGTGTCTCCAAATCTTGAGTGCGAACACTATGGCGGCTAGTTCCAAGTCATGCGTCGGATACTTTAGCTCGTGCGGCTTCAACTGTCTTGACGCATATGCTATTACCTTACTGTGTTGCATCAACACACAACCCAAACCCTTATGTGAAGCGTCGCTGAATATTACAAAATTCCCTTGATCATCGGGAAGTACCAACACCGGAGTTGTTACCAACTTCTGTTTTAACTCTTGAAAGCTATTTTCACATTCTGCACTCCATTCAAACTTTTGATTCTTTCTGGTTAACTTGGTCAATGGTGTGGCGATCTTCGAGAAATCCTTGACGAATCTTCTATAGTATCCGGCCAATCCTAGAAAACTTCGCACTTCCGTAGGAGTCCTTGGCCTCTCCCAACTCATAACTGCCTCAATCTTCGCCGGATCCACTTTAATTCCATCATTTCCAATAACATGCCCCAAAAATTGAACTTCCTTTAACCAAAACTCACATTTGGTAAACTTGGCATACAACTTCTCTTGTCGGAGTATCTCCAATGCTATCCAGAGGTGCTGCATATGTTCTTCTTCCGATTTAGAATAAATAAGGATGTCATCAATAAATACCACGACAAATTTATCCAAATACTTCTTAAATACTCGATTCATCAGATCCATGAATGCGGCCGGAGCGTTGGTCAATCCAAACGGCATTACTAGGAATTCATAATGCCCATATCTGGTCCTAAATGCGGTCTTGGGAATATCTTCTTCCTTGATCTTTAATTGATGGTATCCCGATCTCAAGTCAATCTTCGAAAAACATTTTGCTCCCTTTAACTGATCAAAAAGGTCATCTATCCTTGGTAGCGGGTAGCGGTTCTTGATCGTTACTTTATTCAACTCCCGGTAATCTATGCATAGACGCATACTCCCATCTTTCTTCTTCACAAAGAGAACAGGTGCTCCCCATGGCGACGTACTTGGTCGTATCACTCCCTTATCCAATAATTCTTGTAGCTGGCTCGCCAACTCTTTCATTTCTGCTGGTGCCATCCTATACGGAGCCTTTGAAACTGGTTCCGTGCCTGGAGCAAGGTTGATCTCGAACTCAATTTGTCGATCTGGTGGTAAGCCTGGTAGTTCGTCGGGAAACACATCGGGGAACTCATTAACTACAGGAATATCTTCCATGCTGGGGCTGCCTCTCTCTGAATCCACTACATATGCTAGGAACGACTCACAGCCTTTTCTAAGTAACTTCTTAGCCTGAATAATTGTAAGAAATAGTCGCTCTTGCCTCTGTCCCTTAAATACTACCTTCTCTCCACTCTTCGTCTTTAAATACACTCTCTTGGTCTTATAATTTATCTGAGCGCTATTCTCTCCTAACCAATCCATTCCTAAAATTATATCAAACTCTCCCAGCTTGAAGAGTATCAAGTCGGCCGAGAACTTATATCCCGAAATATCAATCTCACATTTTGGACAAAATTGATTCACAGGAATCTTCTCTTGGTTCGCAATTACCACATTTACTACCTCACTCATAACCGTTTTATCACATTGGATCTTATCAACAAAAGATTCTGATATGAAAGATCTTGTGGCTCCCGAATCAATCAATACTTTGGCTTTGACATTATTGAGTAAAAGTGTACCTGCTATCACCTCAGAATTCTGAACAGCATCTTTCATCTTTAGATCAAATGTCCTTGCTGTTGCTTGCGGGGTTGGTGCGGGTGGTGGAGGTAATGCCAATACCTCAGCTGGCACGCTTGCACTGGTACTTGCCACGTTCATCAGAGCTCTGACTGGTCCTGTTGCCTTACACTCCCTAGCCATGTGTCCAGTCTTCCCACATTTGTAGCACGTAACTCCTGGCTTCGGCATCTTGCACTCATTTGCCAAATGTCCCTTCTGATTGCACCTATAACAGGTCATACTCAGCTTATTGCATACTCCGGGGTGCCTTCTTCCACAGTGCTTGCATTCTGGCCTCTGGAACCTGTTTTCTCCAACTTGCCCTTGGCCTGCCTGATTGTTCCCTTTTGATTCTTGCCTTTTGCCCAAATTTCCTTTCCTTTGAAAATTTCCGCCCTTCTGGAAACCAATCCTCTTTACATTCCGATCTTGCGAACTTCCAGCTTCAGACTTTTCTCCATAAAATGGAACCTTCCTCTTCTTGTTATCCCTCTCTTTCCTTGACTGCATCCCATTATTCTCAATCAGAGCAGCTTTCTGTACTATTCCCGCATAAGTTTCAAGCTCAAACATAGCCACCCTATCTCTGATCCAAGGCTCCAATCCTTGCTGAAATTTCTTTGCTTTTTCTTCCTCAGTGCTAGTATACTTTGTCACAAACCTTGACAACTCAGTGAACTTCTTCTCATATTCCAGTACAGTCATGTTCCCTTGCTTTAACTCAAGAAATTTTAGCTCCATCTGATTCTGCATGTACTTAGGGTAATACTTGTCCAGAAATAACTTCTTAAATCTCTCCCAAGAAATCTGCTGAGTGACTTCCATAGCTTTTACTGATTCCCACCAATAAATGACTTCTCCCTTCAAGAAGTAAGTGGCATACAGCGTTTTCTGATCGTCCCCTAACTGTACCAACTCAAAAGCCCTTTCCATCTCATTGATCCATGTGTTTGCTATCACTGGATCAGTGGTATCATGAAATACAGGTGGATTCACATTCTGAAAAGCCTTGAAAGTGACAATTTGTCTAGGTGGTACTGGTGGTTCAGGTGGTTGGTGTGGCTCACGGTTATCTTGGTTTTCAATTCGTTGTTGAAGAGTTAGTTGTTGTTGAGCTATAGCATTGGTTTGCTGTTGCAAGGTTTCCAGTAGTCGAAGAATATTTGGGTCTGTGGTGAAGGTGGTTGTTGGGTTCTTCTTTTTGGGAGGCATGATCCTGAAATAAGAGTTGTGTCATAACAAATATGAATGATAAAATGATTCGAGGGTATCGCATGGCATTCTTGTTTACATATGGGGTCAAGTTTCCAGATATGATGACAAAACATAAAATAACAGTTGAGAGCAGATGGAACAATAGCACATAATTATTGAAATTTTAAAGGTCACAGTACATAGGATTGGGACATAGTCTGATTCTAGAAATAACAGGCTTATTTAAAGGAAAGACGGAAACAACTGGGGATTCCATAGAGTCTGATAGTACAACAACATGAAAGGTAAATGGAAAGAACTAAGGCTCCACTCCATCTGAACGGGGCTTGGTAGTCTTTTCCTCTCGAAGCGTCTTCACAATGCTCTGGAGCTCATCCGCCACCATCTGAATGACATACTGGCTGGTACGGTCCCGGTGTGCTGGCATCTCCTCAAGCTTAGTGTTAACGTACCGAACCAAGGTCTCAAGTCTCGCAATCATCTGCTCCTTGGGCTTCCCTTCGTAGTTTCGGCTGTCCGGATACACGTTCTTCAGTCGGTCTATCAGTCGGTCGTACTTGCCCTGAAGCATGTCGAACTCGCGCCTCAACTCAGCATACACGGAGAAAGCAATAGTGTCGTCCGACCCAGAGGATGACGAGGAATGCGCCCTTTGCTGACAACCAATAAGAGGAGTATTAATAATAATTTACTTTACCTTCTCTCTCGCGTAATATCTATAACCTACACACAAATCCTATAACCTATTTGGGCTGTCCAGGGACTCTAAACCGTAGCTCTGATACCAAAACCTGTCACACCCCCAACTTAAATAGCGAAATAAATATAGCTATTACATCTTTTTAATGAGTATTACACAACCAAAATCCAAGATCTTACAGTTTAGGGTTTGGAACAGCCCAACACTACCAACTATTACATCTGATTACAAATACCGAGTCCTCACACAACTATTATTACTTATTCTACCTGAGCTCGAACATAAGCATCAGCATCACAGGTCTTACGGGCAGTCTGCTTGAATCTAACCATAGCTGCTAGCTGTAATATAAGGGTAAAGCAAGAAGTGAGCCAAAAGCTCAACAAGTGCTAATAGTACAACGCAAAACATAAATCGAGATATACCTTTAGGAATGACAATGGAATGACATAATCAATGATAATCGAGAGATAAAACTTATGTGAGTTGGCATCATTTTGCTTACATCAAAACAAATTTTAAAACCATTCTTAATCAAAATCATTTTATGACGCTACGGATTACAGCCGGTGATCAGCCGCGAAGTAATCCCGAACCTCGCTGGGTTCTAAAACATTATTGGGAATCCCTAGGCAACTTTTAAGCCTAATATAAGTGTGGAAAGGACTCGCGTCTCAGTCCAGATCCACCATTCAAGAAAACATTTGTCCCCCTTTGGGACTGAAAAATCCACGTTTTAATCATTTTAAAAACTGATGCCGATTTATGACAAAATCTCTTTCGACTGTAATTATTTTTATCAAGGGATTATAGATCAACTTGAAACACTGGAAATATGACACTAAATCTCAGGGCCATGATCCACTAGACTTTACTATATTAGGGTAATCGAGAGATTTCCATAAACAAGAATTTTGACAAGGAAATTAAGCAAGGCTATTGGATAATATGAAAGAGTAATGCCAAACTAGGCTTAAAGCAATGGTTGTAGACAAGGTATAGGTATTAGAACATCAAGAAGATAAGCATCACTGGTTCCAATAGGATAGAGGTGTTAAAATATAAAGAAAGTGATCATCAGCTCAAGATATAACAGGGTATCAAGCTTTTAGGGTAAGGATAGGGTTATCAAACAATCATGAATGAATTTAAGAAATGATTGGCTTTTAGGTATCAAGATAAAGTTTCTATCGAGGTTATTTCAAGAGTTGAATCAAAGCATCAGGGTGCAATATCAAGATTTCTCAGGGATCAATAGCATGATAATCAAAAGGATCAATAAGGTATTATAACAAATCTCTATTTTATCATGGCATTAAACTATCATGAAAGACTTTTGAACTACTTGCAATACGTACTCGAGGGTTCATGGCATCTCTATGTAACTCAAAGATAAACAAAAGATACTCTTGATTTAAATATATCAAAATGACTCAGGATAATTGCATCGATATATATATGAACTGTTTACAGTAAATACGAAGGTCAAGTTGAATCACTTGCCTTGAGATAGACTGGTCTGGTCTGACTGGTAGGAGCAACAACTGGAGCTTCACTCGACTTTTAAGGCAAGTTTTCCCTCGTCTCGAGATCCTACATAAATAATAATAATCCTCATTATAATATATTCTTTCCATCTTAACCTATTTACAACCCGAAATTAAACATGGATGGCACTTAGGCCTATACACACTTAATTCATATCCACCATTTATATTTTCAAATGTACACACGTAGCCACATAATCACATATCGTATATTAATACCAAATAACATCATATACACCATAATGCCACACTAGGCTTGGATGATCTCGACTCACCACTTAAGTCACTTGGTCGCTAACTAAACAAAGTCTTCAAATTTGGGCTTCCTAACTCAATGTGCCTTTCCTAAATTATCCAAAACCTATTGACCCTCACTTGTGCCTTTTGCTCTACTGACCTTATACTATCTTACAACTATGGTGGTTGACCTAATACTCACTTCTAAGTGTCCTAAAACTATGTGATAAGTGAAAGTGCTCACTGGTGCAAATTTCAGAATGGTAACTAAGGTTTCTTGAGTGCATTAGACACTCTTAAACTACAAGTTTTTCTTCAAAATTTTTACACAAGACTCTCCTGACCTAAGGGCATCTCATAAGCTTGATGTGGCTCAAAGGCCTGGCTTGGGCCTTCTTGGGCCTAAGCTAAAAGTCCAAGGTACCCCTGTTTTTCTGGGCAGAAAATGCCCTGACTTGAATTAACTTGTGACACATGGTTCTAGATCATATCCTATGAACTATGGTTGGAAAAACTTCTCTGACATACCCTCTAACTAAGGCCCAATTGGGCCTAATGAGGGCCTACCCATGACATGGCCAAATCTCCCTATTTCTAAGTTGCAACAAAACTGTCCCCTGCTGGACAGATTTTGTTATTCTACTTGTGCACCTAACCAAATGACATGCAAACCTCCAACCAACTCCTAAAACCTATTATATACTCCCCATACTAACTTCTGGTGGCTTGGGCCTCAAAGTGCACATCAATGACATGGTCAAAACTCACTCTAAACCTCAGGGTACTAAACTGATTTTTCTGCAGAAACTATAACTCTCATTTTCCAAGGTTTTAACTTGACAAACCCAACTAACAACAACTAAATACTTAAACCAAGACCTATACTTGGTATTCTACTGAACTAACTCCCTTTTTCTTAAAATACCCTTGGTGAGATCATCCTTACCTAAGGTGCAACTATGGCAAAACAAAAGAGACTACTCTTAACAAATCGCAAATCTTCATGCCTTTGAAACAACAAGATATATATTTTTATAAAAGATAACCACAAATTATTACCATGCAACAAGAAGCATAAATCAATATTATCATATTATTCCTACTGAAATTAAGGCTCACTAACAAAATCTTTCCAAATAATCAAAATTTCACAACAAACTAAGAGAATTCCACATGCATGCATGCCTTCGGGTTTTTCAAACCAAAACAACATGATTTCCAAATAATTTTTTATCATAATTCAACATGCAAGCCTAACATGGATTACAACTAAATGATCAACTAGCATGCAAAAGGATTTTATCAAGATTTTACTACAAAATTCATGTTATCATCACAAAATACACAAAAATGTTAACAAGGCAACAAAACACCATCCATTCGGCTCCTATCAAGTCATGGCCGAATGGATTAGGGTAAAAACAGCATTCGCATAAGTGTAACACTCTTATGTCTAGCCATTCTTGACCCTATGATACTATAACTCATGGTGAAAGCCTTAGATTCACAAGAATCAAGGAGGTTCACTTTGAGTTTAACCAAAACATCACCATGCAAGGTCAAAACATAGGTTTTTCACTCTAAACTTTTGAAATATATAAGAATAACATATAGGGAGTAAAATTACTTGAATATAAGATGATTGTTTGGGTGAAAGAATGAAGAAATGAAGGGGATGGAGGGCCTCGGCTATGGGATGGCCGAGAGGGAGGGTTGAGCCGAGAGGGAGGGAGGAGAAAAGGGGAGGGTGGAGTGAAAATGGAGTGATCATCACTTTAGTTTTGTTTTTATGTCTTTGACTAGGCTAAATGTGAGTGGATTTAGGAAATGACAAGAGTAACCCTCTAGCTAAAGTTAGGCAAGTTTGCATGCAAGGTCAAGGAGGTAATTTGGCTAGCAAAATGTGAGTTAGTGGGGTGGAGAATGTCTTCTTTGCCCTTTGGTTAAATAGAAGAGAGTTTGCATGCAAGGTTATTCATGTAATTTGATAATTATTAAGCAACTAATTTCCAAAGATTTATTTTTATATAATAAAGTACAAGTTCAAAAATTATAAAATTTATACCATAAAATAACTTGGATTTTTAGAGACTTTATAAAAATCATTTTCAAAATTTGTGTACAAAATGTCTTTTAAAAGAAAATTTTTTCCAAAGCTTAGAATATTCCTTATAAATCAAAAATAAAGAAATTAAATAAATTCTTGCTTTGAAAAATCATATACTACCCAAAGCAAATTTATAATGCATAAATTTTCACTCACACAAACGTACAAGCATTGAATATATTTTTATTTAACTTAATATTATTCACAAATAATATTACATAAAATGCCGGTCGTAACAGGTTCTGAAGAAAGAATCGGTTCCTCAGAATCTGAGTCATCTCTCAAGGTGATCCTCCTCTTCTTCTGAGGTGTGTGAGAAACAGTCTTTGTTCTCTTTGGCTTGGAAGATGTAGGTTTCACATAGGACTTGAGATATGTTCTGAGAGATGGTTGAGAGGTTTGAGGTGGCTGAGTAGAGATGGTAGGTGCTGATGAACCAGGTTCTGATGTTTGAACATCAGGATAAAGTGCAGTGTACTTAACCAAATTTCAACATTTCGAAATTAATCTGAGACTGTTACCAAATTTTACTCACAGATAAGTCAAGTAAAGGGTTAGACTGAAAAATCAGACCTTAGACCTATACCAGAACTTAACAGTCATCAGAACATAATGTCTTAACTCGAACAAGGAATATCTATCTTAGTAAGTTTTCATACAAGTTCTGAGTTATAGTCTTCAGGACTTAATCATCAAAGCATATAACTAGAACGTGTCCTCAGAATTTGTGCAAAGGGACACAGTGACTGTTTCTCTAAAAGAACATAGACCACCACAAAAATTTCATCATTCATATGGAGTGATTTGTGTGTGCATTAAGCTAAATAACTAATAAAGAGGAAAGTCTGATTTACTTCAGTACATCTTAGAAATAAGTCATAATTAAAATTTTGCTAAAGAGCTGTCATTATCCTGAAACCTACTGATAAATGAGTTCATGCATGAGTCCACCTCAACTGTTTTTGTGCTAATTTTATGCATCTTTGAAATTCTCTTTTACAGTGGCTTCTCAGTGTAAGTGAGTCACGACTGCTTATCAGAATTTATGCTATTATCAGAGTATTTCTCCAGTAATCATAGAGTGTGAACAGTCACCAAGAAAATATTTTGCTTTTCTAATGCATATTTACTTAATACCAGCTATGCACTTGGGTCGTCCCATTCACATTTGTACTCTAGATCTCAAAGGAGTACCTGATATTATTCTTTGATTCTTGTTCTTCTTCTTTTGATAAGGGAGGTTTATCAGCACTTAGTACATTCAGCAGTTTTACTAGAATCAGAACTTAAACAGATGAGTAGCATTATTCTAATTTGGGACTTAGTAATAAGATGAATAAAGTAAACTAAACTAAGCTCAAGTATCAGAATTTGCTTGTGTCATAAGATTTCCACAGAAATAATTACTTCTTTCATGGGATCATTTGTTTATTGAAGACTAGTAGGTCAGTATCTAGCACAATTATCCTCATAGGATTGAATGATTACTTAAACAGATATATCACTTATTAGAGTTAAGAGATATGTATCAGACAACAGTCAGTACTTAAAAACATTTATCAATTAATGCACATAATATACAAACAGATTAATTCTGTAAATACTGATCATAAAGTCTGATAACATAGAACAAGTTTAAGCAGATTTAGAGAAAGAACCTGGAATCATTCCAAGTTCATTTACCAATTTTGTAAAGGTAGCTTCACACAGTGGTTTTGTGAAGATATCTGCTACTTGTTGATCTGTGGGAACAAAATGCAATTCCACTATACCTTCATCCACATGTTCCCTGATGAAATGGTACCTGATGCTGATGTGCTTTGTCATAGAGTGTTGAACTGGATTACCTGTCATAGCAATAGCACTTTGATTATCACAGTAAATAGGGATTTTGAAATATGTTAACCCATAATCCAGTAACTGATTCTTCATCCAAAGAATCTGTGCACAGCAGCTTCCTGCAGCAATATACTCTGCTTCTGCAGTTGATGTGGAAATTGACTTTTGTTTCTTGCTATACCAAGAAACCAACCTGCCTCCAAGAAATTGGCAGCTACCACTTGTGCTTTTCCTGTCAATTTTGCAACCTGCAAAATCTGCATCTGAGTAACCTATTAATTTAAAATCTGATTCTCTAGGATACCATAATCCTAGATCAGCTGTTCCTTTAAGATACTTAAAGATTCTTTTTACAGCTGTTAAGTGAGGTTCTCTTGGATCTGCTTGAAATCTTGCACAAAGACAGGTAGCAAACATGATATCTGGTCTACTAGCGGTTAGATAGAGAAGTGAGCCAATCATACCTCTGTAATCAGTAATATCTACTGAATTACCAGTATCCTTGTCCAGTTTTGTTGCAGTGGCCATGGGAGTGGATGCACTTGAACAGTCTTGCATTCCAAATTTCTTCAGCAAGTTTCTGGTGTACTTAGATTGACAAATAAAAGTTCCTTCTTCACTCTGCTTGACTTGAAGGCCCAGAAAATAACTAAGTTCTCCCATCATACTCATCTGATATCTTGACTGCATTAGTTTGGCAAACTTTTTGCAAAGTTTGTCATTTGGAGACCCAAAAATAATATCATCAACATAAATCTGGATCAAAAGTAAGTCCGTGCCATGGTTGAGATAGAACAGTGTTTTGTCAATAGTTCCTCTGTTGAATCCACTTTCCAGAAGAAACTGAGCTAAAGTCTCATACCATGCTCTAGGAGCTTGCTTAAGTCCATAAAGTGCTTTATCAAGCCTGTAGACATAATCTGGATGTTTGGAATCTACAAAGCCTGGAGGTTGTTCAACATATACTTCCTCTTCCAATTCTCCATTGAGAAAAGCACTTTTCACATCCATTTGAAAGACAGTAAACTTTTTGTGAGCAGCATAAGCCATGAATATCCTTATGGCTTCTAACCTAGCAACTGGCGCAAATGTTTCATCATAGTCAATTCCCTCCTGTTGAGAATATCCTTTTGCAACCAGCCTTGCCTTGTTCCTTACAATTATGCCATCACTGTCAGTTTTGTTTCTGAATACCCACTTTGTACCAACAACCGATCTATTCTTAGGTCTTGGCACTAAGGTCCAGACTTTGTTTCTTTCAAATTCATTCAACTCTTCCTGCATTGCTTGCACCCAATCAGCATCTTGAAGAGCTTCTTCCACTTTCTTTGGCTCAGACTGAGAGAGAAAAGAATTGTAAAGACATTCATTCGAAGTACCTGTTCTAGTTCTGACACCTGCCTCAGGATTTCCAATTATCAAATCAGGTGTATGTGATTTTGTCCACTTCCTTGCAGATGGAAGATTTTCTCTAGAACTGAATGCTCCCCCATGATTCATGCTGTCTTCGATTTCATTTTCTGATGCTCCCCCTGAAACTATGCTCTCTGAGTTGGATCCTTCAGCATTTAGATTTTCAGTACTGTCAGTACTTGGCTTATCAGAACTTGACGAATCAGAATTTGAAGAGCCAGATGTATGTTCGGATGCTTCTTGAGATGTGATAATATCTTGAGTATGCTCCCCCTGCATTTGTGCATCTTCCTTTGACGTAGTCACCACAGTTTCAATAACATCAGAGTTTAATCCATCAGAATTTACAGTATCAGGACTTAGACTGTCAGGACTTGAGGTATCAGAATATGAATCTTCATTTTCAAATCTCAGCTGATCATGATCAATGCAATCTTCAAGTCCAGTGATCTTCTTGTCATCAAAAGAGACATTGATAGATTCCATGACCACTTTTGTTCTCAAATTATAGACTCTGAAGGCTTTTGTAGAAAGTGGATATCCAACAAAGATTCCCTCATCAGCTTTTAGATCAAACTTGGATAGCTGTTCAGGATGAGTCTTGAGAACAAAACACTTACATCCAAATACATGAAAGTATTTGAGATTTGGCTTCTTGTTCTTCACCATCTCATATGGTGTTTTTCCATGCTTGTTAATGAGTGTTGCATTTTGAGTAAAACAAGCAGTCTGCACAGCTTCAGCCCAGAAATAGGTTGGAAGCTTTGCTTCTTCAAGCATTGTTCGTGCAGCTTCAATGAGAGTTCTATTCTTCCTTTCAACAACTCCATTTTGCTGTGGAGTTCCAGGAGCAGAAAATTCCTGCTTTATTCCATGATTTTTGCAGAACTCTTCCATTATCAGATTCTTGAATTCAGTGCCATTATCACTCCTCAAAATTTTCACAGAATCTTTGATCAATTTATCCAGATGTTTGACATGATCAATCAGGATAGATGCAGTTTCACTTTTTGTGTGCAAGAAATACACCCATGTGTATCTGGTGAACTCATCTACTATGACCAACGCATATTTCTTCTTTGCAATAGACATGACATTCACTGGACCAAATAGATCAACATGAAGTAGATAATAAGGCTCAAGAATTAATGATTCAGTCTTGCTCTTGAACGAAGATTTTCTTTGTTTAGCCTTCTGACATGAGTCACAAAGACCATCAGGAACAATCACTGATTTTGGCAGTCCTCTCACAAGATCTTTCTTGATCAGTTCATTTATCTTGTTGAAGTTTAAATGAGAGAGTTTCTTGTGCCAATTCCAGCTTTCTTCAGTTGAGGCTCTACTCACTAAACAGATTGCAGAACCATCAGAACTTGTTGAAAGCTTAGCTTCATAAATGTTACCACGCCTGAATCCCTTCAGAACAATTTTTTCTTTAGATTTACTAACTATTTCACAATGTTCTGCAAAGAAATCAACATGATAACCTCTGTCACAGATTTGACTTATACTCAGTAAGTTGTGTTTAAGTCCTGAGACCAGAGCTACATTTTTAATGATGACATTCCCAAGATTGATATTGCCATATCCCAAAGTTTTTCCAATGTTGCCATCTCCATAAGAAACACTTGGGCCAGCTTTCTCCACAAAGTCTGATAGCAGGGCCTTATTTCCAGTCATATGTCCTGAACATCCACTGTCCAGAACTAAAATATTTTTCCTGTTGCCCTGCAATCAAAAAGACCACTAATTATTAGTTTTAAGGACCCAGACTTGCTTGGATCCTTTGGCCTTTTTAGGTTTGTTAACATTTGCAGCGGATTTAGCATCAGATTTTATGTTAACAGTTTTCTTATCAGAACTTATATTACCAGACTTTGAATCAGAACTTACACTAGAAGGAACAACAGAAACTTTCTTTAAAGAAGGTTTTATTTGATAATAATCATAGTACAAACTATGATATTCCTTACAAGTATAAATGGAATGCCATAAACTACCACAATGAAAACAAGGATTTTGTGGTTTGTATCTAACAGACTGACTCTTAACTCCTGATTTTGAAGATAAGGAGTTAATATTCTTATTCTTCCTGCAAAAAGAAGCCAGATGGTTAGAACTTCCACAGTTATGACACGCTTTCCTAGGAGCATCAGGAATAGATTTATAGTTATTGCTTTTATTCACACCTTCCTTTCCATTCCTGTTTTTCCTAGGTGATTTTACCTTGTTTGCATTCTTAACATCTTTCAGCTTATGCTTAAGCTGCTTCTTTGTCATTAAGCCTATGTTAACTTCAGCTGTCTTTTCCTGTTTTAGTTTGTCAGAAGCTAATTCCTTTTTAACTTCTGATTTCTCATTTTCAGATTTTTCAGTTACAAACTTAACAGGTTTTAACTTCGGCTTTTGCTTATCAACAGGCTTAATTTCTACAGTTCCTTTTTCATTTTTATTTTCTCCATAACCTAAGCCCTCTTTCCAGTTTCCACTGCTTAGCAAATTTTGAGTTGTTTTGCCAGAGTTAGTCCAAGTTCTGATAATCTCTCTCTCCTTTTCTAACTCAGTTTTTAGAGATTCATTCATTTTTAGCACTTCATCCCTAACATAAAAAGCATCATCTCTATCCTTCTGAGTTTGATGGAACATGACTAACTCTTTTTCTAAGAAATCATTTCTTTTCCTAAAAGCAAGATTTTCAGAAGTTAATCTTTCACATGTTAAAGTTTGATCTCTATAACTAACAAACATGGTTTTAAGATATCTTCTCAACTCATTAATATCATCAGTATGAAAAGCATAAGTAGTCCGAGGTACCTTTGTTTCAGCAGCTTCAGAACTGCTCTCAGAACTTGATTTATCAACATTTGCCATCAATGCATAGTTCTCCTCACTTTCAGAGTCTGAGGTGTCTGTCCAGCTTTTCTGCTTTGTGACAAGAGCTTTGCCTTTGTCACTCTTGGTCTTCTTGCAATCAGGAGATATGTGGCCTTTCTCACCACAATTATAACATTTAACATTAGCGTAATCTCCTCTGTCAGACTTTCCTCCTCTTCCTTCAGATCTTCTGAAATTCTTCTTATCAGAACTTATGCCTTTCCTGGAAAACTTCTTTCCCTTCCTGAACTTCCTGTATGCAATCTTTGTGATTCCTTTCACCATAAGAGCACACAGCTTCATCATCTCCTCATCAGCATCAGTTTCAGGCAAGCTTTCAGAATCTGAGTCATCATCACTCTTAGAACTTGATGACTCAGTATCAGACTTTATGATAAGAGCTTTACCCTTGTCTTTCTTTGAGGAAGGTGGTTTGGGGGATTCCTCTTCAGCCTTGAGAGCAACTGTCCTTGAATTTCCTCCTTTCCTCTTACTTCTTTGTTCCATCTCAAGTTCATGAGTCTTGAGCATTCCATAGATTTCATCAAGAGTTGTTTCATCAAGATTGTAGTTGTCTCTTATTGTTGTTGCCTTCAAATCCCAACATTCAGGAAGAGCTAACAGGAATTTAAGGTTTGTATCTTCAAGATCATACTCCTTATTAACCAATGACAAGTCATTCAAGAGTTTGACAAATCTATCATATACATCAGTCAATGACTCATTAGTCCTAGAGTCAAAGTGTTCATACTCTTGAGTGAGTATTGTCTTCCTGTTCTTCTTAACTGTTTCAGTTCCTTGACACCTTGTCTCCAGTGCATCCCATATCTCCTTAGCAGTCTTGCAGTTGATTACCCTGTTTGACATTACATTATTAATGGCACTATGCAATAAGTGTCGTACCTTGGCATCCTTAGCAATAGATGCTATATCTTCAGCAGTGTAATCACTCTTTTCCTTTGGTACGGTCTTTGCTGCTTCACCTGCAACTACAACAGCGAGCTTGGTAGGTTTGTGAGGCCCTTTCTTGATTCTATCAAGGTATTCTGGATCTGTTGCTTCCAGAAACATGGTCATCCTTACCTTCCATATGGGATATTCAGATGGTCTCAATATGGGAACTCTGATAGTCTCATATCGACTCTGAGTTGATGTCTTTTATGATTCCTCAGTTTTGGTAGGCTTAGTTGGAGTTTCTGTGTCAGACATGATTGTGTTTGGATCTTTAACTGTATGTGTGTTAACAGAAGGCTCTGATACCACTTGTTAGGTCACACTTTCACTGTAGAGGGGGTGAATACAGTGTTTATTACAATCAAATCAAACTTCAAGAACTTATATAACATAAAACAAACTTTATTGAAACAATAAACTCTGTTACAATCTGGAACTGTTATCTCTCAGTGATGAACAAAATATCACGAGAGCTGCTAGGGTTACAGTAAATAATATTCTCGATAATGATAACACTTATAGTGTAAACCCTATGTCTGTGTTTATATATTACACAGTTACAAGATAATCGCTAATTGATATGGAATATAATTCTGCTTCCTAATATATATCAATCGGATATCTTTTCTTCCAAGTATTCCATTCTTTACGGAATTCCTTCTTCATGCATATCTCTTCTTATGTTTATCTTGATCTTCTTAACTTTAATCAGCTACTGTCCTTATCTGATCGTCCTTCAACACTTAAGTTCTGATATCTATCTCCTGATGCTTATCTCCTGATAACATAAGTACTGATATCCCTTAAGTTCTGACGTCCAGTATAAGTACTGATCAGTTAAGTACTGATTTGTTCTGTTCAAATAAGATCTGAAATCTAAACATAAAACATATTAGCCATGACATTATCAATTATATCTAACACAATATATGAGTTGTTTGAATGTTTACATGTTATATGTTTACTCTGATGTAAATACTCATGATATTGATATTTATTTTAGCAAAGACACACACATCTCAATCTTATTTGTACTCTAATCTAAGACCATGTAATCTCATTTGTGATCTTATCATAACTCTGAATTATAGGTTTAGATCCTACTCAGGATCCTGTGCAACTAGCTTGAGTACTTTGATTAGATTTTATGTGATTAAATCATGTTTTTTGAGTAAATTCTGTGTGAGTTTTGAGCTTCGGACCCTAGGTAACTCTGAAAACACACTTCTTGGTCACTCTGATTCTCTGTTTATACTAGACTAACTTTGTTTATCTTGTGCTAGAATAAATATGCAGCATGACTAATGATAGGTGTGATATATTTATGTTAGGATAAGTTTTAATTGGTTTAGTCTTGTGATTCACTAATCAATTGGTACAGACTTGTTGAATGTACTCTTGCCATAAATGATAAAATTTATGACTTATATGTTGATTCTGTGTGTAATTCTGATGATTAAACTATGCTTATACTCTGTTCAGGATATTAAATTTGGATATACTTCTTATACTCTGATTACCTTGTAAAAGTCTTATAAGTTTGAAACAATGTTCACAGTCTTTCCTCTATAGTGTTATTCTATATTGGACTAACTTGAACTATTTTGAGTTAATGAGATTTGATTGAGTAGTATTATCAAAAGAATCAGGAAGCATAATCATCTGAGACATCCTTCGTGAATCCACATTGTGGTAAGTAAACGTAAAAGATCTCTGGTTCTGAGACCACTTTATTTTTTATCATTATATTCTCTGATATTGTACTTCGGATGTTTGTGATCTTCAACACCCTTAGTGATTTTAGGAACTGCCTAAGAGCCTATCACACCTCATAGGTTCTAACCCAAGTCATTAGAACCAAACACTTCTCAAATAGTATTCCATTACCTTAATCTGATATACACCCATATTTTGTTCCGATTTACTTAATTTTCTGGAGATATCAACTTAGTGATCAGACAAAATTACCATTTGGTATTAGAGTTATGTTGAGAATGAGGAAGATAGTGCCAAGAAGCACCATTTAAGGAAGGAAAGGTCAACCCTACAGCTCTGTATCTCATAAAGAAGTGGAGTATCTATAACCTGAGACATCTGTAAGCACATCTGTATTCTCTCAAAAGGATATGGAGCTGAAAAAGGCATAAAAACAGTTACTAGGTGTATTCTTCCAATAGAATGTTATCTATTAAAAATTCGCGTGTCAGCCTAGGAATCTGTATGAGAGTCACTACCCCTTGATTTAAATAGTTCCAATACACATGTGAGATTCACACACACAAGGAAAGTATTGCCGCAAAAATCATTTAAGCCATATCATGGTCAATAGAAATGCTTGAAATCCTGGATCATGTTTCTGCTCTTTATCTCTGATCTTGAATGAGAACATATGATTCTGGAAGTTGCTCGATCTTAATTCTCATATCCTAGTCTATGATATGTGAAATGATCTTGGACTCTGACTTTTGGGTTCATATCTTGGAGACTCTGATAAGTCCTCACAAACTTTAGAATAAATCTTTATTCCCTAATGGCATATCATTGATCATTGGTTATCTTCTCAGAATTCAAATCTGGAAATGATTTTACTTAGTCAAAATTACAGCTTGTAAATAAGGACTTTGATATCATCTGACGAGTTTATGAGGTATACTTCTTCATGGAAGTTGAGGGATATCAGAAATTATGCCACTTAAAAGAATCCTAATTTTCCCTCTGAGAAGGAACATTTTTGAATCTCTTGACTAAGAGTTTCCATCCTTGAGGGTGGAAGGAAACTTTTCTATGAAAAGGATTTGCTTGCGGGTACACTTGGATGTTTGGAGCTTTGAGTGAGTGACACACTGTGGGACAGAGTGACAAACACTTGAGTGTAGAGTGGAGTGAAACACAATATGAGATAACTAAACAAAAATCACACACTTGCACTGTGAGGAAATAATTACAACATATAATCACTGCACTTGGTTGTTTGATCTTAAGATTACACTCTGATACACTTTGAAGGATTACTCAACTATGGGGGAGAGATTATATAAAAGATTATAGATATTATCAAGATTCAATATTTTTTCTGAAACTAAGAAGGGGAGTTTCCAACTTTATTGTGCTAAGAAGGGGATTCTTCATCTTAAGGGGAGAGATTATTGGGTTTCGATTTTCTGAATTCCAAAATACTTTCTATGTGCTTTTTTGGAAAATCTGAAGATTATTGAAGACAGTATTTGGAAGACATATAACGACTCGTGAATTTTTATTTATTATTTTATACTCGGAGGTGTAATAAAAGTTTAAGTAAATATATAAAAGTTGTGTATTGATTTTGGCAGCGGTTACTGATTGTTATTTAATTATTTATGATTTGTTGATATGTGGGATGGGAATTATATGATTTATTGGTGAGTTATATGATTTTATTTCGCTTGTAAAAGTGATTTTATTGTAATTTACTTCCATTAATATTTGGGTTGTCTTTAAAATTGGTTTTCTAATTTTATAATTTCAATAATTATTTTTAGGACTTTATAAAATTGAGAAATCAATATTTTGTTAATTATTCATTTTTTAAATGATTTCCTGAGTGTGTTCAATGCTAAAATCCATATTAGATTATGGGAATCTTTAAAAATTATGAAACTTATATTTTATTAAGTTCGTATTATTCTGAGAATTTTAAAATTATTTTGGAAATTTTCGGAAATCATTTTACCCGCGCGTTGTTTCGTTATTGGTTAAAAAGCGGGTATAAAGCGTACCTTAAAAATTGTTTAAAAATTTCGAAATTTATGTTTTTATTTACTTCGGGATATTTATAATATTTTAGCGCTGTTTTCGTAATTTTTTGGTGCATTTTGATGTGCAGCTTGTTCGTTATTTTAAAAGAAAACAAACCAGAATTTAAAAAGAACGAGACAGGTATACGTGTAATTCTTGCAGAGGGTTAAATTGCTGAGTGTCCATTTCTTTGATACGTGGCTTGCTATCATAAAATCAAAAGAAAAAAAAAATAAAATCAAAAGGGGGGTTTCCCCTTTTCACTGTGTTGCTCGGCTGTTGTCTCTCTCTCAAAATCTCTCTTCTCTCATCTCTCGTTATCTCTCTCCCTCCTTATCTCTCCTTTCCCGTTTCTTTTTCCCCTTCTTTCTTTTTTTGTTTCCGGCGTTCTTCTCCGGTTTCCCCTGTTACTCAGGTTTCGCCGCCACCGTGCTTTTGTTCCGGTGAGCTTGGTGACTCTGTTGCTCAGTTGGTTTATGCATATATATATATATGTGTGTGCTCTGTGTAATGGTGTATATGTGTGTGTGATTGTGTTTTGTGTGTGTGTATTGTGATGGCAGTGAGGCCGTGTATGCGGTGGACGATGGTTGTGCAGTGTGTGCAGCTGTGTTCTTGGTTCTGTGTTGGGCTTGGTTCTGTGTTGGGCTTTCTGTGCTTTGGGCTTGCTGTTGGGCCTTATTTTGGGCCTCTACGGTTGGGCCGAAATCTGCAGTTGGGCTTGATTGTTATAACTTCTAATTTTTACTTCCTATTTTCTGCAGGGCTTTTGATTAATATTGATTATATTAATTATATATGCGGAGTAATTTTAAGGATTAATCGGTGAAATTTTATGTTGGAAACCCGAGAATTTATCGGGTACCCGCGAAATTTTTCCGCCGTTTGCGATGACTTTTTACGAGCGAACCGTGGACCGTGATGATTTATTCTGAGTCCTAAATTTTATAAATAAATAAAAAAAATGATTTGTGTAAAATATTTTCGGACTTAAATAATTAATTGTATTACGAATTGTGTTGTGGTGCAAGTTGTATGGAACTGGTGAATTTGATAAATATAAATTGTTGAGATTGTTGACGTCGATTGTAATCGACGGGTAGTCTTATAAATAAATAAGATGCTATCAAATTTCCTAAAAATATATATTCGAAAATTTACATAATTACATTCTACATATTACCCCTAACAAAATTTCCGAGTACGTGACCAGGTGATTACGGGTTTGTGTGTATAATAATAATATTAGTCGGGTTATCGAATTGAATTGTTAGAATTTGAGGATATCAAGCATTTCGGTGTAACTAATTAGGGTATTCTGTATTTGTAGATTCCGAGCGAGTTTTCTCAGGACTAAAGCCAGCTTAAAAGCTACTTAGGGTTTTGTAAAGCGTTGCAAGGCAAGTACCCCTGGCCATTCTTTTATGGTTCAGTATATATGAATAACTAAATGTTTTACTTTCATAATGGAACAGAAACATTTTAAGTTACGTATCCCCTGTATTTGAAAATGTTGTTTAAATGATGTTATGGGGAAAAGTAACTTCTGAAAACACCTATCTCTAAACGTGATTTAAATGAAAAGAGGATTTGAATACTGTGATGTGATAGAATTGATTTTGAAAAGAGATAGGTAAAAGTGACGATTTTGAAAACTGGATTAAAACGATCAGATATGGGATACGTTGGAGCCAGAGTAGGCCCATTGAGTTGGCGTAAGAGGCTAATTCGGTTGCGCGCACTGTATAATCGATTAGTCCAGCAGGTCAGAGACCTAGCTAGTCTCTGAGTTCCGGAACAGGTAAATGAAATGGCAGTTGGAGCCGTCTAGTGTTGATAGCCTGATCAGCTGTCTTCACATATCCATTACGTATCTGATTTGGATTTTTTGATTCCCGTAAGAGTACGGGTAGTTGATACAGTGATTTTATAAGAGTGACTAGTATGCTAAAATTGGACTCTGGTATTTTTATAGCACACTGCTACGTTGTTTTAATGAAGCATGCTAGTTAGTGATATCCGGTTTTCTCTAAATTTTGTTGTAAAATGTTGACATCATGATTACAGTTCTGTTCCTATTATTGTTGCATTACTGATTTATCCTGTTATTCATATTTTGGTACTGCTGAGCGATTATGCTCACCCTTGCAAACTGTTATGTATATCTCGCAGATGCCTAGAAGATCAGTCAGACCGACCTATGTTCCCGCCCCTACTGGACCCGGCTCCTCTGAGGTAGTTTGTATCAGGCCATGAGGTCTGAGGAGTTGCTGAATAAAGTTTGTGTGTCTTAGATGTTGAATAAAGAGTCTGTAATAATGAGAACCTGAATTATACTTGAACCTGGATCGGATCTTGGTTCGGGGTCGAGGTAGTATATTTTAATAATAATTCCGTTGTTTATATTTTTGGTAATTGTGTTTAGTGATGTCAACTCCTGACCCCGGGGTTGAGGCCGTCACAGTTGGTATCAGAGCTACAGGTTCAAGTCCCTGATTCAGGTTAGGGATTGTGTCAAGTAGGTGATAACGTGAGTCTTTAAGTGTGAGTCAGCAACTCATATAGAGGAGCAAACCTTTAGAGTCAGTCGAGGGTTCCGACGGCATTACCCTGGCATCTATTAAATGTTTTGATAGAATTGCCTTGACCTGGTTGTGTCTTGCCTGTATATTTATTATCTTAGCAGTGGCCTATTGCGATTTCGAGTTCTCCATCTCGGGAGAATCCTTCTGATTCGGATAGCTCAGATTCGGAGAAACCCCTTGATGCTGTTACTGAGGAGACCCCTATGCCTCCTCCCCCAGTCCCTTCTTTTGTGCCTCGAGATATCCCTGGATCTGGTCCTCGTCCCCGTTGGGTACTTAGGTCTGTGTCTGCTGTCAGGGATTTCCCTTCTGGCTGTGGTCCCAGTTCTTCCATGATGAGACCTCCGGTACCTCCTGTGGCCCCTAGTGGTACTTCTTCACCGATCCCTTATCATGTCCATAGGGCGGTGAATACTTCCTTTATCAGAGATCAGAGTCCAGAGTTTGCTACCCAGTTGGACCAGGTACCTATTGCACCGTTTCAGGGTATTTCTGCCCCTTCCCCTGAGGTGCGAGCCCGTGTGAGAGCATTGACCCAGATGGCTGTAGAGAGGGCTAGATCTGTTGACCGTTTCATTAGTTCAGAGTTCAGAGCTGTGCAGTATCAGGACCTAGTGAACTGGCTAGTGTTTGAGCTAGGTTCCATTGGTGGCAGTGGTAGTGGCTAGACAGAGCTACTATAGAGGGATGCAGAGCTCAGAGTGACTTCTAGGAGTTCTGTGGTTGTTTTCCTTGTATATGTACATTATGCTGTGATAGTTTGTAGTAGGCGAGGCTGTTATGACAGCCAATTTTGGTGTGTATTCGGATGGTTCTTTTTAGTTGGATTTTCAGTTGTACTAGTGGATTCTGTTGGTTATTGTATTCCAGCTGCTTTATCTTATTGTTCAGTATATATATATATATATTGTGCGTTGCTATTATTGTCGTTATTATTATTGTTGTTTCCATTGCTGGCATTTTTGGATCATAATCATTCACTCAGGATGGATCCAATTTTAATGAGGGATGAGAATATTGTCTTAGTGGCAACGCTCTCCTGATTGCACAAACATAAAGTGTTGGAGCAATCCATTTTTTTATATATGACTGTTATGTTTTAGGAGATGCCACCAAAGAGAAATTCTCAGCCCAATAACGGGTCTGCTGGGGATCCTTCCGTGAGTGACATGATGAATTTGTTGCGTCAGCAGTCTGTACAGCTGGCCCAACAGCAACAACATTTCCAGCAGCAACAGCAACAATTACAACAACAACAACAACAACAACAGCTGATACAACAACAACAACATCAAATCCAACAGCAGCAACTATAAATCTAGCAGCAGCATGAGATAAGAGGGGCAAATCAGGATGTTAGTTTTAAATCTTTTCAAGCAGTGAAGCCCCTAGAGTTTAAGGGAGAGGTAGATCCTATTGCTGCCAGGATATGGTTAAAAGAGATGGAAAAGGCGTTTGCGCTCACCAAGGTGAGTGAGAATTTAAAGACTGATTATGCTAGTTATTTTCTAAAGAATGATTTGAATTATTGGTGGGAGTCTACGCGAGCCCTAGAAGGAGAAGGTCCAGTTCCATGGACCAGATTTACAGAGTTATTTTTGGAGTAATACTTTCCAGATTGTCTCCATAGTCAAATGGAAGTGGAATTTTTGGAATTAAAACAAGGGGATAAAAGTGTCATGGAATATGAAGCAAAGTTTACGGAGTTGGCCCGTATATCACCAGAATATGTGAGTTCAGAAGCTCAAAGAGCGAAGCGGTTTCAGCAAGGGTTGAAGCAAGAAATAAGGAGTGGAGTTGTAGCCTTACAACTCAAGACATATACTTCGGTAGTTCAGGCTGCCCTAGTGATAGAAAGTGATCAGAAATTAGCTGCAAAGGAGCAGGGTGAGAGGAAAAGAAAATTTGAAAGTGGACCCGCTAGATCAGAAGCAGGAATAGCGAGTCAGAAGTTTCAACGTTGGTTTGGAAGGAATAAGAATAAGAGGTTCAAGAGGAAGGATGTTCCTCAGGCGAAAATCGGTACTACTTCAGTTAACTCTGCCCCGACGAGAATGAGTAAGCCAGTGACTGATTGTAAGATGTGTGGGAAAAAGCATAGTGGACAGTGCCGAGAGAATGTTAATTGTTTTAAGTGTGGACAGAAAGGTCACTATTCCACGGAATGTAAGTCTGAGATTCAAGGAGTTACCTGTTTTAGTTGCGGCAAAGTGGGACACATAGCTAGGAATTGCAAGTCAGTGACTCAAGGTAATGCTGGAAGGAGTGTGTCCCAAGGACCAGCAACCAGTACTGCGAGAGCTAGGACTTTTAAGATGACCCAGAAGTCTCCAGTTCATGACTCTGATGTGGTTGCAGGTACGCTTATTCTTAATTCCGTACATGTTAACATTTTGTTTGATTCGGGAGCGTCCAAATCTTTTATATTTGTGAATTGTATGAATAAAATGCAGTTGATGTTAGAAGACTTAGACGAACCTCTAACTATAGAAATGGCTAATAAAGATAAAGTACCTGTAAAGCAATTTTGTCCTAGTTGTTCCCTAGAGATTTCGGAGTATATGTTCGCTGTTGACTTAATACCCTTCGAGTTGGGAGACTTTGATGTTATTTTAGGTATGGATTGGTTGTCTCGATATAGGGAAAATATTGATTGTAAGAAAAAGAGAGTTGTTCTCTACACCTCCGATAATAGAAGGATCAGTTACCAAGGGCAGAGGCAAGATATGAAGTTTCTCTCAGTGATGCAAACAAGAAGATTGCTAAGACAAGGATGTGAAGCGTACTTGGCTCATGTAGTGGATACGAAGAAAGAGACCTCTATTTTGGATGACATCCCTATAGTAAGAGAATTCCCTGACGTTTTTCCAGAAGAATTACCAGGATTGCCACCTGATCGTAAGATAGAGTTCTCCATTGACTTGATACCTGGAGCTAAACCAGTTTCTAAGGCTCCATACAGAATGGCCCCGATGGAAATGAAAGAATTGGCTAAGCAACTTCAGGAGTTATTGGATAAAGGAGTTATTCAACCCAGTGTTTCCCCGTGGGGTGCTCCAGTGTTATTTGTGAAGAAAAAGGATGGGAGTATGAGATTGTGTATTGATTACATAGAGCTGAACAAGTTGACGATAAAGAATAAATATCCTTTGCCGCGAATCGATGATTTGTTTGATCAGCTTAAGGGAGCATGTTACTTTTCAATGATTGACTTAAGGTCTGGATACCACCAATTGAAGATAAAGCCCGAGGATATCCCCAAGACTGCATTTCGAACAAGGTATGGCCATTACGAGTTTCTAGTAATGTCGTTTGGATTAACGAATGCGCCAGCGGCTTTCATGGATTTGATGAATAGGGTATACAAGAGTATCTGGATAAGTTTATTATTGTATTTATTGATGACATCCTCATATATTCAAAGAATCCAGAAGATCACGCGGTGCATCTGCAGATTGCCCTTTAAAAGGTAAGAGAAAAGCAATTGTATGCTAAGTTTTATAAGTGTGAGTTTTGGATGACGGAAGTACAGTTCCTTGGTCACGTAATAAGTAAAGAAGGTATCAAAGTAGACCCAGTAAAGATTGAAGCAGTATCAAAATGGGAGCAACCGAAAACACCAACGGAAATAAAAAGTTTTCTTGGATTAACAGGATATTATCGAAGGTTTGTGAAAGATTTCTCGAAGATTGCATCCCCACTAACTAAGTTGACCAGGAAGAATGAGAAGTTCGTTTGGACGGAAAAGTGTGAAGAGAGTTTCCAGGAGTTAAAACGAAGACTAGTGACGGCTCCAGTGTTAGCATTGCCAGATGAGACGGGAAACTTTGTAATTTATAGTGATGCTTCTCTGAAAGGATTGGGATGTGTGTTAATGCAGCATGACAAAGTGATTGCATATGCCTCCAGACAACTAAAGCCTCACGAGTAGAAATATCCAGTTCATGACCTTGAATTAGCGGCTATATTATTTTCTTTAAAGTTATGGCGTCACTACTTGTATGGCGAGAAATGCGACATTTATACAGACCATAAGAGCCTGAAGTACATATTCACGCAGAAAGATCTGAACATGAGGCAGACAAGGTGGTTGGAGTTGATTAAGGACTATGATTGTTCGATTAATTATCACCCAGGTAAAGCCAATGTAGTGGCTGATGCCTTAAGTAGGAAGGAAATGATGAATATGGTTAAGATTACTGAGGAATTGGCATGAGACTTGGAAAGAATGGAAATTGAAGTTCGAGGATCTAACGGAAGTCAAGAGCAACTATATGAAATTACTTTCCAGCCAGTATTGATGGGAAAGATTAGAAGATGTCAAGAAGGAGTTATGGAACAAGAGTTGGATACTTTGATAGGAGAAGAGTTGTGTACTCAAAAAGATAGTCAAGGTTTATATAGGTTTTCGTCCAGAGTTTGGATTCCTGATGTAACAGAGTTGAAGAACGAAGTATTACAGGAAGCACATAACTCTAGGTTTTCTATACACCCTGGTAGCACCAAGATGTACCAGGATTTGAAGAGAAATTTTTGGTGGCCAGGAATGAAGAAGGATATTGCCAATTGGGTAAGTAAGTGTCACGTGTGTCAGATGGTGAAAGCAGAGCATCAACGGCCGAGTGGATTATTACAACCTTTGGAGATTCCCCAGTGGAAATGGGAAGACATTGCCATGGATTTTATAGTGGGATTGCCAAAGACGAGAGCGAATCATGATGCTATTTGGGTAATCATTGATAGATTGACTAAGTCGGCGCATTTTCTTCCGATTAATAAAAGGTATTCATTGGAAAGGTTAGTTAAGTTATACTTGGATGATATAGTTACCAAACATGGAGTTCCCTATTTCTATAGTGTCAGATCGAGACCCGAAATTTAATTCCAGGTTCTTGACTAAATTCCAAGAGTGCCTAGGAATGAAATTGAATATGAGCACCGCATATCATCCTCAAACGGATGGCCAAAGTGAGAGGACGATTCAGATCATAGAGGATATGTTGAGAGTCTGTGTTCTAGATTTTAAGGGTAATTGGGATGAGCACCTACCTTTGATTGAGTTCTCGTATAATAACAGCTACCATGCCAGTATAGGGATGCCACCTTATAAAGCTTTGTATGGACGAAAGTGTAGATCACCATTGTACTGGGATGAGGTAGGAGAAAAGAAAGTGTTAGGCCCTGAGTTGGTTCAGCAGACTAGAGATGCCATATTATTGATTCGGAAAAGATTGGAAGCAGCTCAAGATAGAGAAAGAAAATACGCAGATTTGCATAGGAAAGACATGGACTTTGAGATAGGAGCTTTGGTGTTACTAAAAGTATCGCCTTGGAAAGGGTTAGTATGATTTGGTCAGAAGGGTAAACTTAGCCCTAGATTCATAGGACCCTTTGAAGTTTTGAAGAAAGTGGGAAAGGTCGCTTATGAGATAGCGTTACCACCGCAGTGGCATCACATTCATAATGTGTTCCACGTGTCTATGTTGAAGCCCTACGTCCCTAATTCGACTCAAGTCATAGAATACGAACCGATTGAGCTTCAACCAGATTTGTTTTATGTGGAACAACCGGTCCAAATTTTAGACCGTAAAGAACGAGTCCTTAGGAATAAATCGATTCCTATAGTAAAAGTTTTGTGGAGAAATCCTCGAGTAGAAGAGTCTACTTGGGAATTGGAGTCAGACATGCTTGATAAATATCCTCATTTGTTTAGGTGAATTAGATTCTGGGGACAAAATTTTTTTAAGGGGGAAAGAATATAACGACTCGTGAATTTTTATTTATTATTTTATACTCGGAGGTGTAATAAAAGTTTAAGTAAATAAATAAAAGTTGTGTATTGATTTTGGCAGCGGTTACTGATTGTTATTTAATTATTTATAATTTGTTGATATGTGGGGTGGGAATTATGTGATTTATTGGTGAGTTATATGATTTTATTTCGCTTGTAAAAGTGATTTTATTGTAATTTTAATTCCATAAATATTTGGGTTGTCTTCAAAATTGGTTTTCTAATTTTATAATTTTAATAATTATTTTTAGGACTTTATAAAATTGAGAAATCAATATTTTGTTAATTATTCATTTTTTAAATGATTTTCTGAGTGTGTTAAATGCTAAAATCCATATTTAATTATGGGAATCTTTAAAAATTATGAAACTTATATTTTATTAAGTTCGTATTATTCTGGGAATTTTAAAATTATTTTGGAAATTTTCGGAAATCGTTTTACCCGCGCGTTGTTTCGTTATTGGTTAAAAAGCGGGTATAAAGCGTACCTTAAAAATTGTTTAAAAATTTTGAAATTTATGTTTTTGTGTACTTCGGGATATTTATAATATTTTAGCGCTGTTTTCGTAATTTTTTGGTGCATTTTGATGTGCAGCTTGTTCGTTATTTTAAAAGAAAACAGACCAGAATTTAAAAAGAACGAGACAGGTATACATGTAATTCTTGTAGAGTGTTAAATTGCTGAGTGTCCATTTCTTTGATACGTGGCTTGCTATCAGAAAATCAAAAGAAAAAAAAAATCAAAAGGGGGGTTTCCCCTTTTCACTGTGTTGCTCGGCTGTTGTCTCTCTCTCAAAATCTCTCTTCTCTCATCTCTCGTTATCTCTCTCCCTCCTTATCTCTCCTTTCCCGTTTCTTTTTCCCCTTCTTTCTTTGTTTGTTTCCGGCATTCTTCTCTGGTTTCCCCTGTTACTCAGGTTTCACCGTCGTCATGCTTTTGCTCCGGTGAGCTTGGTGACTCTGTTGCTCAGTTGGTTTATGCATATATATATGTGTGTGTGCTCTGTGTAATGGTGTATATGTGTGCGTGATTGTGTTTTGTGTTTGTGTGTTGTGATGGCTGTGAGGCCGTGTGTGCGGTGGACGACGGTTGTGCAGTTTGTGCAGCTGTGTTCTTGGTTCTGTGTTGGGCTTGGTTCTGTGTTGGGCTTTTTGTGCTTTGGGCTTGCTGTTGGGCCCTTATTTTGGGCCTCCACGGTTGGGTCGAACTCTGTAGTTGGGCTTCATTGTTATAACTTCTAATTTTTATTTCCTATTTTCTGCAGGGCTTTTGATTAATATTGATGATATTAATTATATAAGCGGAGTAATTTTATGGATTAGTCGGTGAAATTTTGCGCTGGAAACCCGAGAATTTATCGGGTACCCGCAAAATTTTGCCGCCGTTTGCGATGACTTTTTACGAGCGAACGGTGGACCGTGATGATTTATTCTGAGTCCTAAATTTTATGAATAAAAAAAATGATTTGCGTAAAATATTTTTGGACTTAAATAATTAATTGTATTATGAATTGTGTTGTGGGTCAAGTTGTATGGAACTGGTGAATTTGATAAATATAAATTGTTGAGATTATTGACGTTGATTGTAATCGATGGGTAGTCTTATAAATAAATAAGATGCTGTCAAATTTCCTAAAAATATATATTCGAAAATGTACATAATTACATTCTACATATTATTCCTAACAATATTTCCGACTACGTGACTAAGTGATTACGGGTTTGTGTGTATAATAATAATACGAGTCGGGTTATCGAATTGAATTGTTAGAATTTGAGGATATCAAGCATGTCGGTGTAACTGATTAGGGTATTCGGTATTTGTAGATTCCGAGCGAGTTTTCTCAGGACTAAAGTCAGCTTAAAAGCTACTTAGGGTTTTTTAAAGCGTTGCAAGGCAAGTACCCCTGACCATTCTTTTATGGTTCAGTATATGTGAATAACTAAATGTTTTACTTTCGTAATGGAACAAAAACATTTTAAGTTACGTATCCCCTGTATTTGAAAATGTTGTTTAAATGATGTTTTGGGGAAAAGTAACTTCTGAAAACACCTATCTCTAAACATGATTTAAATGAAAAGAGGATTTCAATAGTGTGCTGCGATAGAATTGATTTTGAAAAGAGATAGGTAAAAGTGACGATTTTGAAAACTGGATTAAAAGGATCAGATATGGGATACGTTGGGGCCAGAGTAGGCCTATTGAGTTGGCATAAGAGGCTAATTTGGTTGTGCGCACTGTATAACCGATTAGTCTAGCAGGTCAGAGACCTAGCTAGTCTCTGAGTTCCGGAACAGGACTTGAAATGGCAGTTGGAGCCATGAATAAGATGACAGTTGGAGTCGTCTAGTGTTGATAGACTGATCAACTGTCTTCACATATCCATTACGTACGGGTAATTGATACAGTGATTTTATAAGAGTGACTAGTATGCTAAAATTGAACTCTGGTTTTTTTAAGCACACTGCTACATTGTTTTAATGAAGCATGCTAGTTAGTGATATCCGGTTTTTCTCTAAATTTTGTTGTAAAATGTTGATATCATCATTACAGTTCTGTTCCTATTATTGTTGCATTACTGATTTATCCTGTTATTCATATTTTGGTACTGCTGAGCGATTATGCTCACCCTTGCAAACTGTTATGTATATCTCGCAGATTCCTAGAAGATCAGTCAGACCGACCTATGTTCCCGCCCCTACTGGACCCGGCTCCTCTGAGGTAGTTTGTATCAGGCCATGAGGTCTGAGGAGTTGCTGAATAAAGTTTGTGTGTCTTAGATGTTGAATAAAGAGTCTATAATAATGAGAACCTTAATTATACTTGAACCTGGATCGGATCTTGGTTCGGGGTCGAGTTAGTATATTTTAATAATAATTCTGTTATTTATATTTTTGGTAATTGTGTTTAGTGACGTCAACTTCTGACCCCGGGGTTGAGGCCGTCACAAGACATATCTATCTGCAACTTTACATAAGGCAGAGAAGAATATGTTCTCAGCTGAAGCTGAATATGTATAGAAGATGCGGTAGATATAAGATAGCATTATTTCCAAGTCCAGGATTGAAAGTTGAAAGCTGATTAAAGATTTTTGGTTATGGTTAGTTGAGTTACCCTCCAAAATGTGGCTTCTCCATTATTATTTGACCGTCAGGTGTAACAGTCAAATAGGAGGAGATTGTTCAGCAAGTTTGAAGCTATACGTATAACTCAACAATACTGGTTTGAATAACTCAACATAGAACAAGGACTTTGAAATAATCTATATTCCACTAGAATCAGTACAAATTGTTTATTAGGCATATACACAAAGGTTTTGGTAGATACAGTGAAGAAGACGTCAACAGTGATCCGTATGAAGTTCATTAACAAGTTCATGATTCTTAGTTATCAGAATCAGTGTGAATACCTCAAGGATTCTTAGTGAAGTTGTTTATATATGATAGAAGACTTGACAATGATTTGAGAAGAAATAGTACGAAGACCTGAGAGCAGACTAGTTACCTCTGAACCAGACTATTGCACTAGGTGTCAGTGATTCGTAAAAGGAAACTGAGTATTATCATTAGAAAGATTGCCAAGTGAGGATTCGTATCTGGGAATACAGGTCTTATAATTCAGACGAAGACTTAGGAGAGAAAACTTGAAGACATGACAACTTTAGGATTGCAGTGCTCTATAAAAACTAAGTCAAAGTGATCACTACCTTGTAGTAGGAGTCACCCTGATCAGTATATTGAATGTCAGAAGCAATATCCTTGTAATACAGTTCAATATTTAATTACAGGATCTGATCATGACTTGGTACGAGCCCCGGGGAATAAATAAAAGCTAAAATAAAATCAGAAGTGTAGTTTAATTTCCCTTGGTCGCAAGTTAGAGTTTAGTGAGCATGGTATAAATTATTCTAAGGCAAAATCAAGGTCCCTATATATACTACTATGCCTAGTCGCAAGTTAATAATGAGGAAGAGAGAGGAATTCATTCCCATGTGCTACATGCCCCACAGAATTATTTCTCAAGCTTGTACAAGGAACATGGTCGCAAGTTAGCTCCTCCGAGCTATCATGTCGTAACTTAGCTTACCTAGAGCTCTCCAAGGTCGCAAGTTAGAGCCTAAAGGGAGTATGGTCGCAAGTTAGCTCCTCCTAGCTATCATGGTGCAACTTAGCTTACCGAGAGCTCTCCAAGGTCGCAAGTTAGAGCCTAGAGGGAGTATGGTCTCCAGTTAGGGAGTCTAGCAAAGAAACTTAGGCAAAACTTCCTCTTAGGATAGCATGGTCGCAAGTTAGGTTAATTTCATTAAATTAACTAAGTACAAAATCTCTTGCACTATCTTTCCTAGTCGCAAGTTAGACTCCCATGACTGGCCAAGTCGCAAGTTAGCTTAATTTCATGAAATAACAAAGTTCAAAAGGCCTTCTTGTTACCTTTGGTCACAAGTTAGTAATGGAATAGCTCATGGTCGCAGGTTACAAGAATATTTGCAAGTTGTATCAAGGCTAACATTTGATCTTAGTTAAGCCACGTAGTCTTCTTCTCTCTCCAGCCTATCGGCCTATATATCAGTTAGACTTAGATTGAAAATATGTATCTCTCTATTTTTTTCAATAGTGCGAAGCTCTTGCAAAATTGTTTCAGCATTTCTTAAAAGCTTGATTTGACAAGGAGGGGTCATGTCCAATTTGATTCACACCATTTAAAGCCTCACAAACTTGTAACACTCATTATTTAAAGCTTCCCTGATTATATACAATATCATTTGATATGAGCTTTTAATTTTTAGAGTGATAAATAGAACCCTAGATTGATAGCCATTATATTTGGTTCTTTTTGTATTTGTTGCTTTGGATCTTTGTATTTGAAGTTGTAAGCAAACCTCTGAGTATTTATACTTTGAATAAAAGCATATTTACTCAAAATTATTTGTGTGTGTTTATTTCATTTACATAGTTTGATTATCCACTGCAATTAATTTTAGAAAACAAAAAACATACATTAACCCCCTCTGTATGTACCTTTTGGACCTAACAAAATGCAATAGATAACTAGTATGTTGGTGAGGAAGCGTGAAAGACACATAGACTTTCTGTAACTACTTGCAGCTTAGTTTAATGTGGATTATAACATTCAGATAGGTATAAGATTTTAGTAGAAATTATTGTAACTTCATGTAGAGGTTATGAATTATAGTTTAAGATCCTGTAAAGTACATTTGAGTTGTAATAATAGATGTTACATTTTGTACATCATTTCAAAGACTATAACTTGTGTATGTATGATATTGGGGGTCTGTAATATGAATTATTGGATTATTAAAGTAATACTGGTTTTGGATGATTGGATGGTTGTGTGACGACCCACATTCCTGACGCTGGATTTGGGGGCATTACCAAAATGGTATCAGAGCAATAAGTTATAATACTTAAAAACGATAGTGTTAAGAGTTACGTCTAGGTGTGAGACTCACGTAAGAGGTCATAAAGAGTTCGTTATTGGAGTACTGGATGTAGTACCAATGAGTAAGCTAGGCTAAAATTATTACTTCAGGTATTATACTAAGACCAATAGATTTATTAGAGATTATCAGAATGACAAAAAGAGAATTTGGAATCATACATGAATTTGAAATGACATTTGTATAGGGCAAAGAGCTGAGCCACCGTAGCATTTGAGGAAAAGACGGTATTAGCAACATCATATGTTCATTTGGATAACATGATCCTCGTTACTCGTCATTTTTTATAGGTTTCCCATGAGAGGAAATCATATGTGAGATGTTAAGACGAAAACACGCGTTAAAAATACACATAAGTACACGCGTTCCCAAGTAATATATAATTAATTCTAGTTCCTTCCTACAGAGACTGATTTAGGTTAATTTCAATCAATGTGCTCATGCAACAATGGTATGGCTATTATTCAATGCTAAGATGATAACAAGTTGAGAGTGTTTATAACTACGATTAACTAATAGATTATAGTAACTAATATTAACTCAGAGAATTAAGGTTGATTAACTTATAAAACACAAACATGGGATTCTAACTTTATTAAATACTTCATTCAATAGGCTTTTTGTTCTTAACCTTAGCATGCAATGGTGATGACACTAATCAGATAACATGAAACTAGTAAATGCCAACTTTCGTTGTACGAATACCCTACTACCAGACATCCACAAAAGAGATAGAAGCTGAATAGACACCAATTATATTGAGACCCTATATGTCTATAGAATTTGACAACATAATGATTTAATGTGCAAGTTATTTATCATGATTACATAGGGCAAGTAAGATGGTTAAAATTACCTACGAATCATGCATATCAAATACATGAACTTATGCTAGCATGGCAAGTTCTAAACCCCTATATTCACTTTCGCTTCAATAGAGATTAACACGCTATCTTATAAGTTTGCGACGCTCATAAGATGAATAAGCACAACCACTACTAAGATATCATACAATCACCACACACTAAGGTCTTTAAACAAATTAACTAAAGAAATCCATAAGTAAATCCGGTAGAACCCCACGATAACGATTAGCCCATAACCGAACTCATCATCACCGTGGGTTCCGATGAAAGCATGGTATAATAAACTAAGTCTTTATAAACTGAATATTAAACAAAATACGTTAAACAAGGATAATAGGTTCAATAAACAAGAAAACAAGCATCCAAGATTACAACTTAAAACAAAGAATCAAAAGAATAAACTAGATCCTCTTCGCGTTGATTGTATTTGTGCTCCTAGGTGTTCTTGATGTCTTCTCCTTATGTTTTGGTACGTGGTTCTTATTAAAAACGACCTTAAGTTGTCATTATATAGCAGCCCAATCAATCCAGAAGCCCAGAAAATCCATTTCTACTTGTAACAGGATTCTAAAATCCTGACCTGGCGCGGGCGCGCTGCAACTCTGACAACCCGGTGTGGGCCGCGCTTCACAGCGTGGGCACGCTGACCTTCTGGAAAAACTTCAGATTTTTATTTTCTTTGCTGGTTCTTGATGGCGATCCACGAGCAAACATCCCTAGCACCTTCCTAACACCAATTTAGCACCAGAGCAATGCTAAATCTCCTTGATCCCTTATTTATGCCTGAAATGCAAAACACTACAAAAATGCATCAAAAACACAAACAACTTGAGTACAAAACACCAATTCAAGACTTTATAGAGCATTCTAAGTGGTTATAAATACCACTTAACACACCCGCAACCGTGAACCGATTCTTGTCCTCAAGCATAAACAGACTCAAAGAATAAGAAATAAAAATGCATGAATGCAACTACATGAATGCAACGATCCCCTCAGATTAACTAAACCAACCAATGAGCAACATCTCAACAAATGCAGTTATTTGCACAGAGATAAATCAAATCTCACAAATCAACTTACAAGCTAGAAACGTGTGTGTGTGCAAATGCTTAATAGATATACTTTTGCAACTAGATCAATAATCATGACTCACTACTCATCAAGGAAATCACTAAGTTATAAATAGAATAAACGCTAAACTCAAAATGATTGACAACACTACAATTTTATTATTAGAGTTATACAAGAATTCATGCTTTTATTCATAACACATAAACAATCACCAATATGCTTATTTGACCGTGCAATGAGTGAGGTCCACAAAAGACTTATACAATAATACCCATGCAACGAGCGTTAGGTTACTGGATCCCAGACTATAAAAGCCTTAGGTCACTAGGCACAAAGTCCCCTAAGAACTTAATAACTCGAGTATTAAAGAGCCCACTCCTGATCAATTATGCATCAACACATATTTTTTTCTTTTTTTTTTGCTCCTTTTTTGCTCCTTTTTTTCTTTTTTTAAACACTTTCTGAACGAGTGTGTTTCACTCCATCTCGTTCAACCCTAGACTACTCATATAAAATGAGCCGGCTACTAGCCATTTAACACCTAGCCACAACAACTAGCAATGAAATCCAATGGTTTTCTCTAATTTTTAAATATCCATGTTATTTCATCAGTAAGAGAATATCATTCATTCTAAATATAAACAAGTGATTAAACCTCGACAAATAAACAAAACATGATCATGATTTAGCACTCAAGAAACCTATAAGACTTAGAGAAAAATTTAATTATTTCTAGCATGCAAATTAACTCGATAGGACTTAACATCACTATACACGACATCACTACACTAGCATTAATATCACAAATCAATCGGTAAAGTAAACTTAGGGGATCATGGTATAATGCACATGCAACTATATGCAACATACTAACATGCAAAATAAAAAAAACTACTACATGGAAAATATGCAACTATAGGAACTAACTATCATGAATATGCAAACTATATGAGACTCACACATAACATATATTCCTTAACTACCACCCCCAAACTTAAAATATTCACTGTCCTCAGTGAAGATAGTAGTAAGGAATCAGGCATACCTACTCGGAATTAGGATCATCACCCTCAACGGGTAAAGTGTCAGGCCCGCACACAGAGTCCTCACCGAATACTGACCACTAGATGTCAACACCTGTGGCTTTGAATGCAGTCCCCAACGCCCGTGTAAGGTCCTGTGCAAACCAACTATAGCTGTCATGCATCACATCCATCCTCCTCATCAAGCACATATACTGCGTTGAACTCAAACCAGTACTGCCCTCAACATCCTGTTGCTGCTGTTGTGAAGAACTAGGCTAACCCCTCTGCGCTCTCCAAGCTGCTCTACTAGCCTGCGTTGAACCACAACCATATGTCTGATCAGCTGGCCGTCCACCCGGAAAGTGCTCATATGTGTAGCCGAGCCCCTTCTCATCATCCTTTCCACCATACCACTCCTGCATCACAACTATAGTCGAACTATAAATCGGGGCACTAGGTATCTGCAGCTGCTCGTGTGCAGCCCAATGAACACCAACTTTCGTGCACTACTTCATCACAATCGACGCATACAAAATAGCACCCGTAGTGCTCCCTCGCAGGAACCTCAGAATCCCCTAATAAATAATGGACCCAAGTCCACATAATCACCCTGCAGAATACCCCACAACAACTTTTCCCGGTCCACCGTAACATCATGCACATGGGATTAGGCATAATGTTAGCATAAATAAATGAGTTCCAGGCACGGGCATACATGATCATGCACGATGCAGGGAAAGTAGCATACTCGTTCGTACCCCTCTTGCGTTTCCAATGAGTCTCGTGGATGTAAAGAGTAGTAATAATTAAATCCAAGTCAAAATCTTCCCTTGTCTTTGTCACCCAATCATCCTGACCCTCCTATCTCTCGGTCTGGTTAATGACCCGATGAATAGCATCCACAGCATTGTCCACCGTCAATCCATTAACCACATAATACTCGTTCTTCTCCGCCTTCACCAACAGTGGATGCCTCACAAAAAGCAAGCGAACCCATCTCGAGAATCATCTCCAACAGCTTACCATCTCTCCCCGATGGCAAAAAAACTATCTCATTGGCTATGGGCTTCGAAAGCAGCCTCGTATACTCCGCCTCAGCCTCCGGAGTTGTAAACCTGGGCCTCACATCCCCAACACTAGAAGAATCGGTGGTGCTGCTGCTAACTTAGGTTCTTTGTCTCTTGGGTGCCATTAAAATCGAATGAGTTTGAGAGAAAAGATAAGTTTAAGAGAGATTTGTGTGTTTGAGAATTGAGAAGTGATGGAGAAGATTGTGTATAAGTGTGTGTATATATAGGGAGATAATTAGTTTTTGAATAGAAGTAGGATTTGAATAAGGGAATAATGGGAGTAATGGGGTTATTGAAACTAATTTGGAGAGGGAAATATGGAAGGTGGGAGGGGGAAATTTGGGTATAGACTAATTTTGTTTTTAAATTTTTGATTTTTCTATTTTTTTCAGCTTTAGGGGACCAGCACGGGCGCGCCGTGTCTTTGGAAAACCAGCGCAGCCGCCCCCAGGAAACGCAGTCGCGCGCAGTCTTTGTACTTTCAGTGCGGCCGCCCCGCTTCCTAGCACGGGCGCGCCATGCTTCTGTAGTTGACACTGAATTTTTTCATTTTATTGATTTTTTTGGAGTTTTCTTCTTCTTTCCTTCTTCCTCTATCTACTAATGTACAACAAACTTGGGTTGCCTCCCAAGAAGCGCTTGGTTTATTTCGTTAGCTTGACGTAGAATCCCCGAGATCAAGTTGACAATAAAACAGCACTAACCACCTCACGGTTTACCGTATCCCCATAGTAATGCTTTAACCGCTGTCCATTCACCTTGAACGCTTGGCCTGGATCATTCTCAAAAATCTCCACCACTCCATGTGGAAACATAGTTTTTACAACAAACAGCCCTGACCACCTTGACCTTAACTTCCCAGGAAAAAGATAGAGATGAGAGTTGAACAAAAGAATTGTTGCCCCGGCACAAATGATTTGAGCACTAGACCCCTATCATGCCACCTCTTGACTATCTCCTTATACATCTTTTTATTCTCATACGCTTGAAGTCGAAAATCATCGAGTTCATTTAACTGAAGCATCTTTTTCTTACCAGCTCCATCCAAATCGAGGTTCAATTTCTTTAAAGCCCAATATGCTTTGTGCTCTAGCTCCACAGGCGAATGACATCCCTTACCATAAAGCAACTGAAATGAAGACATGCCTAGCGGAGTCTTGTTTGCTGTTCGATACGCCCAAATAGCTTCATCTAGCTTCAAACACCAATCCTTCCTCGATGGACATACAACTTTATCTGGAATACGCTTGATCTCTCTATTAGATACCTCAGCTTGACCATTTGTCTCATGATGGTAGGCCGTAGTAATGCGATGATTCATATTATATCGCTGCATCATAGCAGTGAACTTGCGATTGTAGAAATGCGATCCCTCGTCACTGATTATGACTCTTGGAGTCCCAAATCTTGTGAATAGCTGCTTTTGAAGAAAATTAGGCACTACCTTAGCATTATTCGTCGGCAAAGCCGTGACTTCAACCTATTTTGAGACATAATCAACCGCCAACAAGATGTAATGGTTATTACAAGATGAGACAAATGGTCCCATAAAGTCAATTCCCCAAACATCGAAGATCTCAACCTCGAGAATCACATTAAGAGGCATCTCATCCCTCTTAGACATATTACCCACATGCTGGCAGGGATCAGACTTTAAAATGAATCGATGCGCATCCTTAAATAATGTAGGCCAGAAGAATCTCTCTTAAAGGATACGAGATGCTGTCTTCTCTCCACCATAGTGGCCTCCATTAACAGTCGAATGACAGTCTCGGAAGATACCCTTCGTCTTGCTGTACGGAATACATCTCCTGATAATTTGGTTAGCTCCTTGTCTAAACAGAAATGGCCCATCCCACATGTACCACTTCACCTCATGAAGAAACTTCTTTCTTTGAGCAGAAGACATGTCTAGAGGCATAATATTGCTCACAAGGTAGTTCACAATGTCTACGAACCATGGTTCTTCCTCTTGCACCCCAAACAACTTATCATCGGGAAAAGACTCATTAATCAATGTCTTATCCTGTGAAGTTGCACTTGGATCTTCTAACCGAGATAGATGATCCGTAACTTGATTCTCAGTACTTTTCTGTACTAGATCTCCAACTCAAACTCCTGAAGTAAAAGAACCCATCGAATTAATCTAGGCTTCGAGTCCTTCTTCGAGATGTAATAGCGAATTGTAGTGTGATCAGTGAAAACTGTCACCTTCGTCCCAAGCAAATAAGATCGAAACTTCTCAAAACCGTAGACAATGGCTAAGAGTTCTTTCTTATTAGTAGTATGGTTCAATTGAGCACCATTGAGGGTCTTACTAGCATAGTAGACCACATGAAATATGTTGTTCTTCCTCTGCCCAAGAACTGCTCCAACTGCATAGTCACTTGCATCGCACATCATCTCAAAAGGTTCATTCCAATCAGGTGCTGTTATGACAGGTGCCGTGATCAAACGCTTATTTAAGATCTCAAAAGCAGCACGACACTCATTATCAAACTTGAAAGGGACATCTTTCTCTAAAATATTGCACAAGGGTTTAGATATTTTAGAGAAGTCCTTGATGACCCGCCTATAGAAACCCGCATGACCAAGAAAGCTGCGAATCCCCTTAACAGAAATTGGTAAATGAAGGTTTTCAATGGCCCCCACCTTGGATTTATCCACCTCAAGACCTTTAGTATAGCCGTTGTTCCCAATAATGATGCTCTGTTGCACCATAAAGTGACATTTCTCCCAGTTGAGAACCAGATTGGTTTCAACACACCTTTTAAAAACTGCGCCAAGATTTTGCAAGCATTCATCAAAAGAATCACCAAACACAGAGAAATCATCCATAAACACCTACTCATTCTAACCAATCATGTTAGAGAAAATGGCCATCATACATCTCTAAAATGTGGCAGGTGCACCACACAACCCAAAAGAAACTCTTCTGAAGGCAAAAGTACCGAATGAGCAAGTGAAGGTAGTCTTTTCCTGATCTTCTGGAGCGATACAAATCTGATTATAACCCGAATAGCCATCCAGAAGATAATAGTACTCATGTCCAACCAACATGTCAAGCATCTGATCAATGAACGGAAGAGGGAAGTGATTTTTCCTTGTGGCTTTGTACAACTTCCTTTAATCCATGCAAACTCTCCGCCCCATGACTGCTCGAATAAGAATGAGCTCATTCTTCTCATTAGCGATCACATTGATACCTCCATTCTTCGGCACACACTGAATTGGACTCACCCAAGATTGAGAATTTCCTTCTTCATAACCTCTTTCACTATCGGATTAAGCCTTCTTTGTTGCTAAACCGTTGGCTTACTTCCTTCCTCTAGCAGAATTTTATACATGCAATAAGAAGGGCTGATTCCCTTGATATCTGCTATAGTCCATCCAATTGACGATTTGAATTCTCTCAGAATTCTCAAGAGTTTTTCCTCATCACAATAATGAAAGGTCAGATGTAATAATAACAGGCAAATTATATGCATCACCTAAAAATGCATACCTCAAGTGTTCAGGAAATGGTTTAAGCTTGAGTGTAGGAGCTTCCTTAATAGATGGCTTGAGGCGCTTTGGAGAATTTTTCAGTTCTTCCAATCCAAGAGATTCAAAAGGCATATCCAACCTTCACTTCCAACGAGAAGCATTGAAATACTGAAACTATTCATTACCTTCATCATCTTCACTATCTGAATTCCCCAACAAGGCCTTCTCTAAGGCATCAGACCTTAACATTTGATCAAGTTCTGAAGTAACGACATAATCGACCAATTCCACTTTTTAGCACTCCTCATTATTAGTAGGGAATTTCATGGCATTGAACATATTGAATGTCACATCCTGATCCAGCACTCTTATAGTGAGCTCACCCTTCTGCACATCAATCAAGGTTCGGCCAGTAAACAAGAATGGTCTTCCCAAGATTATGGGAATCTTTGTATCCTTCTCGAAATCAAGAATTACAAAATCAGCAGGAAAGATGATTTTGTCCACCTTGACCAACACATCCTCCACAATGCCTCGTGGATATGTAATAGAACGAGGCCAACTACAAGGACATATAAGTAGGCTCTGGATCAGGTAAATCCAACTTCTTGAAGATAGATAGAGGCATCAGATTGATGCTAGCTCCTAAATCACATAAACACTTGTCGAACGACAAGTTTCCAATGCTGCAAGGAATAGTGAAGCTTCCAGGATCTTTAAGCTTTAGAGGCAACTTCTGTTGTAGCACATCACTGTATTCCTCCTGTGGCGCCCTCCAAACCCAGGTCAGAAGTTTGGGGTCCACAACACATATACAATATATAAACCTGAATAAGAAATATTATTTGCAATGACCCTGCTTTACATAACCATGGATCGCAACAGGTTAAAGTATGAAAACAAGCCACAATCTTAACCTTTATTACAATATACCAATCCCAACTAATTTAAGTTACAATTGAAAATAAAATCATTCTTACAATCTGACTATCTCTATACCGCATGAAGCTTCTGCTAGCTCTATTCAACTCAACTGGAACCTTAGCCAACACTTTGTACTGATGAACTTCACTATCATCCATATTCTTTTTAACTGTAAAATATATAAAAGAATCGCAAGGGTGAGCTAACTAGCTCAGCAAGTCATAATAGTGATAACTGAGGTTAAACAAGGATCAAATGAGATGATTCAAAGGAATCAAGTTTTTTTCTAACTAATCATTAGAATTGGATATTCATTTGAAGTTTTAAAACCAAGGTTAGGCTGCTGATCAGTCACGCACTAACCCCGAGCTAGCACACAGCACTGCTCTAATTACTGGATCCAAGGCACACATTGGCCTAACTTGACCATTTGTATGGTCTGACCACGAATCTGGTCCACATATATAAAAACTATCCAATCCTAAAGCAGTTCAATACGATAACAATATGATTTAACAAAACAAGATCATAATCAATGACGGTTAAACATTTGCATAAAAACGTACGGAAACTCATGGATATCTCTAGGGTATATTAGGGTATGTATAAGAAACAGTTTTCAGTTTGTACAAGGGTCGGGTATTTGACCAGTAATGATTTTTCAAGATATGGTTCTTTGATGTTATTAAGAATGATTGGAGTATAAAAGTTTCTGTGTTTTCAAATCATTCTCTTTCAGTGTTTGGTGTTTGAGGATCAACAAAGGACGGATTACAAAGAATAAGGCTTATTGCTCAAGATCAAGAACATCAGGGTTCAAGGTTAAATGATTTAAAGCTCTTACAATATAAAACATGAGTTATTTTAAATAATAGCGGCATGTTACAAAACAGTTCAAAAACATTGGTAATATATATCTTGAAGAAAAGTTCAGAAATACTTGCCTTACAAGGCTTTACAACTATTACTGATCAACTCTGAGCCGACTCTGCTGCTCAGGCGCTAACGTCCAATCACTAGATTCCATTGGATTCGACTTCGACACTCAGGTCTTTCTGTTAAAACTCTACTGAGCTCGTCGACTGACCACTAGGTTATCTTTAGTCTATCGTCCACTTTCAGGTTCCTGACTATAATCTCGAGGGTCGAAATACCCTATGTTAGACGTTTAGGTATGCTTGACATATCCTCGACACCAATTCTACTCAATAATATTCAAACCCGACTCGTAATTATATACATTAGTACAATACAATAACACATCCTGCAGTCAGGGTTCACGTTCTCGAGAAATCGGTTCAATGTTCATTTTCAGAAAATACGTATACTCGTCATTTAACAAAAATTAGGGTTATTACTTTTTGGCAGAACACTTTGTCACCACATACAATCAAATTTCGTATACAACATATATATTTATATATACTCGTTCGACGGCCCGATAATTACTGGATACGTTCCCGTATTTCCGTAGTTCGATTTCTCGGAAATTGGGCAGCACCTCCTTTATTTATCCGACTAACCCGTCGAAACACTTCGACGCCTCAAACCAAATCCACAACAACAATAAATTACAATCAATCCAATCAGTCATCCCCACACTAGCACAACTCCAATAATCATATCCTACTTTTCGCTTTAAAATAAATTTTATAATCGATTATATTTATTAATTTGAAAATATTAGGACTCAGATATACATCATCATCGTCTACCATCGACTCACCGAAGATCACCGTCGACGGCGGTAAAATTCGCGGGTACCCTATCAATTCGGGTGTCCGACACGAATTTCACCGATAATTTCGTCTTGCGAATAAAGCATAATTCCTCATAAAAATACAATCACAGGAATAAAATATAGCTGCAAATCAAAGTACTTCGCGGAACCAACATGACGCGCACACACGCGCTGGACTAAAAGATAGAGCAATGATCGGAAAATAACAGGCAGCACAGTAATACGTCAATCCAGGCAGCACATATCTATGTATTCGACATATATTTACATATATACACGCCTGAATCAAGAACCAAACAGAACCATGGTACCCAAAGTAACCTCGGAAAAGGAAAAACGGTGAATAGCTCAGGGAAGCTGGGAACAAACGGAAATGATTACCCTGACTGAACCAAGACCAGGCGGCCGGAACAGAGCAGTAATCGGAAAAGGAAAAGCAACGGCGGCCTTATCAGAATCCGAGAGAAACATATACGGGGGTGGGGGTTTTGGCGATAAGGGAACCGAACAGGGGTGTATACCCGTGTGTGATGCTTGTGTGTGTGTTTTTTTATATATAAACATAACTGTTAAATCTGTGAACCACACGTGTCTATTAAAATATACACGTGTCTCTGAAACTCCCGAGGCCAAGTTTTTATCTCGAGTAATACAATTTTATCGAACAAAGTTGGGTATAAAGATGGACCGAAAATTACCAAATGTATATATATATATATATATATTTTTAAATATCACAAATAATTTCAAAGTCATTAAAAATAAATTCTTCGTAATTTTGGAAGTAATTTGAAACGCAACTCGTACCCGCATTTCACAATTAAGAACCCGAGCTGCACTTAAAACAATTCCAGAAAATTACGAAAATAGTCTTAAAATATTACAAATATCCCGAAGTTTACAAAACATAAATTTCGTAATTTTAAAATAATTTCTGAAATGCAATTTATACCCGCTTTTATCAATTAACGAATCAATGCGCGGGTGAAATTAATCCCAAAAATTTCCAAAATAATTTTAAAATTCTCGAAATATTCCAAACTTAAATAAATATGAGTTTCATAATTTTTGAAGAATTCTAGAATTGAATATGGATTTTACAAATAAAAGTAATCAGAAAATCATTTAAAGATAAATAATTAATAAAATATTGATTTCTCAATTTTATAAAATCCTAAAAATAATTATTGTAATTATAAAATCATAAAAAAAATTTAAAAAATATTCCCATTATTTATGCAAATAAATTTGTACTACATCCACTTTTGAAAGTGAAAACAACTCAATACGATCCTATAATTAATTTGGCGGACAACCCGGTACACCATAAATCACATATGGATAATAATCAAACAACACATAGCGGTCAACACCAACACACATATTTTATTTATTTAATAATTTCTATAATTACATAATTAAATGATTCAAAAATACACGAGTCGTTATATCCTTCCCCCCTTAAAAGGATTCTGTCCTCAGAATCTGGTTTAATTACACCAGTGAGGATATTTGTCAAGCATATCTGACTCTAATTCCCAAGTAGATCCTTCTACTCGAGGGTTCAAACGTACTCACAATTGGTATGCACTCATTTCCAAGGACTTGCCTTTAACGGTCAAGAATTTGGATTGATCACTATATGCAAAACAAACTTGGACAAGAGCCCCATTGGCTCCTGATCAATTAATTAATTCAAATCAAATACTTATCGCTTTAACTCTGTCATGCCAAACACATTATATGTACACACTGTTTTGACGGTAATATCAACTCATGAACAACTTTTTCTTTATTAATCAATACCTCGAATGGTTCATTAATTTTAGGATATAACATGTCCCTTCTACTTAGACTTATCCAGTCTCTTTCAAAATGAAACTTGTACGAACACTACTGGTCCTATATCTATACTCATATTCTCTCTTGATATAATTTCGCCTTCTTTCTCTATCTACTCCAATCTGCTTCAATCAATATCTCTACGCTCTTGGTGTGCCGATTTAACTTAGAATTTGACAACTTTCTTTCTCCCATTTTATCTTAATAGAAATGGGGACCTACACTTGCGTTCACATGAAGCTTGGTAAAATGGTATTCCAAAGCTGACATCGATGATAAATGATTATTCTAGTGTTTCTTTAAAACCCAACCTCTCAACATATCTTAAATTTTCTGAATCACTTCCGTACTTTGACCCTCCGTTTAAGGATGATAGGTGGTGCTCGTTTTCAACTTGGTTTCCAAACATTTAAACATTTCTTACTCCTTTTTATTAGTTAAGGCTGAAAAATAAGCTCCTATATTCACGTATTATCACCTTTAAGTATTTAAACTTCAGATTTCACTCTTTTCACTTAGTCTATTAACTCCTTGGTGGTCTTAATTACATCCAATCCTTTCTGTTAGCATAAGGCATCTGTTACCATACGGCTTTGCTTAGGTAGTTGTTAATGGGTTAATTCAGAATCTTTTGTTAACCTTAGTCAAAATTTCACTCTTGAAGACTCAACGTATAGTTGCTTTCCTTCTGATCTTTGGAGAAAAATCCTTGGGCATTCCATGCAGGCTTTCTTATTCTTTGAATAGCTGAGGACGTTATCAATAAATACAATTTGCTTATCCAAGTACTCCTTATACACCACATTTCTTAATTCTTTATAGCCACCTAATACACTTGTTATTTCACATAATATTGCCAGAGGTTGCAATGCTCTTAACTCACTTTAATCATAATCTTTAATATGTTCTCAGGTTGGATCTTAAGTTAATCCTCGAGACATAACATACTTCTTAGATTAGGTCTCATAGGTAATCAATCTTTATAGGGGTCTCACTTCTTCTTATTCGTTGTTTTGTTAAACTTCCGATAATCAGTACACATTCTCATAATTTCATTCCTTTTTCTCCCTTAACATCACTGGTTCACTTCACGATTCGCTTCTTGTAAAACCACTCCTTGGGTCTGCCTTATCCACTAGGCATCCAATACTTCCCTTTAATTCTTTGACATGTCCAACACTTCCTAATCCATCTTGAAATTTCCTTCTTATACCTGGTTATCGTTATTTGTCTTTAAATTTCCATATATCTTGGCATTTCTTCAATAAATTTAAATAATTAATATTGTGAATTCCCTGTGGGATCTCGTTTCTTAATTCTTCTACTTGTAGCATCCAAGTGCTGGAAGAAAATCTGGAGATATCGTGATTGTTCTCCTGGGCACATAAATTTCCTTTTTCTAACTACTAACATCGTGATCCATTATTTTTTCTTTTGGATTATGAACTTTAGCTTCCAATTCCAACTTTCAGAATTCTATAGTTAATTCCTCTGGTGCAGTCTCTCTGTTTTTGTCTCTTTTTTTTCTTATTGCTTTCCACTACATTTGTTTTTTTTCCTCGTGAATACATACTTCAAACTCTTATGGTCCGTATAGATCTTACATCTTTCTCTATATTTATCATGTTTTTTTTTCCAATCTTTTAAAAAAAATATTGGTACTGTTAGTCCCAGTTATAATTAGGACACTTCTGCTCATAAAGTTTCGGTTGTCTGGGTGCATATACAATAACGTTATTATGCTGCATCAGCGCACATCCTATTCCCTTATGAGAAGCATCACTATAACTACCGTACTTCCTTGATATTCTCGAAATGATTAAGCAGGTGCTGTAAGCATTCTCTCTTTTAACTCCGCAAAAATTTCTTTACCCTTTTTCCATTTCATATAAATTTCTTGCTTTTCCTGGTTAGCTTCGTCGAAGGCGTTGCACCGTTAAGAAATCTTGAACCAATTTTCAATATTAACTAGTTCAGGGTAAAACTTTTTACTTTTATTGGTGCTTTTGGCCTTCCTTCACAGTAACTTTAATTTCTACTGGATCTCTTTTGATCTTCTCCACATTGACTATTTATGCTAAGAACTATATTTCATACAACTTCTTTCTTCTCCAACTTCCCAGTCATCATTAAATGCTTCGCATGATCCTCCGTTCACTTTAAGTATCACAACTATAGCTTACTCGGATATTCCTTAAAGGTGTTGTCCATCCAGTTCAAATATTACTAGTATATTGGTTAATCCAATTGACGATACGATAACAGTACTTAGTTCTGAAAATTATCTTTGATATATCCATAGGTTTAATCTTTAGTTGGTAAGATACCAAGTCTTAAATCAATCTCATAAAAGTACTTTGCTTCTTTTATTTAATCAAACAAATCATTGAGTCGAGGTAACAGATACTTGCTTTTGATAGTAAACTTGTTGAGCTCTCGCTAGTTGACGCATAATCACATACTTCCATTTTTCTTATTAACATTTAATACCGGTGCACCTTATGGGGTACACTAGGTTTAATCGCTTCTTCTTCTAGCATTTCTTGCATTTGCTTTGCTAACTCCTTCACTTTAACTGGCGCCATTCTGTGCGGGGCCTTGGACACTGGCTTCATTTCAGGTGTTAAGTCAGTCACGAACTCAATTTCTATACCCGAAGGAAATGTTGATAACTCATCCAAACATATCTTGAAACTCCTTAATTACTATAAAATCTTCAAACTTTGTTTGCTTCCGACTTTTATGTATTCCATAATTACCATAATGCTCATATCTTGATCACCGTAATCATCATTAACAAATTTATTACCTTTTTTCATCTTCTGAACCTCCTCACCTTCTCATTTGGCATCCTCAAAATTATCTTTTCATGACGACGGTCTATCTAGACATCCCGCTTTATTAGTTAATCCATTCCTTAGAATAATGTCAAATCCTCTGATCTTCAATGATATCAATTCTTCACAACTGATTCTCAGAAATCTTAATTCCACTATTGGTACTCACTTATTTAACAACTACACATTCTTGACTTGCTAGTCCTTTAATCACAATCTTATCAATTTAACAGGGTAATTCATCTTATCAATAAAACCTTGGGAGCTAAATAATCAAGTTGCTCTCACATCTTTTAGTACTTTAACGCATAAAGTATCCACGATAATCATTTACATCACCACATCCGTATTCTGAATAACATATTTCACAGGAGAATCGCAATTTCTCATTCTCGGAGACATATTCCTTATTCGAGTAGATACCCTTGACTCTTAGTTCATCCCTGACTGGGCTAGTGATTCGCAATTTTCGTCATATGCCTTTGTTTGCTTTCCATGCGTAAAATGTAGATGGAACTGCGTCCACTTATTTCAGGATATGTTGATTTCTGTTTGAAAACTTCTTGCAAAGAACGACAATACAACGAAACAACTAAAAGGGTTCAAAGTCCAACAAAATTTAGGATTGAAAAGAAAGCCGAGATGTAAAAATTTGACTTAGCCAAATTTTCATCCAAAACAGAAAAATCAATTAAGTTTCTGGTTGCATTTCAACTTGGAAAATTATCAAAAATAATTTAAGAATAATTAAGCATACCTAACTCACTTACCAACCTAGTGAAGGTGGATTCATCAAGTGGCTTGGTAAAGATATCTGCAAGTTGCTTCTCACTTGGAACAAAATGAAGTTCCACAGTACCACTCATTACATGTTCCCTAATGAAGTGATACTTGATGTCCATGTGCTTTGTTCTTGAATGTTGTACTGGATTTTCAGTGATGGCAATTACACTTGTGTTATCACAAAAAATAGGAATTTTGTCCACCTGCAGACCGTAATCCCACAATTGGTTCTTCATCCATAGAATTTGTGCACAGCAACTGCCAGCAACAATATATTCAGCCTCAGCTGTAGAAGTAGAGACTGAATTTTGCTTTTTACTGAACCAGGATACTAGTTTGTTTCCTAGAAATTGATAGGTTCCTGTAGTGCTTTTTCTATCAATCTTGCACCCTGTATAGTCTGCATCTGAATAACCAGTTAGATCAAAACCAAAATCTCTAGGGTACCAAATGCCAAGTTTTGGTGTTCCCTTGAGATATCTGAAAATTCTCTTTATAGCTATCAAATGAGATTCTCTAGGATCAGCCTGAAATCTAGCACAAAGACAAGTATCAAACATTATATCTAGCCTACTAGCTGTTAAATATAAAAGTAAGCCAATCATGTCTCTATAGCTTGAAATATCCACAGACTTTTTAGCAGTGTTTAATTCAAGTTTAGTTGCAGTGGCCATAGGAGTTTTTACAGATGTGCAATCCATTATATCAAATTTCTTTAAAAGATTATAAATATATTTGGTTTGACTAATGAATATTCCATCACTAACTTGCTTAACTTGTAAACCAAGAAAGTATGTTAGTTCTCCCATCATGCTCATTTCATACTTACTTTGCATCAATTTGGCAAACTTTTTGCAAAGTTTTTCATCTGTAGAGCCAAATATAATAGTATCTACATAAATTTGAACAAGTATACTAGAGCCATTAACATTTCTAAAGAATAAAGTTTTGTCAACAGTACCTTTTGTGAAGTGATTTTCTAAGAGAAACTTTGACAAAGTATCATACCAGGCTCTAGGTGCTTGCTTCAATCCATAAAGTGCTTTCAAAAGGTAGGAGACATATTCTGGAAAATTTGGATCTTCAAAACCAGGAGGCTGACTGACATAGACTTGCTCCTCCAAATCTCCATTCAGAAAGGCACTTTTGACATCCATTTGATAGACTTTGAAATTGGAATGGGCTGCATAGGCTAAGAAAATTCTGATGGCTTCAAGTCTTGCAACAGGAGCAAAAGTTTCATCAAAATCTATTCCTTCTTGTTGGTAGTAGCCCTTAGCAACCAATCTAGCTTTGTTCCTGACAACTACGCCATTTTCATCCATCTTGTTTCTGAATACCCACTTGGTGTCAGTTGGATTCTTTTCTTTAGGTTTGGGTACCAGATTCCATACCTTGTTCCTTTCAAATTGGTCTAGCTCTTCCTGTATAGCTAAAACCCAATCAGGATCTAACAGAGCTTCTTCTACCTTTTTTGGTTCTTCCTTTGAGAGAAAGCTGCTATACAGACATTCTTCTTGAGTTGCTTTTCTTGTTTGAACTCTAGAAGATACATCACCAATAATGAGCTTAAAAGGGTGATCTCTAGTCCATTTTCTCTGTTGTGATAGATTAGCTTTAGATGAAGAGGCCTCATCATTGTCTTGATGTGTGACTGAGTTTTGATTAGAAGAAACTCCCCCTGAGTGTGTGGATCTTTGATTTGAAGAAGGAGTTCTTTCTATAAGTGATCTGTTTTGACTCTCAGCTTTTCTCATTGTTCTGATGGATGATGCACTTTGTATCTTGACGGATGAAGCTGATTGTCTACCGAAGGATGATGCGTTATGTAACTCGACTGATGTTGAATTTTGAGCATCATTGGAGATAGTCTTTTCTGCATTATCCTTAGCCACTATTTCTTAATCACTATCATCATCACTGTCATCACCAATCATCTCAACATTATCAAATTTGAGGCTATCATGGAAACATTTATCTTTTAGTCCTTCAATTTTTTTGTCATCAAACACAACATGTACAGATTCCATAACAATGTTTGTTCTAAGATTGTAGACTCTATATACTTTTCCAACAGCATATCCAACAAAAATTCCTTCATCTGCTTTAACATCAAAATTTCCATGTTGTTCAGTTTGATTCCTTAGAATATAACATTTGCATCCAAAGACATGTAGAAAATTTAAAGTTAGCTTCCTATTCTTGAATATCTGATATGGAGTCATGCCTTTTGTTTGATTGATGAAGGAGAAATTTTGAGTATTACATGTTGCATTCAAAGCTTCTGCCCAAAAGTAAGTTGGTAGGCTTGATTCTTCAAGCATAGTTCTTGCAGCTTCAATGAGTGATCTATTATTCCTTTCCACTACACCATTTTGTTGTGGAGTTCTTGCTGCAGAAAACTCATGCATAATTCCATACTCTTCACAAAACACTCTCATCATAGAATTCTTGAATTCAGTTCCATTGTCACTCCTGATTCTTCTAACCTTAAAGTCAGGATGATTGTTAACTTGCCTTATGTGATTGGTGATGATTTCACTCACCTCATCTTTGGACTTTAGAAAATATGTCCAAGAGAACTTTGAAAGATCATCCACAATTACTAGGCAATATCTCTTCTTTGAGATAGATAACACATTTACTGGTCCAAACAAGTCCATGTGAAGTAACTGTAAAGGTTCTTCAATAGATGATTCAAGCTTCTTTTTGAATGATGCTTTGATCTGCTTTCCTTTCTAGCAGGCATCACACAATCCATCCTTTGAAAACTCCATTTGAGGAATACCTCTAACAAATTCTTTCTTGACTAGCTCATTCATGGTTTTGAAGTTTAGATAGGACAGCTTCTTGTGCCATAGCCAACTTTCATCTTGACTTGCTTTACTGAGAAGACAAGTTACAGATTCTGCATTTGTTAGGTTGAAGTCAGCTAGATACGCATTCCCTTTTCTCACTCTAGTGAGAACCACTTTGTGCTCTTCTTGTTAGTTACAACACAGGCTTCTGCATTAAAGGTAACTGAGTTGCCCTATCACAAAGTTGGATGATACTCAACAAATTATGCTTCAGACCATCCATTAGGGAAACTTCCTCAATGATGACATTATCTTTTGAAATCAAGCCATATCCCACAGTATAACCCTTGTTGTCATCTCCAAAAGTAATACTTGGGCAATCTCTTTCTCTAAAACCAGTGAGTAGGGTAGAATCTCCAGTCATGTGCCTTGAGCAACCACTATCCAGATACCAAAGATTCTTTCTATTTCCCTGCACACATCAAAATCAAATCAAGTTGATTTTGGTACCGAAGTTTCCTTGGGTCCTTCCTTGTTAGCCTTTTTCTTTGGTTTCTTAGGTTTGACCTCATTTGACTTGGGTATTTCAGTTTCATCTTGGTCATTTGAGTTGGACCTTTGAAACCATTCATCATTGCAGAATTATCATGCACAGATTAGTTACCATGAAAAGGCATACTTTGTGCAAACATGTTATTTTAGTAAGGAATGCTAAATGGCATTTGTGGCATACTAAATGTAGCATAATATAGATTTTGTGCAAATGGCATATTAGCATACTGTGCATTCAAATTGTGTGCAGGCATAACATTAACAGGCATTGTAGGCATGCTGGGAAATGAAGGTGGTGCAGACATAGGAGCAGGCATAGCAAGTTCGCAATTAACAGACAAATGATTAACACTACCACACTTAACACATATTTTTCTTGGTGCATATTTATCAGGTGTGTAGTTGTTATATTTGTTAATTCCTACTTTCCCATTTCTATTATTTTTCCTTTTTGACTCTGCTTTCACTTCAATTTTCTCCAATCTGTCATTCAGTTGCTTGATGGACAGATAACCTACATTGACTCTTTTGTTCTTATTCACTTGACTTGTTTCTCCTGGAACAAAGTTCTTAGAAACTGATCCATACTTTTCATTCAACTTAGCTAGTTTAGCTTTGCTAACTGGTTTACTTATACTCAACGGATGTGGCTCATTGTCTCTTGACGGATAATCCTTTGATTATTTGATGGATAATTTTCATCATCCGTTGAATCCACATCAGTTAGAAGTCCTTCAACCAGATTGGAATCAAGCTTCTCTTTGTTCTTTTTCCAGGCTGCATCACAGAAAGATTCTATACCTTGAACTTTAGTGATTTGAGCATGGACATCTCTAGATGATTTCCATGCCTTAATCACTTCCTGTTCTCGTTCAAGTTGCTTTCTTAAAATTTCCTCTTTCTTTAAGGATTCAGTTAGTTCATCCTTAGCAATCTTGCATTCTATTTTCAATTTTTCAAACTCAACAAACTGAGTCTCTAGCACATTGTTTCTCTCACTTAAAACACATTATTCTCTTTAATTTTATTGTTTTCTTTAGTTAGAGACTTGAGCGTAACACGCATGTTATATAATTCACTAGACATGTCATTTATGGCATCATTACAATCAGCTTTAGATAAATGTGCTAGGTTTGTTGTGATTACCTGATTACTTGATGAACTGGTATTTGTTTCATCTGACTTGGCCATAAGTGCTAGATTGACATAGCTTGTATCTTCATCATCTTCTAGTCCATCTGCAGCCCAACCATTCTCTTGTGTGGTAAAAACTCTTTCCTTTTGTTTGACTAACTCAAAGTATTTATGCTTATAGTCAACAGGCTCAAACTTCTTTTTACCAGAATCAGGCTTTCTACATTCACTAGAAAAATGACTTGCCAAGCCACATTTGAAACACTTGAATTTAGACTTATCAACCATGTTTCTATTTGGCTTAGCTGCTCCAAAATTCTTCTTGAATTTGAGCTTGGCAAATCTCCTAGATAGAAAAGCAAGATGATCATCCATGTCATCTTGACTAAGCCAGTCTTCAAGCTCAGCTACTAGTCCCTTTCCTTTGCCTTCACAAACCTTTGAGTTTAGTGCAGATTCAACAGTTTCAACCTTTATCTCCTTCTCCTTTTCTTGCTCAGCAACTAGTGCAATGGACCCTCCCTTCTTTCTTCCTTTCTCCATCTTCTCATCTTATAATATTTCAAGCTCATAGGTTTTTAGGATACCATATAGTCTGTCCAAGGTGAATTCCTTGTAATCTTGAGAATTTATCAATGAGACTGTCATAGGTTTCCATTCCTTTAGTAGAGATCTAAGGAATTTGAAGTTTGAGTCTTTTGTTTGATAGACCCTTCCATGCAGTTTTAGAGCATTCAGTAGTTTTTGGAATCTACTGAAAATGTCAGTGAGTGACTCACCTTCTTCACTATGGAAATGCTCATATTACTGAATCAATAGTTGCATCTTGTTCTCCCTTACTTGCTCAGTTCCATCACATATAACTTGAATTGTATCCCAAACATCCTTAGAAGTCTTGCAGTTTATGATGTTATTAAACATATCACTGTCAACACCATTAAATAGAATGTTCATGGCCCTTTTATCCTTTTGAACTTGTTCTTTGTCTGGATCAAACCATAGGGACATGTGGACCTTTCTCAATGTAGTCCACATAAGCTTCATCTTGAGATATGAGATGCAGGTGCATCTTCACCTTCCAATGGTGATAATTGTCTTATTCCAGAAATGGAATCTTTACTCCAACATCTTTTATGTTCATCTTTTTAATTGTTGTGATCTTTAAACTCTTTGTTCTTCAAGAGCTTGCTCTGATACCAATTGTTATTCCTAAACAATGCAACAAGAATTATAGAAGGGGGGTTGAATGTAATTCTGGCTCCTTTTTCTAATTTTAAGAATGTTCTTACCTAATATATAACTGTGTTTGATTTGCAAGAAGTGCGGAATGAATATTAAAATGAAAATCAAAACACAAAGTAATAAAACACAAGGCTTTAAAACTTTCTGGTGGATTTGAACTTATCCACCATATATATATATATAAATATGAGAACTTTGTGATGCTTGAATAGCACACAGCTGCTTACAAGTGAACTTACAGAATTTACAAAGAGATTCTTAACTGATACAGCTTTATCTATCTCTCTGAAAAATAATGCTTGCTTTGTTAGTTGTTCTACTTGCTACACTTAGTTTATATACTACCAAGTTACATGATAAAAAGATAAACAAGTAAAACAACAATTGTTTCTAGTCTAATTTCATGCTACTTCATTACTCTATCCAGCATCTTTGAATATCTTCATAATTGTATAGAAATGGTAATGCTTTTTTGTTCTCTAAATCCTGTAATTAGGCTGCCACATTCTATTTGTAAACATCCGATGCATGTGACTGTGTTATCACTATCAACTGCTATTTTGAATATGATCATCCGTTGGGACTATGTTGGTCATCCGTCGGGAGCCTTGTCGATTATCTGTCGGCAGCCTTTGTAGATCATCCGTCGGGAGCCTTTCTGTCATTTGACTCTGTTTGACTTATACATAATTACATGACATCTTATATTTACAATTAGCCAACCTATTCTGCATATCAATCTAGTAGTCAACATGACTTGAAGAATCCTACAACATCTACTAATACATTATTGTTTATAGGTATGTGCTACAAGACTTATTATTACATAAGCTACACTCTCGATGGATTTTCAGAGGTCATCTGTCGGGACTATAAAGTTCATCCATCGGGACTATTGTATAACATCCGTCGAGAGCTACAAAACACTAAGTTAAATCTACTAAGGTGTTTTATTCAACTTATCATCAAGTTCACAACATATACCTAACGGTGATGATGAGTTCGGTTATGGGCTAATCGTTATCGTGGGGTTATAACGGATTTACTTATGGATTTCTTTAGTTAATTTGTTTCGATACCTTAGTATGTGGTGATTGTATGGTATCCTAGTAGTGGTTGTGCTTATTCATCTTATGAGCGTCACAAACTTATAAGATAGCGTGTTAATCTCTATTGAAGCGAAAGTGAATATAGGGGTTTAGAACTTGCCATGCTAGCATAGGTTCATGTATTTGATATGCATGATTCGTAGGTAAATTTAACCATCATACTTTCCCTATGTAATCATGATAGATAACTTGCACATTAAGCCATTATGTTTTCAAATTCTACAGACATATAGGATCTCAATATAATTGGTGTCTATTCAGCTTCTATCTCTTTTGTGGATGTCTGGTAGTGGGGTATTCGTACAACGAAAGTTGGCGTTTACTAGTTTTGTGTTATCTAATTAGTGTCATCACCATTGCATGCTAAGGTTAAGAATAAAAAGGCTATTTAATGAAGTATTTAATGAAGTTAGAATCCCATGTTTGTGTTATATAAGTTAATCAACCTTAATTCTCTTAGTTAATTATGTTATATAAGTTAATCAACCTTAATTCTCTTAGTTAATATTAGTTAGTATAATCTCTTAGTTAATCGTAGTTATAAACACTCTCAACTTGTTATCATCTTAGCATTGAATAATAACCATAACATTATTGCATAAGTACATTGATTGAAATTAACCTAAACCAGTCTTTATGGGAACGAACTAGAATTAATTTTATATTACTTGCGAACGCATATACTTGCATGTAATTTTAGCGCGTGTTTTTGTCCTAACAAGTTTTTGGAGCCACTGCCGGGGACTCGGTGTTAATTTTTAGTTGATGTGCTTGACATCAGTGGTCTTTAAAGTTCAGTGACTTAGATATTTTACTTACTTGTTTACTTGTTGCTTTTTCAGGTACTCTAGAGGCGTTTATGCTAACGCGTTCTCGATCTCGAAGGAGAACACTGGATAAAGCGGAGGAAGTAGTAGAAGAAGTTCTTGTAGAGGAGAAAGTTGAAGAAGAAATCTTAGTTGAGAAAAAAGAAGAAGCTCTTGTTGCAATGGGTGAACCAGAAGCGAATACAAAGGCTTTGATGGACTATTCTCAGCTAAAGATCAATGATATTCAGTCTAGCATTGTCAGACAAGCCATCGCGGCCAAACTTTTGAAATCAAGGCTAGCACAATTCAGATGGTTCAGAACTCGGTACAGTTTAGGGGTTCTCCAATGGAAGATCCCAATTTACATATTAGAGATTTCATCAAAATCTGCGACACTTTCAAATTCAACAATGTGTCTGAAGATGCTATAAAGCTAAGGCTTTTCCCATTCTCTTTGAGGGATAAAGCTAAGTGTTGGTTGCATTCTCTACCACATGGCTCTATTACTAAGTGGGAAGATCTTGCTCAAAAGTTTCTTACTAAGTTCTTTCCTATGGCAAAGACTGCTGCAATCAGGAATGCTCTTACTCAGTTTACGCAACACTCAGGAGAGTCTTTGTATGAAGCTTGGGATCGTTATAAGGAGATGCTTAGAAAGTGTCCTCATCATGGGATGCCTGACTGGACGATCATTAACTGCTTTTATAATGGCTTGGGAGCACATTCTAGAGCCAAGCAGTTTCTATTAAGACCTTGGAAAATCAAATTGGGCAAATTGCCAATGCCTTGTTGAATTGACAACCTGGTACACTTCCTAGTGACACAGAAGTTCTCGGAAATAAGGAAGCAAAAGAGTAGGTTAAGGAAATTACATTGAGGTCTGGGAAGGTTGCGAATCCTGAAAAATCTCAAGTTTCGGAAGATCAAGCGGTGGCTGAAGAAGTAGTGCAGAAGGAAGCAAAAGTGGAACCAAGGAAGAAAACTGTGGAACACACTCCTCCTGAGTGTAATACAGGGGAGAAACAGATCTATCCTCCACCTCCTTTTCCTAAGAGGGTGCAGAAGCAAAATTTGGATAAGCAATTTGTGAAGTTTCTGGAGGTGTTCAAGAAACTTCATATCAATATAACTTTCTCTAAAGCTCTTAAACAGATGCCTATTTATGCAAAGTTTATGAAAGGTAATCTCTCTCGGAAAGTGAAGCTTGATGACTTAGAGACCGTTTCTCTAACGGAGGTATAACGACTCGTGTATTTTTGAATCATTTAATTATGTAATTATGGAAATTATTAAATAAATAAAATATGTGTTTTGGTGTTGACCGCTATGTGTTGTTTGATTATTATCCATATGTGATTTATGGTGTACCGGGTTGTCCGCACAATTAATTATAGGATCGTATTGAATTGTTTTCACTTTCAAAAGTGGATGTAGAACAAATTTATTTGCATAAATATTGGGAATATTTTTTAATTTTTTTTTATGATTTTATAATTACAATAATTATTTATAGGATTTTATAAAATTGAGAAATCAATATTTTATTAATTATTTATCTTTAAATGATTTTCTGATTACTTTTATTTGTAAAATCCATATTCAATTCTAGAATTCTTCAAAAATTATGAAACTCATATTTATTTAAGTTTGGAATATTTCGAGAATTTTAAAATTATTTTGGAAATTTTTGGGATTAATTTCACCCGCGCGTTGATTCGTTAATTGATAAAAGCGGGTATAAATTGCATTTCAGAAATTATTTTAAAATTACGAAATTTATGTTTTGTAAACTTCGGGATATTTGTAATATTTTAAGACTATTTTCGTAATTTTCTGGAATTATTTTAAGTGCAGCTCGGGTTGTTAATTGTGAAATGCGGGTACGAGTTGCGTTTCAAATTACTTCCAAAATTACGAAGAATTTATTTTTAATGACTTTGAAATTATTTGTGATATTTAAAATATATATATATATATATTTGGTAATTTTCGGTCCATCTTTATACCCAACTTTGTTCGATAAAATTGTATTACTCGAGATAAAAACTTGGCCTCGGGAGTTTCAGAGACACATGTCCATTTTGATAGACACGTGTGGTTCACAGATTTAACAGTTATGTTTATATAAAAAAAACACACACACAAGCATCATACACGGGTATACACCCCTGTTCGGTTCCCTTATCGCCAAAAACCCCCACCCCCGTATATGTTTCTCTCGGATTCTGATAAGGCCGCCGTTGCTTTTCCTTTTCCGATTACTGCTCTGTTCCGGCCGCCTGGTCTTGGTTCAGTCAGGGTAATCATTTCCGTTTGTTCCCAGCTTCCCTGAGCTATTCACCGCTGTTCCTTTTCCGAGGTTACTTTGGGTACCATGGTTCTGTTTGGTTCTTGATTCAGGCGTGTATATATGTAAATATATGTCGAATACATAGATATGTGCTGCCTGGATTGACGTATTACTGTGCTGCCTGTTATTTTCCGATCATTGCTCTATCTTTTAGTCCAGCGCGTATGTGCGCGTCATGTTGGTTCCGCGAAGTACTTTGATTTGCAGCTATATTTTATTCCTGTGATTGTATTTTTATGAGGAATTATGCTTTATTCGCAAGACGAAATTATCGGTGAAATTCGTGTCGGACACCCGAATTGATAGGGTACCCGCGAATTTTACCGCCATCGACGGTGATCTTCGGTGAGTCGACGGTGGACGATGATGATGTATATCTGAGTCCTAATATTTTCAAATTAATAAATAAAATCGATTATAAAATTTATTTTAAAGAGAAAAGTAGGATATGATTATTGGAGTTGTGCTAGTGTGGGGATGACTGATTGGATTGATTGTAATTTATTGTTGTTGTGGATTTGGTTTGAGGCGTCGAAGTGTTTCGACGGGTTAGTCGGATAAATAAAGGAGGTGCTGCCCAATTTCCGAGAAATCGAACTACGGAAATACGGGAACGTATCCAGTAATTATCGGGTCGTCGAACGAGTATATATAAATATATATGTTGTATACGAAATTTGATTGTATGTGGTGACAAACTGTTCTGCCAAAAAGTAATAACCCTAATTTTTGTTAAATGACGAGTATACGTATTTTCTGAAAACGAACATTGAACCGATTTCTCGAGAACGTGAACCCTGACTGCACGATGTGTTATTGTATTGTACTAATGTATATAATTACGAGTCGGGTTTGAATATTATTGAGTAGAATTGGTGTCGAGGATATGTCAAGCATACCTAAACGTCTAACGTAGGGTATTTCGACCCTCTAGGTTATAGTCAGGAACCTGAAAGTGGACGATAGACTAAAGATAACCTAGTGGTCAGTCGACGAGCTCAGTAGAGTTTCAACAGAAAGACCTGAGTGTCGAAGTCGAATCCAATGGGATCTAGTGATTGGACGTTAGCGCCTGAGCAGCAGAGTCGGCTCAGAGTTGATCAGTAATAGTTGTAAAGCCTTGTAAGGCAAGTATTTCTGAACTTTTCTTCAAGATATATATTACCAATGTTTTTGAACTGTTTTGTAACATGCCGCTATTATTTAAAATAACTCATGTTTTATATTGTAAGAGCTTTAAATCATTTAACCTTGAACCCTGATGTTCTTGATCTTGAGCCATAAGCCTTATTCTTTGTAATCCGTCCTTTGTTGATCCTCAAACACCAAACACTGAAAGAGAATGATTTGAAAACACAGAAACTTTTATACTCCAATCATTCTTAATAACATCAAAGGACCATATCTTGAAAAATCATTACTGGTCAAATACCCAACCCTTGTACAAACTGAAAACCGTTTCTTATACATACCCTAATATACCCTTGAGATATCCATGAGTTTCCTTACGTTTTTATGCAAATGTTTAACCGTCATTGATTATGATCTTGTTTTGTTAAATCATATTGTTATCGTATTGAACTGCTTTAGGATTGGATAATTTTTATATATGTGGACCAGATTCGTGGTCAGACCATACAAATGGTCAAGTTAGGCCAATGTGTGCCTTGGATCCAGTAATTAGAGCAGTGCTGTGAGCTTGCTCGGGGTTAGTGCGTGACTGATCAGCAGCCTAACCTTGGTTTTAAAACTTCAAATGAATATCCAATTCTAATGATTAGTTAGAAAGAAACTTGATTCCTTTGAATCATCTCATTTGATCCTTGTTTAACCTCAGTTATCACTATTATGACTTGCTGAGCTAGTTAGCTCACTCTTGCGATTCTTTTATATATTTTACAGTTAAAAAGAATATGGATGATAGTGAAGTTCCTCAGTCCAAAGTGCGGGCTAAGGTTCCAGTTGAGTTGAATCGAGCTAGCAGAAGCTTCATGCGGTATAGAGATAGTCAGATTGTAAGAATGATTTTTTTTTCAATTGTAAGTTAAATTAGTTGGGATTGGTATATTGTAATAAAGGTTAAGATTGTGGCTTGTTTTCATACTTTAACCTGTTGCGATCCATGGTTATGTAAAGCAGGGTCATTGCAAATAATATTTTTTATTCAGGTTTATATATTGTATATGTGTTGTGGACCCCAAACTTCTGACCTGGGTTTGGAGGGCGCCACAGGTTGGTATCAGAGCTACAGGTTATAAGTCACTGAAACAAGCCTAGATTATCGGGATTGGGTAGAGGGTTAGGATTAGGAATAGGAAATAGAAAGATAAGACGTCGTGAGGATGAGTGCGATTGAATAATAGGTCTCCGGCATGGTTCGTATTGCGATTCGGGATTCTTAACTTGCGACGTGTTTTCTAGACAATGGCAATAGCAGATCCTGATTTCCCTATATTGTCTGATCGTTTGGAGCTTTCCGTTCAAGGATCGTCACCTTACCTCGGATTTGATTCTCATCTTATTTCTCCATCAGTATTAATGGTACTAACTTATGTTATGACAATCGCACCTCTTCGAGCTATTCTATGTTATTCTACCACCTCTTGATACGAGACTACCTATTTAAGAACCTTCATCTGTTTATTCTTGTTTTACTGGACATTCGGCTATAAGTGTATCTCTTTAGTTTACCTTACACCCTGTTCTATACCCCAAGTTTAAAACTTGTCCTATGAAGCGATTGTACCTACGAGGATGGATTCGAGAGCTACAGTAAATGGTGAGCGCTTGAGTTATAAATAAAGGTGAGACGAAGTTTAGAGAAGGGATTTAAGTGTTTCAGAGGATAGTTGTTATCGGGGTAAAAGAAGCCCTTAGTGACTAAGCCACCCGTGAATAATTATGGGATGAACTGGATGAATTTTGAAAGAATAAGAGAGAAAAGTATAAACCTGGGATTTTTGTGAAATTAAATGATGATGATATGATAAATGCGATATGTAAAGTAGTAATGTGATGTGATACGAGCAAACTTTGTTCTATGAAATAGACTTATTGACTATTGGATAGCCTGCTTTACTTAACTACTGCAACGGTAGTGTCGGGAATATTACCAGTATGGAAGCTTTGATGTGAAGCTACGAATAAGATAACAGGCAACGACAATTGAAGTTTTCGTCGATTAAGAAAGGTAAATAAACCCAATAAAGGAGAAAAGGTAGATTGAAGTAAATGGACCTTTATATGATCGTTCCATTAATTTGGTACCTTGTTATAGGTCGAAAGGACAACAACCAACTCATATAGTAAGAGCAACCAGGTTTGTGATTTTCCAAACTTTTTAAACAAGTTTTCAAAAAAGAGTTTTCTTTACAAATTTCTAAAAGTCTCTTTGAATAAAATGATTTTTAAACGTTGGTTGTCAAGTTACTACTTGAGTTTCTTGTTTGTTGGAAAGCCCAGATTACCTGGAAGGATGCTATTTTAGACTTAGTATTGCTAATTTCGAGAACGAAGTAACCTATGATTATGAAGAAGCTGATTATTCCTATCGGTAAGGTGTAAATGTTGTTTGACAAGGTTAATAACAGAATCCGTGTACGGAGTGATTATTCATCAAGTTGCAGAGACCATTAAAGTTTAAAAGAATTTATCGATTCAAGAAGAACCTGGGCGTGATCGAAGAAGATCGGAAAGTTTTCCAGACCTCTCTAAAAGCAGAATATTATTAACAAAAGGATCGTTATATCGAACGGAACGTGGTTATTCTAAAATTAAAAGAGGAATCTTGAAGTTACCTGGTAGGAACGCCATTATGATCGAATTATTAAGGTATTATAAGTGTAAGTGCGATGTTAAGGACGCAAAACTTAGCAAGTAAGAATTCATTATAATGCTTGGTTTGCGAAGACATTTCAGCGGACTTTCTAAAGTTGTTATATGACGTGATTGGGATATGATCGAACGAGCTCGAAAGATGAATACAAATGAATGTGGATGGTGACCAATGGTATCGTTCTTGCCTTCAATATTACAGCATATATTCCTATTCAATTCCTAACAATGTATGAACTTCTTTTCTTAAATAAATTCTTTGCTATGATATCGAAAAGGAGGATATTCCATTCCTTTCAAATTTATTTGCTTCCCTCAAGTTTTGCTTTCTGATTGGGACAAACAGTGTTATGGTAAGACACTTTGTCAGAATGACGAAGGGTCGGGTGGGACGCCACCTAATCATGTGCTGTACGCCATATGGTATGAAAGACTGGCCATCTTAAGTACCAATGTGGTTTTCTCATTCATATTTAAACACATGGGTGGATATCAAAATCTGCCTTTTCCTTTAGTTTTTATCCCATTTTATCTGAGAATACATAAAAGCCTTATTCCAAGTTCATTTTAGCTTTTGTCTTTCTCTATTGCAATTAACTGCTCTCTTCTTCCTCAAAGCAAACCCCATTTCTTTCTACAATCTTTCTTGCTTAACAATGACACTAGTAGTCAAGATCATGTCTCACACAGGATTTATTTATGAAAAGAACAACTTTGTGGCTCTTGTGAACAAAGAAATTCCAGCCTTTGAAGATTATCACAAAATGATGGATTGTGTGAAGGGATGCAAGCTTAACTATGCCATGCTGGAATCACCCACAATTTATTGTGAAGTTATGGAGGAGATGTGGACTACTGCTGTGTATCAGGCAACTGACAAAACAATAACTCTCTCCTTTAAAGGTAAGGAATTTTGCATCAACAGTGAAACTATTGAAGCATGCTTTAAATTCCTGATAACACTACTACTAAACCACACTCAGATGCTGATTTAGTTAACTTGCTTAATACTATTGGCTATGCACTTCCCACTACTAACTTAAGTGAGATTATGAGGCTAGGTCTTAGGAAAGAGTAGAGTTATCTGTGTGATGTAGTTACCAAGGTATTTTCTGGTAAAATAAGCAACTTTGATTCTGTCAATACCACTATGCTTAACATGCTCTACATGTTGGTTAATGATTATTACTATAATTTTAGTGATGCTGTCATGTTTGAGTTAGGCTACAAGTTAGGGGAGATTAAAAAGAGATCTAGGAATGTTTACTATGCTAGATTCTTTATGATTATTGCTAACCATATCTTTGAGGATCTTATGATTGAGAACCCAACCAACAAACTGGATTGTTGGGTTCAAGAAAGAAGATTGACTGCATATTTAAATAGAACCAATCACCACAAGGAGGTGCCCCTTGTTTATTTTCCTATCATGGAGGATACTCAGGTAAGTGAGGTAAATATTTCTGTCTCTACTCCTTCCATCTCACAAGTTTCTTTGCCATTAACTATGGCTATGACATCTGTGTCTTTGACCCAACATATGCCTACCCAAGCCACAAAATCCAAAACTTCAAAAATGAAATCAAAGAAATCACACTCTGGTATCTCTCAAAAGATGCTAGTTTCAAAAGCCGCCAAAACCAAAGAGGGGAGTGTGAAGGGTGGTGAAGATGGTGAGGGACAGGGTGAACATAAAAGAAACCTTAAGAATAAGGATGGTGAGGTGAGTGTACCCAAACCTAGCTACATCATAGTTTCCTAAAAAACTATGGTGCTTAATAAGGAAATTAGCACATCTCTAGTTTCATCCTCTCAAAAGGATGCTACTATTGAAACAAGCTCCCAACCAAGAGCACAGGTCAAAAGGGATAGGGACACATACTCACCCCAAACTTATACAAGAAAGAAGAAATTTAGAAAACTTGGGGATGCACGGGGGTCACATACAGTGCAAACTGCAGCTAAAGACTCAGTCACTGCACCTTCTCAAACTTAGTTTTATGTGGCTCCAATAAATGTTGAGTCACAGCCAAAATATTTAATAATAGAAGTACCAAACACACAAAACTGTCCCACCAATTCTCTGGATGTGGATATGATTCACACATCAATCCCTGATTCTCCTTCTTTAACTCTGTTGGAGAAGCCCAAACTCAGTACAAGTGAGCATCATTTTCTAGATGATTTGTTGGCTTACTTGCCAATTCTTTCAGGATCTATTGAGACTGCTGTGCCTAAATTTTTATCAATCTGCACAGAGTCTATAATAGTTTCTACTCCAAACTTATCATTTCTTCTATTCCTATGGATATTGTTCATCCATCGGCTAGGGATTGTATCCCGACGGATGTGCCTAATAGCAGTCATCCGTCGGCTATCATAACTACTACCCCCATGGATGTTACTCATCCGTCGGTACTCACTACACAAGCTAAATTTTCAATAATTGTTACAAGTGTAGATGAGTTAGTAGTTGTACAATCACTCATAGGATTGAGGGAAGAGAGTGAACAGAGTGAGAGGATGAGTTGTTCTCAGGCAAAAGGAGAGGACAAGAGAGAAATCCTGCAGGCTATTTCTTCCAGCCTGGCAAAATTGAGTGAGAAGAGTTCCATCTTAGTAGGTGAAGGTGAGGGTGTGAGGGTGGTGAGCCAAGGGGAGCCATTGATGCAAGAAAATAGAGAAAATAAGAGAAATGCAGGTACATGAGATATAAGGATGGAAGCCATTTCTAGTGAGTCAATGAATGTCAGTGATGCAGAAAAAGAGAGACTATTTGAGCAAGAATATCAAGCTTTCATAGATTCTATCTCCTTGCATGCTGAGACATTTACTCATCCTGTTTCAGCTTATCAAACTCTAGCTGGACAGGGCAATGAGGATGCTAAAAGGATGCTCAACTTGGTGCACACTACTGCCATCACAGCCATGCCACCCACAACCGGTGATGACATTGATTATTGAACTGGTGGTTCTGAGGATTTATTTGGGGATGAAGATGATGATGAAGGAGATTCAATGGATATAGGGGGAGTAACAAGCCCTAGCTCAAGATCTAGCATGCCATCTTGGGCATTTTCTAAAGAATGTGATGAGTCACATTTCTAGTCTACTCTCTTTCATATCATTCAACAAACTCAGACATCTCTTCAAGCTAGAACCAATGCCAACACCAAGAAGCTTCTTCAAGCACATCTCAATTCTCTTCAACTACACCAAATTAAATCTCTTCAACATAATCTCGATGTCACTGCAATTAAAACAGAGATTTATCAAGTCAAGAAGGATGTTTCTGAGAGATTGGATACTAAATTTACCAACACAACCCTGCTTGACATCAACAAACAACTAAGGAAAAACTCTAATCTTGCCAGCAAAGTGGACTCCTTGGACACATGACTTAAAAACTTGGAAGCTTCCATCACTACAATCCATTTACATCAAGCTCAACAAACTCAGTTGCTTCAAAAGCTAGTGGCTACACAAATTTCTACTTCTACTCAACTTGATGCTAACAAAAAGGGGGATAAAGACTCAATTGTTCAAGTTAGCCAAGAGGAGCCAACTAGTGAGGGGGAGAATGTGCTAAACATACAAGTCAGTCAAGTAATTGTTCAAGAAATTACTTTTCCCTAGCCACCAGTCTTGAATAGCATTGATCTGATCCAGATAAGAGCTGCTAAGTTGGAATCAAATAAAAAATTCAAAAAGCTTGATGTTGCAGCAGTTGAGAAGGAACTAGATGCAAAATGGAAGAAAGTTGATGAAGAGATAGCAAAGAAGTTTGGTCCAACTGAGAAGAAAGGCAAGGTCTTTTCTCACTGCTCTCAATTGAGACAAATTTCTTTAAATGAAATAAGTTTGGGTAACTTGGAAAAGGGCCAACCTTCATGTATAAAGTCTCCAAAAGCCAACTTGGTTTTGAAGCCCAAAAGAAATTATCCAAAGTCATCTGACAAGGATCCCTTGGACCTTATGTTTGAGACTCCAAGGCCAGATGAAAAGAAGCTGTTGGCAAGGTCTATTGCATTCTTCAAAGATCCAACTGACTCTGTTCTAAAGAGAAGAATTGCTAAGATCTACAGGAATGTGAAAGAATTATGTGTGGTGGCTGGACACCCTCAGTTTGCAGAAGTAAAGAAGGAAGAAAAGGAAAGGATCAAGCAAAAAAACAACCAAGTTGCTTTAGATGCTAAGAAACTCAAACAGAAGCAAAAGCAAGCTGCTATAGTAGCCAAGCTTCAAGCTGTGAAAACTGCAACTGAAATTTCTGAGAAACAACATGTGGTAGCTGAAGATCAAGATCATAAAATGCACAAGGAACCTCAACAGAAAAGGAAATTCAGATACAAAATCCTTCCCAAATGAAGATTGACTTCAATGATGATCAGATGGAAGATTACATTCCCAACCAGTCTACATCTACAACTCAAACATCCAAGCCCTCAGTGGTACATGATGAATTTAAAATGGATCCTAAAAAGAACTTTTATGGTGAGACAATAGTTCCCAAGGATGAGCCTATAGACTGGGATAGTTTGCCTCTTCCTGAGCTTAATTTACCAATCTTCAACAAACTAAAGAAGACAAAGACAAGAGCAATCAAGAAGGTCAAGCCTGTGAAACTCAAAACCAAAACCTTAACCAAAGCTCAACCAACTGTCAACAAGGGAGATCTTCTATATATATGTGATATCAAGGAATTTTCAGATATAAATCTCTATATAAATGAATTAGAAGGGGAATTGATGCTCACAGAAATCTCCGTGAAAGACCGGTGTTCAAATATAAGGGTGGGAAAAAGATCATATGGCCTCTTCACATGATTCTTCAAGAAAATTATAATGTTTTGATAAAGATCTTCTCATCTTTCAAGAAAAAATTTGGATTCAGTATGACTGCCAAGAAATTGGTTCTAAAGAAGATAGAAGAACTAAGGAGCAGAAAAGCCTCAAATGCAGTCCCAAGGACTCTATCAATTCCATTCACAGGAAATACAGTACACTTGAGGCCTTACTGGCTGATGGAATTCATGGATGATAAAGGTGTTAGGAGATTCTTCAGACTGGATGACCAATTGAGCATCTCAAACAATGAAACTTTATTGGAAATGTAAGAAAAGCTGGATCTATCAAATGCTGAAGAATTTGAATTTCACTGACAACTCCAAAATCAAATTGAAGAAAACAACTGGAAGCTTGGAAACAAATCAAGACAATCAAGGAAATAAAAAACATCTGCTCAGACTGGAGGAGCACCTTAAAAATTGATAGGGAATAAAATAAACCCCGATTGCGTAATTAAAATTGCATTGATTGTATTAACGTTGGGCTGGCGGTTAAGCCCATTAAAGGATGCCCAAGACCCTTGATAGGGGCCCAAAAATAGCCTAGGAATATAATTGGTTAAGACCGGATACGGTTCAATAACGTAGCCCAATTGGAAAGGGCCCAAAACCCTGAATATTAATTAATTTCGTAATTAATTAATAAAGGAAAAATAAGCTGTTAAGATGAGTCCTAGTGGGGATATAAATCCTTGTAGATTGGCTTCCAAGGGACCTAATAAGATAAGGAATCAGTTCCCTACTTCCTTGGACTCCAAAGTCCACTCCAATTCTGAGACTTGCCCACTAAGTCTCCTAGATCTAGTCCAATTCAAGGACTCCCAACATCTATATAAGGGGCCTCACCCCATAAATCAGAACTACATTTTTTGACTTGATCCTTAACATACAGCAAGGTACGTAGGCATCTTGTTAGGCAGATCGAGTCATAAAACACAAGAGCAGTCAAATCGAGTCTCGAAGCTCACGTTCTCTAGTAATAAATACATCAATTATTATACCTTAGTTTTTGATCCATAACATTTGGTGCCGTCTGTGGGAAGGTCTTCAACAACAACCATGGCGAGAACACGGAGAGGAAGCAGCGCCCAAGAAGGAGAAACACTAGCGGGGACCACCTAAATGATTTCATCAACCGTGGAGGTACCTCCGCATTCAACCTATATTGCCACCCAAGGAGGAGCCCAGGTAGAGGCAACTGAACCTTAACCCCAAGGGATGATTCCCCCGGCTCCTCAAGGTACGAATCCCCTACTTCAACAATTACATACACCTGTGAATTCTTGACCCGTTGAGTATGATTATTCAACTGTTATGACCACTAACCCCCTTATGAGATGGCCCTTTACCCCGAGGCTGGAGGAAGTGGACATGTTGGACGGAGTAAAGGACGAGGGTGAACACCACCTATATACAAGGTTTGGCACCTATCCCACAAGATCAGTAATTTTCTGGTCCTTACACTGAAAAATACTCCAAATCTTCAGATGATGAAGTGGCTCGAAGAAGGAGACGTGCTGGCAAAGAGCCGATGACTGATGGTAACCAACGTCCTAGGAGCACCCGAGGGGTGAATCCCCAAGAAGTGCAGCAGAGAATCAAGGCCCACGAGGATGAGATTCAAAGGCTGAAGCGCGAATTGGAGGCGCACCAGGATCCCAGACTCCCATTACCACCTAGTGGGAAGAATCCTCCTCCAATCATAGACCTGGATGGTCCATCACAAAGAAGAGCTGATCCAAGCAATCTTCTTCCCCTTGGAGATCCTGATGATCCTACTCCACCATTCACTGAAGAAATAATGAATGCCCATATCTCAAGGAAGTTCAAGATGCCCACTATCAAAGCTTATGATAGAACGGGAGATCCGGCTAATCATGTCAGAACATTCTCTAATGCACTATTATTACAGCCCGTGAATGACGCTATTAAGTGTTAGGCCTTTTCTCAAACCTTGTCCGGTATGGCTCAAAGATGGTATAGTCATTTGCCCCCGAACTCTATTAGGTACTTCAGAGGATTAAGTCAGGCTTTTGTTAAGCAGTTCATCAGTGGGAGAGTGCATGAGAAAAGTTCAGCATCCCTCATGAGCATTGTGCAGGGAGCAAAGAAATCCTTGAGAGAGTACCTGAATCGTTTCACAAAGGAAGCTTTAAAAGTCCCGAACCTTGATGACAAGGCAGCCATGATAGCACTGCGACAGGGAACTAGGGATGGGTTCTTCAAGATGTCCTTTTCCAAGCGCCCCCCTAAAAGCATGTTGCAGCTCCAAGATAAGGCCGGAAAGTACATCAAAGTGGAGGAGAGCATGAGGAAGACAATACTAAGTAACGATCCCACTGGAAGCAAGAAGCGAAAAACTGATCTGGAATATATTGCTAAGGACAAGTATCCCAGAACTTTGCAAAACCCTGATTCAACCCCAAAGAAGGGAGGACCTGGGTAAAAGTTCACTGAATATGCTAAGTTGAATGCTCCTAGAAGCCAGATCTTGATGAAAATCAAGAAAGATCAATATATTCGTTGGAGTAAACCCTTGAAGGCTGATCCTGCCAAGCTAGATAAGAGCAAATATTGTAGATTTCAAAAAGATGTTGGTCATGACACCGATGAGTGTTGGCAACTGAAAGATGAAATAGAGTTCCTCATTCGAAAAGGAAGATTGAACAAGTATATTGGGGAAGGAAGAGATATAAATAACAATGGAAGAAAGAACTTTAAAGATCGTAGGAGGGACCAAGACGATCAGGGACGGAATCCCAGCCTAGGGGACAGGTTATAAATGCAATCTTTGGAGGACCGCGACCCCGAGGGCATGTGATAAACACAATTTTTGGAGGACCAACTACTGCTGGGTTATCAAGGAACTCTAAGAAGGCATATACCAGAGAGGTTATGCATATTGTTGGGGAAGCCCCGAAGAGGGCGAGGACAGGAGTAACAATGGCATTTGATGATTCAGACTTAGAGGGTGTGAAATTTCCTCATGACAAACCCGCTGGTCATAACACCAATAATAGGGAACAGCCCGGTGAAGAGGGTCCTTGTAGATAATGGTGCTTTAGTGGATATCTTGCTCCATGAGACCTTTTTAAGAATGGGTTATAATGATTCCCAATTGACCCCAACCGACATGCCAATATATGGATTTGCGGGAGTAGAGTGCCCCGTGGAAGGGATAATCACGTTGCCAACTACCATAGGTCAGGAACCAAGGCAAGCAACACAGATGTTGGACTTTGTGGTGGTGAAGGTTGGTTCAACTTACAACGCTATCATGGGAACAAGGGGGATATATGCCTTCAAGGCAGTCCCTTCTTCCTACCATTCAGTAATGAAGTTTCCCACCCAGAATGGCATTGGAGAAGAAATAGGAGATCAAAACATGGCTAGAAGTTGTTATGTGGCCTCACTGAGGGCAGATGGAGTTGGGGGCAGGTTCTACCCATTGAAGATCTGGATATCCGAGAAAATGAGGAGAAAAGAGGGAAGCCAGCAAAAGACTTGGTTTTGGTTCCTTTAGCCCCCGAGGATCCTAAGAAGGTGACTTTCGTTGGAGCCACACTAGAGGAGCCCCTTAGAGGGAAGTTGGTAAAAATTTTGCAAGAAAATAGTGACGTGTTTGCATGGTTAGCAGCTGATATGCCAGGCATAGACCCGGAACTGATTACTCACAAGCTGAATGTGGATCCAAATTGGAAGACAGTAAAGCAAAAGAAAAGAAGTTTTGCTCCATAGAGGCAAGAAGCTATAAAACAGGAAGTCGAAAAGCTCTTAGAGGATGGTTTCATCGAGGAGATACAATTTCCAGAATGGTTAGCAAATCCTGTTATGGTGAAGAAGGTCAATGGAAAATGGAGGATGTGTGTGGAGTTCACTGATTTGAATGACGCATGCCCTACGGACTATCAAATCAAGATGCACAAGGACGACATCCCAAAGGTATCATTCATCATTGACTTTGGTGTTTATTGTTATCATGTTATGGCATTTGGTCTCAAGAATGCAGGAGCCACCTATCCAAGGATGGTAAATAAAAATTTTATAGATCTTATTGGCAAGACCATGGAAGTTTATGTTGATGACATGTTAGTCAAGAGTCTAGTAAAGACTAACCATATATCCATTTGAGGGAAGCTTTCGAGGTCCTGAGATACCACAAGATGATGTTAAATCCTACAAAGTGTGCTTTCGGAGTAGGATCTGGAAAGTTTTTGGGATTGATGGTCTCCAAAAGAGGAATCGAGGCCAATCCTGATAAAATAAATGCAATCCTGGACATGGAGCCACCAAAAACTATCAAAGATGTTCAAAAGCTCACTAGAAGGGTTGCTGCATTGGGACGATTCATCTCAAAGTCTGGGGACAAGTGCTTGTCGTTCTTCAAGTCCTTAAAGAAGGTTAAGGATTTTGTATGGAGTGAGGAAAGCCATAAGGCATTCGAGGAATTATAGAAATATATAGATCAGGCCCCGTTGTTGGCCAAGCCGGCTTTGAATGATGTTTTATACTTGTACTTGGCCATTTCAGAGAGTGCCTTGAGTGCTGTATTGGTTAAGGAGGAACTGAAAATCCAGAAACCTGTATATTATGTCAGCAAAATTCGGCATGGAGATGAGTTGAATTATTCAACTAGTGAGAAGTTCGCTTTAGCCTTGGTAATGGCTTCAAGAAAGTTACGTACTTACTTTCCAGCTCATCAAATTGAGGTGCTAACAAACCAGCCCCTGAGAAATATTATTCATAGTCCCAAGGCTAGTGGGAGGCTGATTAAGTGGGAAAAGGGTTGGGAGAATTCGATATCAAATATAAGCCACGAACGATAATAAAAGCCCAGGAATTGGCTAACTTTGAGGTGGAATGTACCATACCCAACCAATAAGTCGGCGGGCAGGAAGATACTATACCTCCAAACACAGAAGGTGATAAAGGGGACAAAGAGAAGGAAGTTAAGGAAAAGGAATACTGGGTTCTCTATTTTGATGGAGCATCAAAAACAAATTCAAGTGGAGTAGGGTTAGTTTTGCAAAGCCGCGATGGGTTCTTAATTGAATACGCTATGAAGTTAGACTTTCCAACCACAAACAATGAGACAGAATATGAAGCTCTGATAGCTGGCCTCGGCCTAGCAGGGACACTGAGAGTCAAGAACTTGAAGGTCTATGGAGACTCGAAGTTAATCATATCCCAGGTGAAGGGAGAGTTTGAGGCAAGGGATGGTATGATGGCTAAGTACGTCTGCCTAGTAAGAGCTGTGATGACCCAATTCGATGATTTCTATGTTGAGCACATTCCAAGGGAGGAAAATGCTAAGGCATATGCATTATCAAAGTTTGCTTCTTCCGAGATAGAGGAAAGTTCAGAAAGTGTATACTTCCGTGTTCTGAAGACACGGAGCATTGATGTTAAGCTTGTAGCTCCTATAGGTCTGGGGACGTCATGGATAGATCCAATTAAAGCCCATATTCAAACCAGTTGGTTTCCAAATGATGCTACTGAAGCCCGAAGATTGGCTGTTCGAGCACTGAGATACTCTTTGATAGATGGAATTTTGTATAAAAGATCTTATGTGGTACCTTAATTAAGATATCTCATGCCTGATGAGGCACGCTTGGCTCTTGAGGAAGTACATGAAGGTATCCATGGGCAACACTTGGGGGGTAGAACACTAGCTCATAAGATAACTCGTTTAGGTAACTATTGGCCCGAGATGATGGCTAATGCCAAAGAATATGTGAAAAAGTGTGATCGTTGTCAGAAACATGCACCTGTTGTTCGAGAAACCCCCGAGATGTTGACTTCTATCAACTCTCCCATCCCCTTTGCCATGTGGGGAATGGATATACTTGGACCTTTCCCTATGGCCACGACACAAAGAAAGTTCCTGATTGTAGCCATTGATTATTTTACTAAATGGATTGAAGCCAAGCCTTTGGCCAAAATCACAACAATGAGGAATTCAAGAAGTATTGTGAAGAGATTGAAATTGAATTACGATTCACCTCTGTGGCACACCCGCAAGCCAATGGGCAAGCGGAAGTGGCAAATCGAATAATCCTGGATGGACTAAAGAAGAGGATCGAGAAGTCGAGAAATAACTGGGTGGATGAAATACTCCCAATATTATGGGCCTATAGGACTACTTGTAGAGTCATGATTGGAGCAACTCCCTTTATGTTAGCATATGGGGCAGAAGCGGTTGTTCCTGTAGAAATATCCCATTCATTTCCCAGGATATAAACTTTTAATGCCAAGGAAAATGAGGAAGGGCAAAGGTTAGCCCTGGATCTAATTGATGAAGTACGAGACGAGGCACATGCAAAGATAGTGGAATATCAGAAAAGGGCTTCGTTCTACTACAACCTAAGGGTTAAGGAAAGGTTTTTTAAGCAAGGTGACTTAGTCCTGAGGAAGGTGGAAGCTTCTGGTGTTGGGCAGAGAGGGAAACTTGCCCCGAATTGGGAAGGGCCATATAAGTTCAAAAGTGTTCAAGGAAGAGGAACCTACAAGCTGGAGACTATGGATGGTTTTGAAGTTCCAAGAACTTGGCTTGCACAAAACCTGAAGGTTTACTATATGTAAAATAGTTAAAGCACGATTCTCACTTGTCGGAATGACAAGTAGGTTTAAAAGCACCTTGAAGCTTCGCTCGCTTAGGATTTTTATTTGATAGAATATATGTTTAGGTTTTATCAGGGTTGGACCCATCTCATGTAAGGTATCAAAAATACCAAGTTATAATGAAAAGTATTCAGTTAGATCTAGCATGCTGAATTGTTATATTATGAGGGAAAACCAAGTTATAAACTTGAGTTCGGAAAAACTACGATAATACTTAGACAAAACAAGTCAAAACATCTAAAGTCAATTACAAAGTTTAAAAATGTCTGAAGAAAAGAAAAGTACATAATGCAAGAGAGTTAGGCTTTAGAAGGCTCGGATTCTTCAGAGCCGCTATCTGAAGTCTCCTCGGACATCTCCTGGGTTGGCCCCTCAGAAGTTTCTTCAGAAGTCTCCGCAGAGGCTTCTCGGAACTACCCTCGGATGCCTTAGATGCCTTAGGGGGTGCTGGTTTTGGAGGCTTTTCCACCCTCGCCTTCTTTATAATGGGCTCGGCCTCTTCCTCAGAAGAAGATTCCTCCTCTTCAGAGCTGGATTCAGGCTCCTTCCTTTTTTGGCTTTGGCCCTGGCTTCCTGATGGCGCTCTGACCGGGGACGCTGAAGGGCCATCCTTAATCAGATCGACGAGCTTATCAACAACGCCTCCAAGTGCTGGGACCCACACAGGGCAAGGGAAGGAAGATTGTTCAAGACCCTCAGAAAACTCATCCTGGATAGCCTCTACAGCAGCGTCCCAGCCTTCCTTATAGCTGAATGGATGAAGGAGGGTATCATGCTCTACCATTTTATGAGGGTCTTGAACAATCTTCCTTCCCTTACCCTGTGCGGGTCCCAGCCTTCCTTATAGCTGAATGGATGAAGGAGGGTATCATGCTCTACCATTAAATCTTTGAATTCTTGTATATCCATCCAGCCGTCAAAGGCCTTGTCCTTTTTGGCCTTAAGGATAACAATCTCAGCTCGGGCCGTTCCAAGGTCAGAAGTTGAGGAGGCAAGTTAGACTTCGAGAGCCTCTATTCGCTGGTTAGCCTCCTCGAGCTTCTTGTTAGTGTCTTCTAGGCCAACTTTCCAAGCCTTGGCTTGGTGAAGCGCCCCTTGAAAATGGACGTTCGCCTACAATAGATAAAGAAAAAGTGAGAAACAAGAAAAATCATGACAGAAAGCTATGGATAAAAAAAGAAAAGGACGTACGGTCGCCAGGGCCTGAGCACCAAAAAGCTCGTTAGCCTTCAAGTCCTGTTGGAGGACAAGATCATGATAGTCTACTGGGGAAATGGAATGGATGGACCATTCCTTGGCAAGTTTTGTATTGCCGACAATCGAGTCCTTTCCCCGAATTCCACAGGAAGGTTGGAAGAAAGCCCCTGGTTCTGTTTTGTACGCAAGGGTCGGTTGGGGCCTTCCTCGTCTCCTGCCTTTTTCCTGGAGAAGGAACTCTGGGAAGCGATCCCCAAGGCGCGGGTCCTTGAAGAGCTTCCCGGCGCGTTTCATCCTGGTCGTTTCCAGGTCTTTAGGCTTGGTAGCCTCTTCGATCTTCTAAGCAACTGCAATGAATAAGTGAAGTGGATTGAGAAAATAGTAAAGTAAAAAGTGGGATAAACGAAGAAAACTAGAAAAGGAATAAAACGTACCTTTTTTAGGAATGAGAGAAAGGCCACGTTCCACAAGAATGGTCTCCCTGATAAGATCCCAAGAGTAGGAAGTCCCATTATCCTGGGTAAGGAGGTTGAAGGCCCTAGTCTCCTCCTCGGTCAAAACTATGTCATTCGGGCTCCCATCCACAACTTGCCCAAAAGACGAGCAAAAGAGGGTGCCCCAATCGTCGCCCTCCCAAAGGACATACAAAAACTCCTTCTTCCACCCCAAGTTATTGTCAGGGATGGACTTCCCATTCACTATATGGGGGACAGTGGGGCACTGGTTCAAAGAAACCCACCTCGGATTCTTGTTGGGGTTGTTCTTGAACTGAAATTTTTTTCTGAACACAGCGACCGAAGTAGGGACGTTGTGCTTGGCGCATTGCGACAGATAGAAAAGAATCAGCCTCCAAGACTTTGGTGGGAGTTGGAAAGGGCTGATGCCCACATCAGCTAGTAAAACAGGGATAAAAGGATGAAAGGGGAGTCTGATACCTGCCCTTAAAATGTCCCTAAAGATGCATAAAGCGTCTTTCTTTCATTGCCAGGCCTTGTTGGGCGGACCCGCAAGAACCAGCTTGAAGGGATCCTTGATCTTGAAATAAGTTTTCATCTTTTCCAACTCTTTTGCATCCTGGAAAATACTGACATGATCATGCGTGTCGGACGGGTACTCATCCCCTCGAGTGTTGATAATGTCAATCAAGGAAGTGTACCTTGACTGAATGGGGTACTCATTAGACTTCTTGGCCACATTCATCTTGGCCAAACGGGTCATTTTCTTATCAGCCATCTGAAAAAGGGAACAAATTTTAAACACAAAATTGATGCAAAAACTAAGCATGAGAAGACAAGAAAAAAAAGCGAGAGCTCAAGAAATATACCTGGGAATCTATAGAGCCTGGAGAGAAAGTGAGCAAAGGCTTAGAAAACTCTGAAAAAGACCTAGGGTTTTTCGTGAGAGAGAAGAGGAGATCTCAAGAAGCAAGAAATGAGAAGTGAAGAAAGAGTGACTCTACTCACTCCTTTATATAGGCAGAAAAAGGGAAGATGAAAGGGCAGAAAAGCCCATTAAGCTGAAGGCCCAAAGAAAAAGCCCAAATTCTGTAATTTTCCAGAATATTTTTGAAAATAATTAAGTTCTGGAACCTTCCAGAAATATCCTCAATAATTCTTAAGGCCCATGTCGAGGCCGAGAATTTGGAAAAATAAAAGGCCCAATTTTAGGCCCAAATCCAAATAGGATTTTGAAAAATAAAAGGCCCAATTTTAGGCCCAAATCCAAATATGACTTCAAAAATAAAAGGCCTGAGCTTTGGCCCAAATCCAATTAGGATTTGGAAAAATAGTGGCCCAATTTTAGGCCCAAATCCAAGTTGGATTATGAGAAGTCCAATAAATTAAAAAGACAAGGATCCAGGTCGAGTTTGAGGTCGTGAATCCTGTTCGAATTATTTCGAACAGGAGCCATAATAACACCCATTAAAAGGACCAGGATCCGGGTCGAGTTTGAGGTCGTGAATCCTATTCGAATTCTTTCGAACAGGAGCCAGAATAACACCCATTAAAAAGACCAGGATCCAGGTCGAGTTTGAGATCATGAATCCTGTTCGAATTCTTTCGAACAGGGGCCAGAATAACACCCATCAAAGAGATCAGGATCCAGGTCGAAATCCTGGTCGTGGATCAAGCTCAAAATCTTTCGAGAAGGGACGAAAAATGGTCAAAAATTTTGACCAAGACCCAGGTCGTAAACTCGACTAGGATCCAGGTCGAAATCTTGGTCGTGAATCCTAGTCGAAGTTTCATGAGCAGGAGTCAAAAGGTGGCAAAAAAATCGACCAGGACCTAGGTCATAAACTTGACTAGGATCCAGGTCGAAATTCTGGTCGTCATTTCTAGTCGAAGTTTCTCGAGCAGGAATTGAAAAATGGCCAAAATTTCGACCAGGATCCAGGTCGTGAATTCAACTAGGATCCAAGTCAAAATCCTGGTCATGAATCCTAGTCGAAATTTGTCGACCAGGACCCAGTAGCTAGCCCAAAGTACGACCAGGATCAGGTCGAATTTTCGACTAGGATCTTAGTCGAAAAAGGGCTGAATTTTTTTGAAAAATTCTGAAAAATCCCAGAAAAATTAGGGAAAACGAGAAAATATTTTCAAAATTTATTTTTGATAAAATATTCTTGAAAATTAGGAAAAAATCCTAGAAATTAAGGGAAAATTCCTAGGATATGCCAGAAAATTCCTAAAAAGAGGGAAAAAGGTAAGAAAATAATAGGAAAAACAACCCTGAAGCTGTGTACAAGGCAAATCATTGTAAATGTGTAGGTCGCTCCACACTTTACGCCAAACCGATACCATGGAAGGGAACAAATGAACTTAACTTATGCGAAACCTTTTTCGGTTTCCCAGAAGTTAGGGGGAAAATAATAGGGAATAAAATAAACCCTAATTACGTAATTAAAATCGCATTAATTCTATTAATGTTGGGCTGGCGGTTAAGCCCATTAAAGGAGGCCTAAGACCCTTGATAGGGGCCCAAAAATAGCCTAGGAATATAATTGGTTAAGACCAGATACAGTTCAATAACGAAGCCCAATTGGAAAGGGTCCAAAACCCTGAATATTAATTAATTTCATAATTAATTAATAAAGGAAAAATCAGCTATTAGGATGAGTCCTAGTGGGGATATAAATTCTTGTAGATTGGCCTCGAAGGGACCTAATAAGATAAGGAATCAGTTCCCTACTTCCTAGGACTCCAAAGTCCACTCCAATTCTGAGACTTGCCCACCAAGTCTCCTAGATCTAGTCCAATTCAATGACTCCCAACATTTATATAAGGGGCCTCACCCCACAAATCAGAACTACATTTTTTGACTTGATCCTTGACATATAGCAATATAATACATATGTCATAGCCTATTTGTTTATTCGAGGATTTAACTCAACTCAAATAAGAATGTAATAAGTAAATAGTAGATCCACCGTCAAAGAGATCTCTCAAAGTAACATCTGTCAAAGGATTCAGAAACAATGTTCATCTACAGACTTGAGGAATTACTTCACTGGAAGAAGTTCAAGAAATTGATCAAGCCTCAGTGATATAAATCAAGATTGTTGATTTAATCAAGTGACAGAGATCTCGTCAGGGTATCAATTAATTACAGGGATTTAATCTGAAGAAAATCATGTTATCAAAGCTAAGACATGAAGAAACGTCACAGAAGTTAGTCATTCATGAACCAGACAATACATTGAATGTCAACATTGAAGTGGTAGAATTGATTCATAATTTTCAGTGATTTTTAGAAGATTGTCAGAAGAGTGGTTGCTGTTCAAAAATGGTATTAATTCTCTATTAATTAATTAAGTCATATAATTTAATTAAGAAAATAAATTATATCTGCAAAGATTAATTTATTGATTAATTGAATTAATTGGTTAATTAATTCTGAATTAATATTATGTATTTTCAGAATTTATTTTGAATTAGTATTCAATATTAATTCAGCCAGACAAACAGTTGAACTGGTATGATAATTTAATTGTCATATCGAAAGTCTTTCCAGTACAATTAAATTTTTATACCGAAAGTCTCTCCAGCTCATTCAATTGTCTTGCCGATAGTCTCTCCAGGTCATTCAATAGTCTCACCAATTGTCTTGCTAGATCAACGGATTGTCTTGCCAGTATAATTCAATTCTATTGATTGATTACTAAAGAAAACAGAAGCAGATCATTGAAGACATCACATTCAATATTCAACCAACTCAAGAACAAAGAAAGAAAATCAGCAGAGAACTTATTATCTTTAACTGCAATATTTCAGGACATTAATTTCTAGTATTTATTGTTAAATCTAAACCACTAGAAATCATTCTCTTGTTCTTGTGTAACTATCTAGCGGATCAAATTCCCTAGAACTTAATCTCAAATTGCTTTTAGCATTTGATCTTTTTATTTCAAAAATAGAAAAAGTTCATGTCAAATTTATTCTAGATTTGGAATAATTTATTTGAGATTAATCCCTTGTAAATGATACCGTTACTGTAACACCTTTCAAGTTTAATAATAGTTTTATTTAACTTGAATTTTGTTTCACTTTTTATTTTGCATTATATTCGATTAAACGGTATAGTTTGTATTCAACCCCCCTTCTACAAACATATTTGGACCTAACAATTAGTATCAGAGCCTTCTGATTAACGAACAAATCAAGATCCTAGACTTTTGTGATTCTTCCACTCCTTGAATTTTTATTTATTAAAAAAAAATTCATAATGACTTCACAAAAAGTTGGAACCGTTAAAATTCCACTGTTTGATAAAGAAAATTATATTATGTGGAAGAAGAAGATGTTTTTGTTCTTACAAGTTGTAAATCCCAAATATCTGGATGTGTTAAAGAAGGGTCCAAAAATTCCGATGGTTATTGAACCAGAGGTTATAGAAAATGATGTTATAATTACCAAAGCTAGAACCTATGCAAAAGAGCCTGAAGATTTTACTCCTGCTGAAATGGAAGAAGCCTTCTTGGATGCCAACCTTCAATTAATTTTAGTTGATTCCCTTGATTCCTTGATGAACAGACATGTGATGAACTGTAAAAATTCCAAACACATCTGGGAAACTATTGAGGTGATTAATGAAGGCATAAAGGAAGTTAGGGAGAATAAGTTAGAGATCCTAACCTCTGAATATGAACATTTCAAATCCAATCCAGGAGAAGGAATTAGTGGAATGGTTGAGAGGTATAATGCTTTGATCAACAACCTGAACATAAATGGAAAATACTATTCAATCAGGGAGGTCAACAAAAAGTTCCTTTTAACACTGCCAACTCATCTTGAACATAGAATCACTGCCATAAGAGAAGCAAGAGATCTGAGTGAGATTTCTTTGGAAAGGCTCTATGGTGTGTTAAAAATCTATGAGTTGGAGCAGATTCAGCAGAAGGAAGTCTACGGGAAAGATAGAGTGGTCAGCACGTCTACTGCTCTAGTAGCTGAAGAACAACAACAACAACAACAACAATCACAATAGTCAGAGAGAATGGTACAGTTTTCCAAGACTGAGGAAAATGTGATAATAGCAGAATTTGATCCTCCTACTACAAATCAATCAGGAGATGAGTTTTACTCCTTGGAAGAACTGGAGCAATTGGAAGATGAGTCAATGGCCCTGATTGTCAAGAGATTCTCCAATGTCAGATTCAAGAAGAATCCCAAGTTCAAGTACAAGTCCAACTATAACAGATTCCAGAAAGGTGGATCTTCATCCTCTAACACCAGCAGTGGTGGATACAAAATAGGGATGGTTGATCAGAGCACCATTCAATGCTTTAACTTCAATGAGTTGGGACACTTTGCCACAGAATACAGGAAGCCAAAGCAAGTAAGGAAGAATTCTTATGATTCTAATCAGAAGAGTAAATCTGAAAGGGCTTACCTGGCAAAGGGAAGAAGCTGGGATGATACTGACGGTGAAAATGAAGAATTCGTGAATCTTACTCTTATGGCTATTGATGGAAACACTTCATCGTCAAGAAAAGAGGTAAAATTTACTGATGCTGAATTATTTTATCTTCTAGGAGGCTCCTTAGATTGTGCTCGTCGTGATAATGAAATGTTAACTCAACAAATCAAAGACCTTGAGAAAGAGGTCAATGAATTAAGACTTGTTCACATTAATCAAGACAAATTAAAAGAACAAGTATCTTTTCTAGAGAATAGAGTTGATTGTTATAGACAACTCGAAACTATTCTCAAAGACAAGATCATCGGTCTTGAGACTAAGGTTAAAGCTTACTTTAATTCTTGCTCTAAGGCTAAAGAGTTATATAATAAGCAAGCTATTAATCAAACATCCAGAGTAGGTTATGATTACAATGTTGCTATTGGAGAATTAGGCATAAACTGCCCTCCTCATGTCTGTGCTAAAGGTAGGGAAGTACCACATGTGTTTAAGGGTGTTGATAAACCCTCTATAAAGAATCAATTGTTAAACCATTTGATGAGACCTCCTTTATTATTTAAGAAGAAATACATTCTGAAGATCTTGCTAATGAGAAGATTGTTTCCAAGCCAAGTGTGTCGAAAGTTCCAGTCAAAGTTGTGAAAGCAACTAAGACTAACTCAGACACACCTGAGTTGCATAACAAAATGCCCACCATGCATAATTTGCATGTTGTTAATTCCTCTCATAAAGTATATGGAGTTCCTAATTGCATGTCTTGTGCTTTTAATTTGATGTATGCTTATTTTAATGGTAAGCATGTTTCTAGTGATAAGACTACTCCTCGTCAGGATGTGAATAATAGGAAGCATAATAGGTCTAAGACTGCTAGTCCTCCTAAAGCTAGAAAGGAGACATTTGTGCCTAAGCCTAAACAGAAATTTGTCAAGGTTGTTTACAAGGACAAATGTCCAGTCGTTGAGAAAGTTGAGAATATAAAAGTTAAGAATTTTGTTTTGCCTGATAAAGGCCAATTCTACAAGTATTCCGGACCCAACCAAGTTTGGGTTCTGAAGATGGTCTAATCCATTTGTATTGCAGGGCATTAAACAGGTGGAACCGGTAGTGTGGATTCTTGACAGCGGATCGTCAAGACATATGACCGGAGATAGAGCCCTGCTATCAAATGTGGTTGAGAAAGCTGGCCCAGTGGTTACCTTTAGAGATAACAACAAAGGTTTAACTGAGGGATATGGCTGTTTGCAAGCTAGAAATGTTATCATTGAAAATGTGTATATTGTGGAAAGACTTGAACAGAATCTGCTTAGTATCAGTCAGTTCTGTGACAAGGGCTACTATGTTTTATTCGATAAGCTAAAGTGTCAGATCCTGCACAAAAAAAGTGAAAAACCCTCCTTGATGGGAATCCGGAAAGGTAATCTGTTTGTAGCTGACATGAACTCTGGAAGCAGTCCTGAAGTCAACTGTTTCTATGCAAAGGCAACGTCAAAAGAGAGCTGGCTATGGCATAAGAGACTTTCCCATCTCAATTTAGAAGCAATGAATTCTCTTGTTAAGAGAGAATTGGTCAGAGGTCTGCCTCAACTAGAATTCTCCCCAGAAGGACTGTGTGAGGCATGCCAGAAAGGAAAGTCAAAGAAAGCAAGTCACAAAGGCACTGACACATCCTCCATAACTGGTATTCTTCAATTATTGCACATGGATTTGTTTGGACCAGTTAATGTTCTTTCGATGTCACATAAGTGTTACTGTCTTGTGATAGTTGATGACTATTCCAAGTATACGTGGGTTTTATTCCTTCACACTAAGGATGAAACACCATAAGTTGTGATTGATCATATCAAGTTGATCGAGTTAAGTTCTAATGTCCCTGTTAGAGCAATAAGGTCAGATAATGGAACAGAATTCAAGAATTCACTTCTTAATGGATTTTGTACAGACAAAGGGATTACCAGACAATATTCAGCTCCTAGAACCCCTCAGCAGAATGGAATGGTAGAAAGGAAGAATCATACATTGATTGAAGTTACAAGAACTATGTTAAGTGAATCAGGTCTTCCAATGTACTTTTGGGCTGAAGCTGTCAATACTGCATGTTATACTCAGAATCGAACTCTAATCAACAAGGACCTCATAAAGACTCCTTATGAGATTATGAATGAATATAAACCTTTTATCAAATACTTTCATGTATTCGGTGCCAGATGCTTTGTGCTCAAGGATGGAGATGATCGTTGTGGTAAATTCGAGGCAAAGGCATATGAGGGTATTTTTGTTGGTTATGGAAGAAGATCATACAGGGTGTATATCATTGATCAACACAAAGTAACTGAAAGTGCCAATGTTACATTTGATGACACTAAACTCCCTAGTATCCAAACTGAAGATCCTTCTGAGAAACTGAAGTTTGATGATATGTCAGATTCAGAATCAGAAAATGATCAAGAACCTGAGGTTGCTGCTGGTGAAGAACCTGTTAATCATGATGATACTCAAGGTAATGGTGATGGAAACATTGGCATCAATGGAGATACCACTGCTACTGACGAAGAATCATCAAGTCAACCTAGCAACAACTCAGGGGGAGATGCTGAAGGATCAACTAGTAGGACACAACATCCCAATGCATTTCAAGGTGAATCATCAAGATCAAATCTTCCAAGACAGACTGTCTGGAATAAAGCTCATCCTTTTGAGTTGATTATTGGTGATCTAGATGTTGGAGTCAGAACTAGACGTGCTACTTAAAATGAATGTCTGTTCTCAGGATTTCTTTCTGAGATGAAAACTAAGAAGATTGAAGAAGCACTGACTGATCCAGATTGGGTGATTGCTATGCAAGATGAACTCAATCAGTTTGAACATCAACAAGTCTGGAAACTGGTACCTAGACCTACACACAAGAAATCTGTTGGTACTCGGTGGGTATTCAGGAATAAACTAGATGAAGATGGTGTGGTTACAAGGAACAAAGCAAGACTGGTAGCTAAAGGGTATTCTCAAGCTGAAGGCATTGATTATGATGAAACCTATGCTCCAATGGCTAGACTAGAGGCCATCAGGATATTCATGGCATTCGCAGCATTCTCGAACTTTAAAGTTTATCAAATGGATGTCAAGAGTGCATTTCTGAATGGAAAGCTGGATGAAGAAGTGTATGTAGAGCAACCTCCTGGTTTTGAAGATCCAGATCATTTGGACTATGTCTACTTTCTTTTCAAAGCTATTTATGGTCTCAAACAGTCTCCGAGAAAATGACATGACACTCTTTCTGAATTTCTTATTGAAAATGGTTTTATTTAGGGTGTCATACACAAAACTCTCTTTTCCAAAAAGCATAAAAATGATACTATATTAGTCCAAGTCTATGTGGATGATATAATATTTGGGTCTGCTAATGATAGTCTCTGTAAAAGATTTGCTAAGTTAATGCACAATAAATTTGAAATGAGCATGATGGGAGAGCTGAAGTTCTTTCTTGGATTACAAGTAAATCAAATGTTAGATGGAATATTTATTTTTCAATCCAAGTATCTCAAGGAACTCCTCAAAAAGTACAATCTAGAGGATTCTGCATCAGCAAGGACTCCGTCATCTACAGCTGTCAAGCTTGGACCATGTGAAAACTCCATTAAGGTAGATGTCACAAGCTACAGAGGTATGATTGGCTCGTTACTCTATCTTACTGCAAGTAGACCAGATATTATGTATTCTACATGCTTATGTGCAAGGTTCCAAGCAGATCCTAGAGATATTCATCTCGTTGCTGTTAAACGAATCTTGAGATATCTTAAGGGAATACCAAATCTAGGTATTTGGTACCCTAAAGAATCTAGTTTTAACCTTGTTGGATATACAAATTCAGATTACGCAGGAAGTGTTGTTGATAGGAAAAGCACCTCAGGGAGTTGTCAATTCCTTGGTAGCAGGCTAGTCTCATGGTACAGCAAGAAACATCAAACAGTTTCCAACTCAACGGCCGAGGCTGAATTTATTGCTGCTGGAAGCTGCTGTGCTCAAATCTTATGGATTAGGAACCAACTACGGGACTATGGCTCTGTATTGAACAAAATTCCTATTCTATGTGACAATACAAGTGCAATAGCCATCAATAACAACCCTGTGCAGCACACAAGGACCAATCACATTGACATCAGGTATCATTTTATTAGAGAGCACGTCATGAATGGTACTGTTGAACTATTTTTTGTTCCAACAGAAGAACAAATAGCAGATATTTTCACTAAAGCACTTGATGAATCCACATTTACCAGATTAGTTGGTAAATTGGGTATGTTGAATAGTTTTAGTGATTAAACTAGTTAATATCTGAGATCTGTTCTTGAATGAATTTACAAATGAATTTTTTATGAATAAAAAATTCATTTGCAAATTTATTTTATCATGTTTACCATATTCCTTGATTATTTCTATATAATTTTTATTATCTTATCTTATTTATTTATTCAACTTGTTAATTTTAATATCTCAGAATATTTTATTTTCTCTAAAAATATTTTTCTATGAATTTTATTTGCTAAAATTCAAAAGAAATCTATTTTTGGACTGAAAATATAATTATTTCTGAATATTTTAATTTTGTAAATATTTTCTGTATTTGGAAATACTGTTTAAGTTTATTTTATAACTGCAATGACAATCGGCAAGACTATTGAAATTGTCTTGCTGAAAGTCATTCCAGTTTATATGTGTTTAGTTTAAATTTTCAGTATAGTTTTATACTGGCAAGACAATCGGTATGACTATCAATTGTCTTGCCAGTTATAAAATTTATATTATTTATATTTCTTTTTATTTTGTACTAGAATGACAATCAGTATGACTATCAATTGTCTTTCTAGTTTATTCGGTTAAAATTCTTTTTATTTTGTACTAGTATGACAATCGGTATGACTATCGGATTGTCATACCAGTTATTTTTAGTTTCTTTTAAATTCAACCGTTTGCCTGGTATGACAATCGGTATGACAATCACGGATTGTCATCCCAGTTGTGGTACTTAGGCAGTTTTCAGTTCACAAATCATTCACCATTCACTCTCTATTTTCAGTTCACCAATTAAAACAATCTTCTCTCTCGTCGTCTTCCAGTATTCGAGCAACCGCCTTTGTTACCTTCCTGCTCGAGTTTTTACTCAGTAAACCAAAATTCACTTCTGTTATATATACATACGTGTGTATACATACAGAAGTGATGCCCATTTTATTAGAAAAAAGGGGGTTAATCAATTCGTTTATTTGATTGGGTGTCCTGTTGTTACTTCGTTTTTATATTCCTAAACCCAATTAAGTTTTTTTTAAATCGGGTATTGTATTGTATTGTGTGTTTGCTTCCTCTGTTATTTCAAGTGTGTTTGTGGGACTAAAAATCAACAAGACATGATTTTTTAAATTTTTTGGATTTAATTGAATCAATTCGAATTATCAATTAATTTTTAATTCGAATTTTCTTAATTTCATTCTTAAAATTCTGAAAGTGCGTGTTTTATTGAATTTTTTTATTGGCTCTCAATTTCCAAATTGTCTCGCATAATCATGTTGGTTATTTTAATCCAGAAAAGTGTGATGTGGAAAAATTTAAGCCGTGGATTAGATTTTTAAATGACCATTCGATTGTTAGCTCTGCTATTAAATCAAATGTTCTATTAAATGTCGATCTGCTTAGATTGATTTGCACAACCTCTACTGTGGCCGCTGATTCTAAATCTTTTTCATTCATCGTGGCAAACACACAGTATGTAGTTGATGAAACCGTCATCAATCGAGCGTTAAATTTTCCAATGGACAATTTCTGTAATTTACCCTCTGACAATGAGATTTTAAACTTTATCCATGCCATTCACTATCAGGGGGTGATTAATTTGACCAAGCTGTCTAAATCCAATTTGGTTTCTGAATGGGATATTTTCTTCGATACACTTTCCAAAGTATTTTCCAACTGCACTAAATCCAATTTTCACAACATCACTTCCACTCTGCAGTATATTGGTCTTGCGGTTATTTTCAATCAAAGGATCGATTTTGGCAAATTACTTTTACCCATTCTTCTGAGACGTCTCACTGCAGCTTTGCGTAATCATTCTACGAATCGTAGGGTTTCGTGCTACTACGCCCGTTTTCTTATGCTTATAGCAGAACATCTTCTCACACCTGAGCATAAGGCTCTTTTTGCTAACTCATCAGTAGCTGAACCCCCTTTGGTAAGCAAAAAGATCTACACACGCCACGACACTACCTTCAAATTCATGCAAGTTCCAGTACTTGTACCTACTTTCATGGCCACTTTCATTCCTTTACCAATTTTCAATCTTCCCGGTCATGAACAGCAAGCTCTGAAAGAGATATGCCCTAAGTCCAATCACGTATGAGGATTTAGGAATAACTTTTATGTAACCTGTTTTGATTTCATTGATAATTAATAAAAGACTTATTTTATTTTTATTACGGGCTCTATCTATTTAAATGTTTAAATAAGATATACCATAGTTTAGAGTAAAGCTTTTTATGGATTATGATGAGATCATAATAGTGAGACCTAAAAGATGATAACTCTAAACTTAAATAGTTCTCGGTCATAGGATTACTAACTGGTAATTAATAATCCGCAAAGATTGGTACATACTATGCTTGCTCCCTTCAAGAGGATGTCTGTTCTCATAGGCATTTGTGTGGTGACACTATAGCTAGTATGTAGGTGCTTATCAGGGAATAAGTTCACTGAACATGACTCGATAAGTTGAACAACTAATGGAGATTACTCACGTGTCAATAGTTATTCACTAAGTGATAGTTGTACAAGTGTCCTTAGACTTGAGATCGTTAAAGGTATCTTATATATAATGAACTGTGCTTTGGTTTAGTCCTTAGTCTCAAGGACTCCATTAGGTCTATTCTGGGCATAGGGATTTGTGTATAGAGATGATTAACATCAATAGAGGATCTACCCCTTCCAGTAAAGGAAGAGAATATCCTATGTTATTCTTAGTATGCGAGTTCTGGAATCTCTGGCCAGAGTGTATGAAATTAGAAAGGAGTTTCTAATTTGCATTAATATGAACTTTGCATTATGAATAAGAAATCATATGATTAAATTTGATAGGCTTGACAAGAGATCCATGCCTTGTAATTATTCGGGATATTATAAGGGTAGAAGGAATTCATTGTACGGTAACTAGTCACTGACAGGTTCTTTTATTCTAAGCAGTGAATTCATATTATCCGGATAGTCGCGATATGTTGAGAAGCATCACTCACGATGTAGAATAAATATAATTAATCAGTTAATTATATTTAGTGAATTTTAGTATTCATGTAAATAATTAATAAAAGTTTATTATTATTTATTTCTACTACCGGCATAATATTGAACCTACAGGGTAACACCATAAAAGAATATTTTCTTTGATAAAATAATGTGAGAGAGAATTATTTTCTAAATAGTTAAGAAAAGAAATAATGATTAAAATAGTTTTAATTATTATTAAAGCATTTTATGAAGATAAAATGTGGGGGTTAATATATATAAAGATATATTATAAAACCCTAGGAGAGCCCTATAAATAGAATGAGATGGATGGCTAATTTGATTGACATACAATTTTGGTTTTGTAAAAACCCTAGCCTCCATCTTCTTCCTCTCTCTCTCTCTCTCTCTCCCAAAAACTCCATTTTATAAAAGCTCGGTTTTATAAAAGGTTCATCGAAGAGGATCGTTCTTGGTGGATACCGGTAGAGTGCTTCACACACTGAGCAGCAACTGCTTGCACTCCAATTTTATAAAGCTTCGATTCACGAGGTATGATTTTGATTCCTCAGTTTTTCCCTTTTATACTTTTTTCTATATGTGCGGTATATGGTTTTTACGGAATAAATGTTATTTCACGCTTCCGCTCATCCGTATATTCCATCATTGGCATCAGAGCTAGGTTCTGCATATAGAGATTCATATAAAAAATTTCAGATTTTTTTATGCATGTATGGATTTATTATGATTTTTGCAAGTTTATTTAGATTTAATTATGAATTAATTCGAAATAATTTTTGCATGAGATTTTGACTACCGATCTGGGTTCTACAAGTGTTGTAGATTGTCTAGGTATTTTTTCATAATTTTGTGATGTGTAGATTATTTGTTATGAATTTTTTAAAATTGTTTTAATTAAAAATTCATGAAATAATTATGCATGTGAATAATTGTGATTAAAATTTGCACAAGGACCCATGGGTGATTTGATAATTTTCTGCTAATGCCTGATTTAAGAAATCATATTATTTTGATTTTTATTAATTTATTAATTAAATGTTAATTAATTTATTAATAAAAAAATTAAAATAATAAATTAATAAAGAGTTATTAAGGAAGGGAGTAGAAGAAAAGGGGGTTACCTTTTTGTTTGTAACAGCAGCAAAAGTAACAGCTGGAAGCAGACACGTCGCAGGAGAAGGAACAAAAAAAAAACTGCTGTCGGCTGCTGCAGCGCGTGCGGCGCACACAAGGTGGGGGTGTGTTGCGCATTCCGTGAATGCGTTACACACTGTTGCGCATTTACGGAATGCGTTACACACGTAAATGGCTCAACAGTGTTGTAACACATTACGTGAATGCGTTATAGACCTTGTAACGCATTACTGTAATGCGTTACAGCCCATCTGTCTTTTTAAAATTTGAGTTTTGGGAGTTTCGTAACTCCGTTTTGGGCGTGCAATATATCGTTGGATTCGTTTTTCCGAGACGGATCTAATGGAGTGGTCAAATATTTTTTATATAAAAGTTTTGAACTGTTTATATTCCCGAAAGTGTTTTAAAGCATGTTTTAATTATTTTAATTGCTTTTAAATGCTATAATAAATCCATACATCATTATATCAATGTGTGACATGATATTACTTGCATGCTTACTTGTTTATTTATTTTTATATATGAGATATATGCCTGTGTTTACCATGCGATGATAGATTTAGGTGAACTTAAATTAATATAAGGCGTGCTCTAGAAAATCTAGAATAAGAATCGTTTCTTTCCTTGACAATAATATTATGAATACAATCATGAGATTCTTGTGTTTATGAAACACGTAATTAAATATGAATTTTCAATTTTGAGAGAAAGGATGATTCTGTCAACAACAGATTTCTAACTGTAAGAAAGGGTTATTAAGTGACGCCTCTTGACAATGCTCCACCCGATCTGGGAATCATCTGATTATCGATTGTTGATTTGAAATATTTAATTTAAAAGGAAGAATCTCTTTATAATATGATTATGATTGTAACGTAATATAATCCCTCTAAAATTAAATAATATCAAGTAGTAATTGGCCAATGACACAACAGGCTTGTGTCGGTCATAGCCTTCCAACATGATAGAAAGTGGTTCTTATTTTTAAATCATTGTCGTTTCGTGCTACAGTCGAGGGCTTTGATTTCGAAATAAGAAATACTTGTCTATTACATAGAGATGTGTACATTGAATTAGAATCTAAAGGTCGTTACGTGCTACAGCCGTGGGCCGTTGGAGACTGATTCAATTTTACGAAATGTTGGGTTAGACTTGACTTAGAATATTGAGTTTGTCGTGCTACAGCCGTGACTCAATTATTCAAGAGGCTAAAATTATATTAGGGAATAACATAAGATGTAATTGACAAGAGTTGTCTGCCTATTGAACATCACATGACGTTTCGTGCTACAGCCGAGGTTGTATAATGGAATGTAGGATCCCTATTCCCACTAGCATTATGAATGCCTAATTTTCACTTAGGGGTTGTACAAATTAGATAAACTAGTGGGAGCCACTTATGAATAAAGACCCGATTCATATAGTGTTTTGAAATGAAATTGAATATTTGCTAAGTGTTGTTATGTGTTTATCATTTACAGATTTACTATATTCGTTATGTCTTCTGCACTATCACTCCGGAGTATACTAGATGCTCACAAGTTGACTGGTCCAAATTTTGCTGACTGGCTTCGAAACTTGAGAATTATTCTCAGGGTGGAGAAGCTGGAATATGTGCTTGACTCGCCTAAGCCTACTGAACCTGCTAACGATGCATATAATGATGAACATGTTGTGTATTGTAAGTGGATAGATGATGCAAATGTTGCTCAATGCATCATGCTAGCTTCCATGAACATTGAGCTACAGAAGCAGCATGAGCATATGGATGCTCACACTATCCTTATGCATCTACAAGAGTTGTATGATGTGGCAGGGAGGACAACTCGATATGAGATATCGAAGGAGCTGTTCGGTTGTAGGATGTCTGAGGGATCATCCGTGAATGACCATGTACTTAAGATGATCAATTTGATTGAACGTCTTGGACAACTTGGTTTTGCCATGGATGGGGAGCTGAGCCATGACTTGGTCTTGCAATTACTTCCGGGTTCGTTTTCGCAGTTTGTTGTGAACTTTCACATGAATAAGCTGGATGTCAGCCTGACTGAACTCCACAACATGTTGAAGACTGCAGAATCGAATTCTCCCCCTAAGAAGAGTTCTGTTCTTCTAATTGGTGAAGGTTCCAATCCTAAGAAAAGGAAGAGGAACCCTTCCAAGAAGAAGAAAGTAGGTGAAGAAAAGCCGGTTCCACCAAAAGCTGAAGACCCCAAGAGCAAAGTTGTTTGCTTTCACTGTAACAAGGTGGGGCACTGGAAGAGGAACTGCAAGGTTTACCTTGCAGAGTTGAAGAAGAAGAAGGGGAGTGAGACTACCGCTTCTGATTCAGGTATGTTCATGATAGAAATGAATATGTCATTAAGTCAAATTTCTACTTGGGTATTAGATACCGTCTTTGGTTCTTACATCTGCAATTCGTTGCAGGGACTAAGGAGAAGTAGGACTCTTGAGGAAGATGAGGTGATTCTACTGATGGGAAATGGAGCAAGAGTTGCTGCTGAAGATGTAGGATCATTTCATTTACATATGCCTACGAGCAAGACTATTGTTTGAAATAATTGTTTTTTTGTTTCCTCGATTGTAAGGAATATTGTTTCTATTCCTATGTTGGTTTTGGATGGTTTTTCATTTTATTATTAAGAATAATGAATGTTCTATCCTTAGAGATAATATTCTTTATTTAAGTAGTATTTTAAATAATGGTCTGTATGTATGTGACATAATTTACTTCAGATTGAACAAACTAATAAAAGAAAAGGGATGATGAAAATCTCACTTTCTTTTGGCACTGCAGACTTGGTCATATTAGTGAAAATAGACTGCGGACATTGCATAAGGAAGGGTTACTTGACCCCTTTTGATTTTGAATCATATCCTACATGCGAGTCTTGTCTATTGGGTAAAATGACCAAATCTCCATTTAGTGGACATGGAGAGAGGGCTGCAGATTTGCTAGGATTGGTACACACAGATGTATGTGGACCAATGTCTATGCAAGCCATGGATGGATTTTCATACTTCATTACTTTCATAGATGATCGATCTAGATTCGGATATGTGTATTTGATGAAACACAAGTCTGAAGCCTTTGAAAAGTTCAAAGAATATAAGCATGAAGTGGAGAAACAAACCAAACATAGTATTATAACTCTTCGATCAGATCGAGGTGGTGAGTACTTGAATGGAGAGTTTCTAGATTATCTCAAAGAAAATGGTATAGTCTCCCAGTGGACTCCTCCATATACTCCACAGTTGAATGGGGTATCTGAAAGGAGAAATCAAACTTTGTTAGACATGGTTCGGTCCATGATGAGCTATGCGAATCTTCCAGTATTCTTATGGGGTTATGTATTGGAAACCTCAGCATATTTACTGAATAAGGTGCCTTCCAAATCTGTTCCTCAAACTCTATATGAGATATGGAAAGAAAGGAAACCGAGTCTTAAACACGTTAAGATTTGGGGATGTCTAGCTTATGTCAAGAAAGTTGACCCAGATAAGCTGGAATCTTGATCCGTAAAATGTAATTTTGTGGGATATCCTAAAGAGATTTTGGGGTATTACTTTTACACCGATCATCGGGTGTTTGTCTTCAGACATGCTACCTTCTTGGAAAAGGAGTTTATCCTTGAAGGAAACAGTGGGAGCAAAATTGAACTTGATGAAGTTCAAGAAGCACAAACTACTACGGATCAAGTGGAAACACCTGTTCAGACTGAACAACCTTCTGTGGAACAGCCCGTTTGTCGGTCAGAGAGAGTGTCTCGCCAACCTGAGAGGTATTATGGCCTTGTCATTGAGAATGACAATGAGTTGTCAATCATTGATGATGACAACCCTGTGACCTATAATGAGGCTATGAGTAGTGTTGACTCAGAAAAATGGCAAAGTGCCATGAAATCCGAAATGGAATCTATGTATACGGTATACAAAAGAAAGATTAGAGCAGATGGCCAAGTGGAGACCTTTAAAGCCAGGCTTGTGGCAAAAGGATTCAAACAAAGGCAATGGATTAACTTTGATGAAACCTTTTACCTGTAGCCCTATTAAAATCAGTTCGGATTTTGCTTGCGATTGCTCCTTACTACAACTATGAGATCTAGAAAATGGCCAGATGGTTTTCTTTCCAAGGGAAATGAAAACCTAGTGTGTAAGCTGCTGCGAACCATATGTGGTTTAAAGCAAGCTTCTCGTAGATGGAACATCCGTTTTGATGAGACAATCAAAGAGTTTGGTTTTATCAAAAACGAAGATGAACCATGTATCTACAAAAGGGTTAGTGGGAGCGCGGTAACATTTCTTATATTGTATTGAAAGAGAGTTGACACACATAACAACATAGCAGACCCACTCACAAAGCCACTTTCTGAAAGTCACTTTGATCGTCATAAAGACAAGATGGGTATTAGATACCAGAGTGATTGGCTTTAGTACAAGTGGGAGATTGAAAGAGATATGTCCTAAGTCCAATCACGTATGAGGATTTAGGAAAAACTTTTATGTAATTTGTTTTGATTTCATTGATAATTAATAAAAGACTTGTTTTGTTTTTATTACGGGCTCCATCTATTTAAATGTTTAAATAAGATTTACCATAGTTTAGAGTAAAGCTTTTTATGGATTATGCTGAGATCATAATAGTGAGACCTAAAAGATGATAACTCTAAACTTAAATAGTTCCCGGTCATAGGATTACTAACTGGTAATTAATAATCCGCAAAGATTGGTACATACTATGCTTGCTCCCTTCAGGAGGATGTCTGTTCTCATAGGCATTTGTGTGGTGACACTATATCTAGTATGTAGGTGCTTATCAGGGAATAAGTTCACTGAACATGACTCGATAAGTTGAACAACTAATGGAGATTACTCACGTGTCAATAGTTATTCACTAAGTGATAGTTGTAGAAGTGTCCTTAGACTTGAGATCTTTAAAGGTATCTTATATATAATGAACTGTGCTTTGGTTTAGTCCTTAGTCTCAAGGACATCCATTAGGTCTATTCTGGGCATATGGATTTGTGTATAGAGATAGTTAACGTCAATAGAGGATCTACCCCTTCCAGTAAAGGAAGAGAATATCCTATATTATTCTTAGTATGCGAGTTCTGGAATCTCTGGCCAGAGTGTATGAAATTAGAAAGGAGTTTCTAATTTGCATTAATATGAACTTTGCATTATGAACAAGATCAAATGAACGCTCGTTCTTTTTCTGTCAAGAAAAGATCTATTTCTAACCTCTCAGTAACTAATGATCAAGTGAGACACCAATTCTTTAGTTCGGATTTTTCTGGTAAAAAAGAACAAAAACGTCCTGATTATTCAGAACTTAATCGAATTGTTTGTTGTAATCTCAGATATCCGACCAGTCTATACGCCGATTATGATTTATTAGAGACGAAGAAAAAGATTCATTATTCCACTCCAATCAATTCAAGAACGAGAGAACGAACTAATACCCCTTTCGGGTATCTCGATCGAAATACCCATAAATGGTATTTTTCGTAGAAATAGTATTCTTGCTTTTTTTGATGATCCTCGATACAGAAGAAAGAGTTCGGGAATTACTAAATATGGCACTATAGAAGTCTATCCAATCGCCAAAAAGAGGATTTTAAATTATATGATTAAATTTGATAGGCTTGACACGAGATCCATGCCTTGTAATTATTCAGGATATTATAAGGGTAGAAATAATTCATTGTACGGTAACTAGTCACTGACAGGTTCTTGATATTCTAAGTAGTGAATTCATATTATCCGGATAGTCGCGATATGTTGAGAAGCATCACTCACGATGTAGAATAAATATAATTAATCAGTTAATTATATTTAGTGAATTTTAGTATTCATGTAAATAATTAATAAAAGCATATTATTATTTATTTCTACTACCGGCATAATATTGAACCTACAGGGTCACACCATAAAAGAATATTTTCTTTGATGAAATAATGAGAGAGAGAATTATTTTCTAAATAGTTAAGAAAAGAAATAATGATTAAAATAGTTTAATTATTATTAAAGCATTTTATGAAGATAAAATGTGGGGGTTAATATATATAAAGATATATTATAAAACCCTAGGAGAGCCCTATAAATAGAATGAGATGAATGGCTAATTTGATTGACATACAATTTTGGTTTTGTGAAAACCCTAGCCTCCATCTTCTTCCTCTTTCTCTCTCTCCCCCAAAAACTCTATTTTATAAAAGCTCGGTTTTATAAAAGGTTCATCGAAGAGGATCGTTCTTGGTGGATACCGGTAGAGTGCTTCACACACTGAGGAGCAACTACTAGCACTCCAATTTTATAAAGCTTCGATTCACGAGGTATGATTTCGATTCCTCAGTTTTTCCTTTTTATATGTTTTTCTATATGTGCGGTATATGGTTTTTACGGAATAAATGTTATTTCACGCTTCCGCTCATCCGTATATTCCATCAAGCCAACCTCCAGTGGTTCAAGCCACCCAGGCACAAACATCTGATGTTCTTCCACTGCAGGTAATAATTCCTCACTCTCAAACTATTCCTACTTCTGTTGAAAGACCCCCAGTGGTTGATAGGGCTAACCATGAAGTTATAGAACCACAGCTTCAATCCCAGGTCATAGAGCCGAACACAGAGTCACAACCTATCTCAAACTCTCCCCCACTGTCAAAAATGTTACCGAGAAGGTTACTAGGAAGTAGTGTGCTTTTGGATGTGAATGAACCCTCAGCTCTGCCTCCTCCCAAGAAAAGAAGAACATTTACTGAGACATCTGAAAGCCCATCCTTGTCCTCCCAATAGGACATGGACTTTGAAATGGCCAATGAATAGTTACTAGAGATATTCTCTCAACATGATGAATCTATTGAAATTCGCCATAGGGCCATGGCATCTTGTACTGAGTCAAGAACACTTCAATTACTCACAATGGAAGCATACATACCAATAGATGATACTCAGGACACAGAGAGAAGAGTGCACATTGAGTCGGTTACAATGCCTGCCATAGTTATGGCAGAAGAGCAGTCACATGCTTCAGAGGGAAAATCTGACTCTCAGCCACCTCTAATAGAGTCATTGTCTCCCCTCCCAGATCCAACACCTCTGGCTCCCTCACGGGATTCTCCACTCGCAGATTTATCTGGAGAAAGTGGAGGGAAAATCGGTCAATCTATCCCTGAAGCAATTCAGACATCTATTTCACATGAAAAGATAGATTTGACTGAGGATCGGGACTCGTGAATTCCCATTGCACCACCACTGACCTCTCTTGAAGAGTCTAGGGTGATTTCAATTGCAGGTACAGAAGACCAGCAACAGGATGGCTCCTCACGAGCAATTATATTGAGAGAAACACAAGCACGTGAGATGAGTGAACCAGGAACAAGAGATATTCAGGTGAGCGCACACACAGACACAAACACTGAAAACCTGTTAGCTCAGATGGCTACTCTGAAAGAACACCTTGCTAAAAGTCAGGCTGAGGCTCAAACATTCAAAGCACAAGTGGTTGAACGGTCTTCTTCTTCCACCTCTGTCAACAATCAGCTGGCATTCATCAGGAATGATATCTCAGATTTGAAGACCACTGTGATACCAAAGCTTAACTCCATTCAGGAATCTCCAACTTTATCAGCCAAAGACATTTCAAACCTCTACTTTATCCATACAAGAATGAACTCTCTTGAAGATCTGGTTGAAATGAACCACTCACTGAACTCCTCCAGATTCCTAAAGATAGAAAAGGGCATGGAACATCTCAATGAAGGGATTAAGCACTTGTATTTTATGATTAAAAATTCTCACTGCCCTAGTGAAGAGCAAAGGACTTTCTTTGAAGGGCCGTCTGGTGGAGGCTCGGGCTCTGGAGGGCATGAGGGGTCTAAAGGAAAATTTGTAGAGGATTCCTCAACTAAGGGAGAGAAGCAGGGGAGAAGTGCAAAAGGAAAAGAAAAAGATTCTTCTGTTGGAGAGACAAGGAAGACTGATGATGTCTACTATAGTGGAGAACAAGATGACTTTGATATTCTTGATATTCCCACTGAACCAGTCTTGGAAGATAAAGCTGGTTTCTTTGAAGCTGAGGAGGAAAGTAATTTTGAAGAATGGGAAGAGGAAGCTCAAGTGGATCCTATTTTTGAGAAAGAGTTCCAGCAGCAGCAGTCAGAGTTGAAGAGAAAAGAAGCTGAACTTAAAAAGATATCTCAGATCATTGATATGAGGAAAGAAATCCAAAGATCAGAAACTCTTGAAAAGCAACGTCTTCATGACATTAAAGCTGAAGCAAGAAGAAGAGATGTCACCCTGAAGATTGGTGAAAAATGGGATGAAGCAAGAAGAGTTATTGATATACCTCAACTGAGTACAAACAATGATAGGGAGTTTCTACATCTTCTCGACATGCGGGAAATTTCTAATCCAAATAATGACGTGTACATGAATGCTATCAAGACTGAAATCTCAAGGATCTCAACTGCTTTTGACAGATCACTAAATGAAATGAGCATATTTGTATATTGTCAGAGTGAAGGATAATTAAAGGTATCACTTCATTTGTTTGAGAATCGTTCTTTATCAGAGATTTGGGTTCTACTCAACAAAGTCAAAAGAAGCTCATAATTGAATAAAGTCCTTCGTGAAAGGCTAAAAGAGTTTGCTAATAGGGCTAGTCCTCAAGCGGTCAACTTACCCTTTCAAGTAAAATTCTTTAAGTCGGTCCGTCTTCAAATATGCCATCTCGATTCAAAATCTCTTAAAGACTACTCTGCTAAGCATCTTGTCTGGATGGAACATCACTTAAGAACTGCTGGATACTCATCTGAGTTGAAAACTAAAGCTGCTGATCTGATTCAAGCTTATTGTGAAAAGAACATTAAAAGGTACAATCAGGTGAAGAATAAGCTAAAGTCAGTTGGAGTTCAACCAGTTAGACCAGACAGTTTCACTTCAGAAAGGGATCGTGTCTATGACAAGGAGTTGCTGCAAGATTTGGAAGAAGGTGAATTCGGAAGAGAAGACAACTGAATTCAAATAGCTCAAAACTTAATGTAATATGCTTAAAGCTTTATGAATCAAGATAGACAAATGTATTCATATGTTCAGACTAGAGGAACACCAATCTTGTATTCACTTATAAATTTCTTTTGGAATCTGGAAAATGTTAAATATAATCCAGAACTTTTCTGATATTTACTTTGCATTACTGTTTATATCTTTTTCTTATTTGTTAGTTGAGTTATCCTCTATGTATTTGTTGTTATTGTCTAACAAATAAATAGGGGGAGATTGAAAGACATATGTCATATCCTATTTGTTTATTCGAGGATTTAACTCAACTCAAATAAGAATGTAATAAGTAAATAGTAGATCCACCGTCAAAGAGATCTCTCAAAGTAACATCTGTCAAAGGATTCAGAAACAATGTTCATCAACAGATAGGCTCTTATACCACTTGTTAGGTCACACACACTGTAGACGGGGTGAATACAGTGTAAAATACAATCAAATCGAACTTTTAATATTTCAAGTAACAGAAAACAAACTTTATTGAAACAATAAACTCTGTTACAGTATGGAACTGTTACATCTCAGTGATGAACAAATATCACGAGAGCTGCTAGGGTTACAATGAATAATCTTCTCGAATATGATAACACTTATAGTGTAAACCCTATGTCTGTGTTTATATACTACACAGTTACAAGATAAATGTAATAACCCCAATTTTTGGAAATTTTGAAACCCTTATGAATAGTGTTTTTGCTGAATGAGAAAACTTTTCATGCCACACTATGTAGGGGTTCTGATATGGATATTCTGAGATTTTATTAGTACTTTATATGGGATATAAGTGTATGTAAAGATCGTCAGAATCCAAATTCAAACACTTTGATTTTTCTCGGAAATCCACTAGATACGGAAAGAATTGAATATAAGGTAGCAGGATACGAAGGATTTAAATTAAAAGATTATAAGAGAAGATCATAAAAAGGAATATAATGTATTGAGAAAGGTTAAGGGAACCTAAGTAATAAGATCCCGGGTATGATCCTTCAAACGATAAACGAAACCAAAAGTTAAGCGAACCGTATAACAGATCAGCGGTCATTAGGCAAACAATTAGGAAGTTAATCAAAGGGATTAGAGAGAGTGATGTCACCCAACCAATGAGAAGAGGACAAGGAGGGAAAGATGACATCACCACATGACATAGACATGACATGGGAAGGAAGGAGATGTGGTGGCTTTTTAACCACACAAAATCAAGGGCAAATAGGTAATTAACTAAAACAAACACAAAATCAAACCAACCAAGCCAAGCAAATCATTTTCATCAAAAAATCAAAAAGAAACCAAGGCATTGTTCTTCATAGCTCTCGGCTTTTTACTATTGTAAAGGGAGAGAAATTCAAAATCAAAGATCCAAGCCTCCTAAATTGGTAAGATAATTCCCTAATCATCTTTATGCTTAGTTAGGGCTATATCATGAGTTTAAGCCATCAATTCCTTCTCAATCTTCTTCATTTAATCAATGAAGAAGACAATGAATAGTGTTTTCAAGTTTTTAACTTGAAATTTTTCTTGATTTCCTTGAAGATCCAAGCATTCCTAAGACTTCTCAAAGCTTCTTAAGGCTTCCTAGCTCCTCCCACCACTTCAAGGAAGGTATATCATCTCCAAACCCTAGATTCCTATGTATTATAAGATGCTTTTGATTAGTAGGGTGATATTGTAGCTTAATGTTTGTGATTTAGAGTTTGGGATTGAAATGGTATTTAAATGGAATGGTAAATCTTGTTGTTTTGGTTAAAAGAATGTAGTATAGTTAAATTCAAGCTTAGGCATAAGTATGAATGTTAAAATTTAATTGGTTGGGGCTGATATGATGTGATAAGGATGGATGTTGGTTGTATGTTTGATTTGAGGTTGAATTGGGTTGGTTTTGAATGGTTTTAAATTGGGAAATCGCGTAAACATAGCCGTCATAACGTCCGATTTTCTTTAGACTGTTTTTGTGCATAACATTAGGACCCGAGAACCCCCTGCTAGATTATGACCATTGCCATATTTAGATAGTTCGTGTTACGAGCTTCGTTTTGATATGTAGTTCGTTCGATTCCGATGCACGGTTTAGGAGAAACGACCGTTTCAAGTAACGGCGTTTCGCGAACGAAACTTTTCCCCTCGCCTTACTTGAAACATAGGTTAAAGACCAAAAAGGGGTTAATTAATGTATGAAACATTTATGGTAAGTGTGTTAGGCAGTTAGTAAGAACTCGCGAAGGAATCGCCTTAAAACTCGTAAAGGTTAAATTATTAAAAATGGTGGTGCCGAGGGTACTCGAGTGACTTAAGCGAATCAGTAAGCGCAAAATAAGCGTTAGAGTCTAAGTTAGTTAAAGTATAGATTTACAAGTGACTTTGGTTTAATTCCAACTTACTTGTTGTTTATAGGTTACCAAACTCGTCCCGAGCCTTTTATCACCCCAAGTCACTCAGGCAAGTTTTTTATCCGTTATACTGTTGTTGTGATGTATTTGTGTATATGCATGATCTTGCGTTAAATGCATATTTGTTATAGCAGATTCTTGTGATATATTGTAGCATGTTATATGGTACATATGCAGGCCTGTTTCGTATTCTTGCCATATATATATCTGTTGGTTCAGTTGATAATACCTATGCTAGAGGTTAGCAGTATTTTGCATATACCCTTATTATAAGGACCCAAAAGGTGAAAACATTTTCTAAAACCGGGAGTCGAGGATCCCGAGTAGATTTTGTATATATGTATATATATATATATTCATATATATATATATATGGTTATAGTTTTCAAAACTATTAATCGAATACGGGTTATTCGATAACTTTATATTATTTATTGAATATTATTTCGAATATTATTCGAGGGCTTATGACTCTTTTATATTATTATTGGATATTACCTGGATATTCATTTGAGGATGTATGACTCCTTTATTTTATGAATATTATTTATAATATTCATTCGAGGTATTATGACTCCGCTTATTACTGCAATATATTCTTTATTTTATTAAAGAATAAGGTGTCAATAATCAAACTTATTTTCGATTATTCAAATAAAGATAGTACTTTCGTATAAGTATATCTTTGGTTATTTAATACTCATTTCAAGTATAAGTCTTACAACTTCTACTTCAATTTTTTGTATAAAGATTATTCTTTATGGGAATATTATTTAAATAATAATATTCAGATATTTTCTAAATATATTGGGACTGATTTACTTCATTAAATCAGCATTACTCCAAACACTCTTTAAAGTGTTTTCGAGTCTTCAAAATGATTTTTAAAAGTTAGAGCGGATCCCAAAACTCATTTTTATATTTAAGATCTTCCTTTTAAAGGGGATTTAAATACTCGCTCAAAACCTGAGGGATCCGGCTCTGTGGTGTATTTTATATTCGCAACAAGGTTGCAGTTTTGGTAAAAGAATTGATTACTTACCCAACATTCGGGAGGTAAGTCCATCTATCGAGTCGGCATAAGCAACATGGGCTCAGTGGGCGTCCATGATAGTGTAAGTGGCTCAGTGGGAGTCCATCAAATGCATAAGTGGCTGAGTGGCAGTCCAGCATAAGGTCCTATTGCGACCATGGTGATGACCAGTGGGGAATTCGTCCATCTACTAGTAGAAAAGGTTACTTATTGGTATCTTTGCCTGATCAGCAAGATATCAGGTTTATGCCAAAATTCTTTCCTTTCCAAATTTATTGGATATTGTAATTCTGTTCATACTTTACATGACAGAGGTTTTCAGGAAACGTATGTATATATATAGGTGTATATATATATCGGGACTTATTGAAGTATATCATAACTTCATTTCCTTCAAAATATTTCAAAGATTGAATCTATTCAAGTCTTATCTTGTAGTCTCATCAGTGTGATGAACTTTTGAAATTAATTATAACTTGAACGGTGGTAGTTCAAGTAGTATTTGGAAAAAGATACAAGTATATTGGAGTATCTTGTAACTTCATCTTTTAAACTTATATCTAGCAAATGATTATCTTATGTATGACAAAGATTTTCAGAAAAAACGTTGAGACAAGGTTAGATATATTAGATCACCTTGCAACGATATTTTTATACAGTTATAAACTGGAACTTTGTGTATATTATGCATGAAAGAGGACTTCCAAGATTTTGAAAAGTATATATGTATATATACTAAATATTTTGCGACTTCATCGCATTAAAATATCAAACTTGGTTCATTTCTTTTGACCAAGACTTTCATGAGTACTATGAGAAGGCTCATATACTATTAATCATTATACATATTATTTTGGTGGGCTTGCTGCTCACCCTTGCTTTCTTCTTTCATCACACAACAACAGATAGAAAAGATGAACAGGACCAATCTCCCAATTCGCAAGCGATTAGGAGATGTTCCGCAGTTTTCTAGAAGCGTTGATGTCGCCGTAGCTGAGGTAGGAGCTACCAATAGGCTAGGCTTTCAACTTTTGATGTACCAGATTTATGTATATTTATGAATTGTAATAATGGCAAAGAAATGTAAATTTATTCAGAAACCCTTTTAAGGTGTATTGGAAGATAATTATGGAATAAAATGACTTGTGATTATTTTTGGATATTCATCTCTGAGACTATAACTTGTGTTGTGTGTGTTTATTGTGGGGTCACAGTACAGAGTAGTTGATTATTTATTAAGATTGGGTGTTATTAAGGGAAATGGAACTCGTGACAACCCGGATCCCCGACCCCGGATTTGGGGGTGTTACAATAATCGCTAATTGATATGGAATATAATTATGCTTCCTAAAATATATCAATCAGATATCTTTTCTTCCAAGTATTCTATTCTTCATAGAATTCCTTCTTCATGCATATCTCTTCTTATGTTTATCTCGATCTTCTTTCCTTTAATCAGCTACTGTCCTTATCTGAACGTCCTTCGGCACTTAAGTTCTGATATCCATCTTCTGATGATTATCTCCTGATAATATAAGTACTGATATCCTTAAGTCCTGACTTCCAATAAGTACTGATTTATCCTGTTTAAATAAGATCTGAAAACTAAACATAAATCATATTAGCCATGACATTATCAAATATATCTAACAATCTCCCCCAACTTGTAAATTAGCATAATATACAAGTTTAACAGATATTTGATGATGTTAAAAATATTAAGTACAAATGCATGAGAATTAGACTAGATAACTACAACTTATAGTCCTTAAAGCTTTACCAATATTTAACTTCTGATAACAGCTTCAGTCTGTACAAATATCAGAATTTAATCAGTTGTAGATCTTGACTTGGCTTCATCTTCTGATCTCTCTGATGTCAGGTGTTGTTCTGAGATAGTTCTTGAACAAACATCTCTCAGCATATCTAAGTTCACCAATCATCCTCCTTTTAGCATCTTTAAGCTCTGCATGATCTTCACCAATTTGAAAGATTGCAGCCCTGAGATCATTAATCTTTGCTTTTCTTATATCCTGATCCAGTCTGATCAAGTAAGCTTTATCAGACTCAAGATTCAATTCCACAGCCCTGTAACCCAGAAAGGTAGCTATAATTTTAGCAGTGTTGGGCTTCATTTCAACTATATCACCCTTGTGATCTCTGTACTTTGGAACATATGTGCTGTCAGACTTAACAGAATAAAGTCTTTTATGTCTCTGAATCTGATCCTTCAAATAGTTTACAGCACTTCCTGTCAATCTGTCATCCACTTGAAGTAAGATGTTACATGCTCCAGTTCTTCAAAATACTTCAATGGAATGGCATTTTTCCTTATATGATAAACCCTACCATCTGTCATGAAGTACAACAAGATGTGTTCTTTCAAGTAGGTATGGTAAACCATTTGTACAGATTCCAGTTGATTCAATCTCTCAGGAGTTGCTCCAATACTTGGTTCACTTAAGGAAGTTGGATCATTGGTAGTGTTCTGTATTCTTCTTTCATCAGCACTTCCCAATCCAGTTTTATCTCTAACTTCCTTTCCAGTAACTACTCTTGCTTCAAAACCACTTGCAGCAGTCTTCAAAGGTTGAGTCTGTTTTGCTTTAGTGAATCCTGGTAGGAGTGTCTTTGGTCTATCTTCTGATATCAAGTTAACTTGAGCTATGTCAGAGCTTACTTGCTTCTTTGGAATATCAGAACTTACTGTCTCTTGACTCTGAACAACTTGAGCCATGTCAGAGGTTGTTTTAAGAACTTTTCTTGAAGTCAGAGCAATATCATCCTTTTCATCAGTGATTTCTTCATTCTCAGGAGGCACATAAACCTTGATAGGTTCACCAACCTTTTCTTTACCCTTGGATCTTGGATCTATCTGCGGTTGTGATTTAGCCAATGTTGCTTCAGTATTTGTCCTTTCTTTTATCACAATGCCTTTGAGTTTTGGAAGTGTCTTTTTACCAGAAGCTTCAGATTTAGATGTGACTTTCTCTGATTTAAGTCTGGCTTCTTCTTCCATTAAACTCTCCAAGTCCATTCCTGGATTTTCCTGAAGAAATAACTGTCTTGACATTTCTTCATCAAGATCTAAAAGTTCATCAGAACTTATCCTTTTACCAGTAGCAGAACTAATTCTTTTTCCAGCATCAGAACTTGTCCTGTGACTTGTGATTTCAGCTTTTCTTGATGAGAAACCTCTACCTTGACTATGACCTCTACCCATTCCAGGGTTTCCTTGATCATCCTTTTCATCATCCTTTCCTTTCAGTGTCTTAGCAGTCTTGCATTTGGACTTAATTACTTTCTCCCCCTTTTTGGCATCAGCATGTAGTAGAAGAGAGACAAGCAATTCCACTAAGGCTTGGATTTCAGTAAGTTGAGATTGCTGAGAAGCTTGATTTTTCAGAATATCATCAATCTGAGCTTGTTGCTTCTCTTGAGTCTTCTCAATATAAGCAATCCTGTCAAAGGTAGGTTGGAAGAACTTTTTCTTATCAATCTTTTGAACTTGTTCCTGTTTGATGAATTCTTCCTGAATCTTGTGTAGCTCTACATGAGTAGTTGAATGGAGACCTTGAAGATGTTTAGTACTCAATGCAGTGACTCTAAGCTGGGTTTTGAAATCATCAGTATTTAACATCTCATCAGCTTTTGTCAAGTACTCATCCAGATTCTTTGCATATGGAACACAAGTAATTGAGTTCCATTCCTTAGTCCACTCCTGTCCTGCAGGAGTTTCACTCCAAGGCACTGATGCTTCTCTAGTAACAAACTTCTTAACAAGTTCAGACTTAAGAATAGTTTGTTGAGGAGCATGTCCTGAAGGACCTGCTTCATCAGTATCTTCTTGTAGAGCAGCATCACCAGTATCTCCAGCATTTGCAGCATCAGAACTTACAGAATCAGTATCTTCTGATAGAACAACAGTGTGAGTAGCAATGGAGGCTTCAACATCCTCTAATTGTTGATCTGGTTCTAAGTTCTGATCAACAACCATATCCTGATGCTCACCTATATTCTGATCATCAGCATCTAGATGCAGAGAAGGTGTAGTAGATAACTCTGGAGTTTGAACAGCATCAGGAACAGGTGTTGTTGATGGATTAGTTGCTGTTATAGCTTCTAAGAGAATTACTTCAGGCACAACCAAGTTTTGAACATCAATATCAGCACTTGTGCCTGGATCAACATGAGATACAGATGGTGTGTTGACCTTTTCAGAAACAGCTTCCTGAGAAGGAGTTGATGAAGAAGAAGTGACTTTAGCAAATTCCTTTTCTTGTGAGATCAGAGATTCCTGATCCCCTTCCTTAGCTGCTGCTTCTTCATCATCTGAAACTGGCCTTTTTGCCCTCTGTTTCTTGTATCTCTTTGTAGGTATGGATTCCTTGGGAGTTTCAGGAATAGTCATTCTTCTAAGCGTCTTGAGAAGCCTAGATCCCCCAATTCCAGAATCCTTCTGAGAAGTCACTTTCTCAGCTTTTTTAACAATAGGTTCTGAAGAAGGAACCTGTTCCTCAGTATCAGATTCATCTCTCAAAGCAATCCTCCTTCTCTTTTGAGGTGAAAAGTATATATAAGTTGACTTAATCCAATCTCACTGTGTGCAAGAAGATCTTGCACAAAATGCAATTCAGATGGAGCTTCAGCATGATCAAGAATTGCAGCATAGTTGTTTGGAACAAATTTAGCTCCATCAATGATTAAATCCTTTGGTGCCATAAGAAAAATTGAGATTTAAGAGTCCCTGTTAGGTGTTTGATAAAATGTCTGTATGAAAAACCAACGTGAGAAGAAGAAAGAGAGTAAAATCAAGTAAAGAGAAAAAGTATGAAAGGAAATAAAAGATTAAAAAATCCTCTCTCTGTCTTACTTATACTCTTAAAAAAATGTTACCGTTGGACACCTGTCAGACATGCAGTAATAACGGATAGTTACTGGGCGCGAGAAAATAGTAATCATTACTTACCCACTTGTAGTTTTTCAAGGAGAAACCGTTCCACTTACCCAGATATTCCATTAATCAAGGTGAAACAGTTTTAATTCAGAATTGAAACCGTTCCCACTTATTTAATTATTGTTCACTGCAACATCAATATTCTGAAAATAAATCGAGTGAAAATGACCAAGATAAATCAGATGAGTAAGTACTGATAAAGGAAAATCAGAACTTAAATTAAAACAGAATTTATATGGTTATCAGAATATGAATATGTATCAGGATTTAACAATGCATTAAAATATCCCAGAGACAAGATCTTGAAACAACAACAAATTTCATTAATATATCAAGAGAATATATTCATGAAATTTAAATTACATCAGAACTTGTACAAGATTTCCATAAGCTTCTAAACCTAACGTCAACAACCTTTGTCCTAGCTCAAGAAGCAGGGCAAGGCTGATGATGAAGAAAGTTAGTAAGAAGAAAATAAATTCCTACTCTCGACAAACAGAATGGCGAGTCGAATGATTTGCTCTTGCTGGCGGAGAGCTTCCAGCCTTTCCTCCTCCAATCTCTCCAGATGGCGATGGTAATCCATATAGAAGAACAGGAGGTGGGTGAGTACCTCCTGGGGAACAGAGTCCCATATCTCATCAGGAATGGTAGTGACGTGCCGTTCCTGCTGCCAATCAGCACAGCTCAGCTCCATATTGAAAGTTTCGTAGTTCAAAAACATATTGTATCTGACCATGGTGTTTTTGATATAAAAAGTATGAAGGTGAGTTTGGGAGAAGAGATTTGATGGGAAGGCTGATGTGAAGTGGTTGCTTATATAGGCAAGAGAATGCCAGGAGACATAAAGAAATTTAATGCTTACAGGTGGAAATAATTCTACCTCGTCTCCCCAGACTTGGAAAAAGAAAAACATTCATTGGAAAGAGAAGACATGGTTTAATGCGCACAAGAAGCAAGTAAAAGTTGACTGTTCAAGTACGAGTACCACTATCCCTAACCATAATGACTATTAATCTTCCACTTCAACATATTCAGGTTTAAACTGAGACTGTTAGGTCAAATTTTATCCACAAATAAGTCAGGTAAAGAATCAGACGTGAATATCAGAACTTAGACTTATATCAGAACTTAACAGTCATCAGAACAGAATCTCTTAACTCGAAAAATGAATGCCTATCTTAGTAAATCCTCACACAAATTTTGATTTATATTCTTCAGAACATAATCATCAGAACATGCAATCAAAACTTGTCCTCAGAATTTGTGCAATGTGACACAATGACTATTCATCTAAAACAACATAGATCACCACAGTGATTTTCATCATTCATATGGAGTGGTTAGTGTGTGCATTAAGCTAAATATCAGACAAAGAGTAAAGTCTGATTCACTTCGGTACATCTTAGAAATAAGGCATAACTAAAACTTTGCTAAAGAGCTGTCATTATCCTGAAACCTACTAGTGAATGAGTTCATGCTTGAGTCTACCTCAACTATTGTGTGCTAATTTTGTGCATCCTTTTAAATTCCTTTTTACAGTGGCTTCTCAGTGTAAGTGAGTCACGACTGCTTATCAGAATTTATGCTATTATCAGAGTATTTCTCCAGTAATCATAGACTGTGAAAAGTCACCAAGAAAATATTTTATTTGCTTTTCTGATGCATATTACTTAATACCAGCAATGCACTTGGGTCTTCCCTTCCACATTTTTACTCTAGATCTCAAAGGAGTACCTGATTTTTAATCCTTGTTTCATTTTTTCTTTTGATAAGTGAGGTTTATCAGCACTTAGTTTATTCAACAGGTTTACTAGCATCAGAACTTAATAGATGAGCAGCATTATTCTAGTTTGTGACTTAGTAATAAGATAGACAAAGTAAACTCAACTAAGCTCAATTATCAGAATTTGCTTGTGTCAATAGATTTCCACATAAATAATTACTTCTTACATGGGATCCCTTGTTTATTGAAGACTACTAGGTCAGCATCTAGCACAGTTATCCTCATAGGATTGAATAGTTACCTAAACAGACATATCACTATCAGAGTTTAGAAACATTGATCAGACAACAATCAGTACTTAAACAAATTTTTCAATTAAGCACAAAATACACAAAGAGATTAAATTCTGTAAATACTGATCATAAAGTCTGATGCACCAGAACAAAACTAAACAGATTTAGAGAAAGAACCTGAAACCATTCTAAGTTCATTTACCAATCTTGTAAAAGTAGCTTCACACAATGGTTATGTGAAGATATCTGCTAGTTGTTGATCTGTTGGAACAAAGTGCAATTCCACTGTACCTTCATCTACATGTTCCCTGATGAAGTGGTACCTGATGCTGATGTGCTTTGTCATAGAGTGTTGAACTGGATTACCTGTCATAGCAATAGCACTTTGATTATCACAGTAAATAGGGATTTTGAAATATGTTAACCCATAATCCAGTAACTGATTCTTCATCCAAAAAATCTGTGCACAACAACTTCCTGCAACAATATATTTTGCTTCTGCAGTTGATGTGGAAATTGACTTTTGTTTCTTGCTAAACCAAGAAACCAATCTGCCTTCAAGAAATTGGCAGCTTCCACTTGTACTTTTCCTGTCAATTTTGCAACCTGCAAAATCTGCATCTGAGTAACCTATTAGCTTAAAATCTGATTTTCTGGGATACCATAATCCCAGATCAGCTGTGCCCTGAAGATATTTAAAAATTCTTTTCACAACTGTTAAGTGAGGTTCTCTTGGATCTGCTTGAAATCTTGCACAAAGACAGGTAGCATACATGATATCAGGTCTACTAGCAGTTAGATAGAGTAGAGAGCCAATCATACCTCTGTAATCAGTAATATCTACTGATTTACCAGTATCCTTATCCAGTTTTGTTGCAGTGGCCATGAGAGTGGATGCACTTGAACAATCTTGCATTCCAAATTTCTTCAGCAAGTTTCTGGTGTACTTAGTTTGACAAATAAAAGTTCCTTCTTCATTTTGCTTGACTTGAAGGCCCAGAAAATAGCTAAGTTCCCCCATCATACTCATCTGATACCTTGACTGCATCAGTTTGGCAAACTTCTTGCAAAGTCTGTCATTTGTAGACCCAAAAATGATATCATCAACATAAATCTGGACCAAAAGTAAGTCCTTTCCATGGTTGAGGTAGAACAAAGTTTTGTCTATTGTTCCTCTGTTGAATCCACTTTCCAGAAGAAACTGAGCTAAAGTCTCATACCATGCTCTAGGAGCTTGCTTAAGTCCATAAAGTGCTTTATCAAGCCTGTAGACATAATCTGGATGTTTGGAATCTACAAAGCCTGGAGGTTGTTCAACATATACTTCCTTCTCCAATTCTCCATTGAGAAAAGCACTTTTCACATCCATTTGAAAGACAGTAAACTTTTTGTGAGCAGCATAAGCCAAAATTATCCTTATGGCTGCTAACCTAGCAACTGGTGCAAATGTTTCATCGTAATCAATTCCCTCCTGTTGAGAATATCCAGCCTTGCCTTTTTCCTTGTAATTATGCCATCACTGTCAGTTTTGTTTCTGAATACCCACTTTGTACCAACAACAGATCTATTCTTTGGTCTTGGCACTAGGGTCCAGACTTTGTTTCTTTCAAATTCATTTAACTATTCCTGCATTGCTTGCACCCAATCAGCATCTTGGCTCAGTATGAGAGAGAAAAGAATTGTGAAGACATTCGTTTGAAGTACCTGTTCTAGTTCTGACACCTGCATCAGGATTTCCAATTATCAAATCAGGTGTATGTGATTTAGTCCACTTCCTTGCAGATGGAAGGTTTTCTCTAGAACTGGATGCTCCCCCATGATCCATGATATCTTCAATTTCATTTTCTGATGCTCCCCCTGAAACTATGCTCTCTGAGTTGGATTATTTAGAATTTAAATTTTCAGCACTATCAGAACTTGGCTTATCAGAACTTGACGAATCAGAACTTGAAGAGCCAGATGTATGTTCTGATGCTTCTTGAGATGAGGTAAGATCTTGGGTATGCTCCCCCTGCATAGGTGCATCTTCCTTTGGCATAGTTACCACAGTTTCAATAACATCAGAGTTTAATCCATCAGAGTTTACAATATCAGCACTTAGACTGTCAGGATTTTCAGTATCAGAATTTGAGTCTTCGTTTTTAAATCTCAGCTGATCATGATCAATAAAATCTTCAAGACCAGTAATCTTCTTGTCATCAAAAGAGACATTAATAGATTCCTTGACCACTCTTGTTCTCAAATTATAGACTCTGAAGGCTTTTGTGGAAAGTGGATATCCAACAAAGATTCCTTCATCAGCTTTTAGATCAAATTTGGATAGTTGTTCAGGATGAGTCTTGAGAACAAAACACTTACATCCAAATACATGAAATTACTTCAGATTTGGCTTCTTTTTCTTCACCATCTCATATGGTGTTTTTCCTTGCTTGTTAATGAGTGTTGCATTTTGAGTAAAACAAGCAGTCTGCACAGCTTCAGCCCAGAAGTAGGTTGGAAGCTTTGCTTCTTCAAGCATTGTACGTGCAGCTTCAATGAGAGTTCTATTCTTCCTTTCAACAACTTCATTTTGCTGTGGAGTTCCAGGAGCAGAAAATTCCTGCTTAATTCCATGATTTTTGCAGAACTCTTCCATTATCAAATTCTTGAACTCAGTGCCATTATCACTCCTTATGGTTTTCACAGAATCTTTGACCAATTTATCCAGATGTTTGACATGATTAATCAAGATAGATGCAGTTTCACTTTTTGTGTGAAAGAATACACCCATGTGTATCTGGTGAACTCATCCACTATGACCAACGCATATTTCTTCTTTGCAATAGACATGCATTCACTGGACCAAATAGATCAATATGTAGTAGATGATAAGGCTCAAGAATTGATGATTCAGTCTTGCTCTTGAATGAAGATTTTCTTTGTTTGGCCTTCTGACAAGAATCACAAAGGCCATCAGGAGCAAATACTGACTTTGGCGGTCCTCTCACAAGATCTTTCTTGACTAGTTCATTTATATTGTTGAAATTTAAATGAGAGAGTTTCTTGTGCCAATTCCAGCTTTCTTCAATTGATGTTCTACTCATCAGACAGATTGTAGAACCATCAGTACTTGTTGAAAGCTTAGCTTCATAAATGTTACCACACCTGTATCCTTTTAGAACAACTTTGCCTTTGGATTTACTCACAACTTCACAGTGTTCTTCAAAGAAATCAACATGATAACCTTTGTCACAGATTTGACTTATACTCAGCAGATTGTGTTTAAGTCCTGAGACCAGAGCTACATCTTTAATGATGACATTCCCAAGATTGATATTGCCATATCCCAATGTTTTTCCAATGTTGCCATCTCCATAAGAAACACTTGGGCCAGCTTTCTCCATAAATTCTGATAGCAGGGCCTTATTTCCAGTCATATGTCCTGAACATCCACTGTCCAGAACTAGGATATTTTTCCTGTTGCCCTGCAATCACAAAGGCCACTAATGATTAGTTTTAAGGATCCAGACTTGCTTGGATCCTTTGGCCTTATCAAGTTTGTTAACATTTGCAGCGGATTTAGCATCAGAGTTTATGTTAACATTTTTCTTATCAGAACTTACACTATCAGACTTTGAATCAAAATTTACACTAGAAGGAACAATAGAAACTTTCTTCAAAGAAGGTTTTAATTGATAATAATCATAGTACAAACTATGATATTCCTTACAAGTATAAATGGAATGCCATAAACTACCACAATGAAAACAAGGATTTTGTGGTTTATATCTAGCAGACTGACTCTTAACTCCTGATTTTGAAGGTAAGGAGTTTATGTTCTTATTCTTCCTGCAAAAAGAGGCCAGATGGTTAGAACTTCCACAGTTATGACATGTTTTCCTAGGAGCATCAGGAACAGGTTTATAATCATTGCTTTTATTTACACCTTCCTTTCCATTCCTATTTTTCCTAGGTGATTTTACCTTGTTTGCATTCTTAACATCTTTCAGCTTATGCTTAAGCTGCTTCTTAGTCATTAAGCCTATGTTTACTTCAGCTGTCTTTTCCTGTTTCAGTTTGTCAGAAGTTAATCCCTCTCTAACTTCTGATTTATCATTATCAGACTTTACAGTTACAAACTTAACAGGTTTTAACTTTGGCTTTTGCTTAACAACAGGCTTAATTTCTACAGTTCCTTTATCATTCTTATCCTCTCCATAACCTAAGCCCTCTTTCCAATTTTCACTACTTAGCAAATTTTGAGTTGTTCTGCCAGAGTTAGTCCAAGTCCTGATTATCTCTCTTTCCTTTTCTAACTCAGTTTTTAGAGATTCATTCATTTTTAGCACTTCATCCCTAACATAAAAAGCATCATCTCTATCCTTCTGAGTTTTATGGAACATAACTAACTCTTTTTCTAAGAAATCATTTCTTTTCTTAAAAGCAAGATTTTCAGAAGTTAATCTTTCACATGTTAAAGTTTGATCTCTATAACTAACAAACATGGTTTTAAGATATCTTCTCAACTCATTAATATCATCAGTATGAAAAGCATAAGTAGTCTGAGGTACCTTTATTTCAGCAGCTTCAGAACTACTCTCAGCACTTTCTTTATCAGCATTTGCCATCAACGCATAGTTCTCCTCACTTTCAGAGTCTGAGGTGTCTGTCCAGCTTTTCTGCTTTGTGACAAGAGCCTTGCCTTTGTCACCCTTTACTTTCTTGCAATCAGGAGATATGTGGCCTTTCTCAACATAGTTATAGCATTTGTCATTGGTATAATCTCCTCTATCAGACTTTCCTCCTCTGCCTTCAGATCTTCTGAAATTCTTCTTATCAGAACTTGTGCCTTTCCTGAAAAACTTCTTTCCCTTCCTGAACATCCTGTATGCAATCTTTGTGATCCCTTTCACCATAAGAGCACACAGCTTCATCATCTCCTCATCAGCATCAGTCTCAGGCAAGCTTTCAGAATCTGAGTCATCATCACTTTCAGAACTTGATGACTCAGTATCAGACTTTGTGAAAAGAGCTTTACCCTTGTCTTTTATTGAGGTAGCTGCCTTGGGGGATTCTTCTTCAGCCTTAAGATCAACTGTACTTGACTTTCCTCCTTTCCTCTTGCTTCTTTGTTCCATCTCAAGTTCATGAGTCTTGAGCATTCCATAAATTTCATCAAGAGTTCTTTCATCAAGACTGTAGTTGTCTCTTATTGTTGTTGCCTTCAAATCCCAACATTCAGGAAGAGCTAACAGGAATTTAAGGTTTGAATCTTCAAGATCATACTCCTTATTAACCAGTGACAGATCATTCAAGAGTTTGACAAATCTATCATATAAATCAGTCAATGACTCATTAGCCTTTGAGTCAAAGTGTTTATACTCTTGAGTGAGTATTGTCTTCCTGTTCTTCTTAATTGTATCAGTTCCCTGACACCTTGTTTCCAGAGCATCCCATATCTCCTTAGCATTCTTGCAGTTAATTACCCTGTTTGACATTACATTATCAATGGCACTATGCAGTAAGTGTCGTACCTTAGCATCCTTAGCAATTGATGCGATATCTTCAGCAGTATAATCACTTTTCTCCTTTGGTACGGTCTTTGTTGCTTCACCTGCAACTGCAACTGCGAGCTTGGTTGGTTTGTGAGGCCCTTCCTTGATTCTATCAAGATATTCTGGATCTGTAGCTTCCAGAAACATGGTCATCCTCACCTACCATATGGCATATTCAGATGGTCTCAGTATGGGAACTCTGATGGTTTTATACCGACTTTAAATTTGTGTCTTTGGAGGTTCTTCAGTTTTGGTAGGCTTAGTTGGAGTTTCTGTGTCAGACATGATTGTGTTTGGATCTTTAACTGTATGTGTGTTAACAGAAAGGCTCTGATACCACTTGTTAGGTCACACACACTGTAGAGGGGGTGAATACAGTGTAAAATACAATCAAATCGAACTTTTAATATTTCAAGTAACAGAAAACAAACTTTATTAAAACAATAAACTCTGTTACATTATGGAACTGTTACCTCTCAGTGATGAACAAATATCACGAGAGCTGCTAGGGTTACAATGAATAATCTTCTCGAATATGATAACACTTATAGTGTAAACCCTATGTCTGTGTTTATATACTACACATTTACAAGATAATCGCTAATTGATATGGAATATAATTCTACTTCCTAAAATATATCAATCAGATATCTTTTCTTCCAAGTATTCTATTCTTCATAGAATTCCTTCTTCATGCATATCTCTTCTTATGTTTATCTCGATCTTCTTTCCTTTAATCAACTACTGTACTTATCTGAACGTCCTTCAGCACTTAAGTTTTGATATCCATCTTCTGATGATTATCTCCTGATAATATAAGTACTGATATCCTTAAGTCCTGACTTCCAGTAAGTACTGATTTATCTTGTGTAAATAAGATCTGAAAACTAAACATAAATCATATTAGTCATGACATTATCAAATATATCTAACATTATCAAAGTCAAGACATCAAGAAACGTCACGGAAGTTAGTCATTCATGAACCAGACAGTACATCGAATGTCAACATTGAAGTGGTGGAATTGATTCATAATTTTCAGTGATTTTCAGAAGATTGTCAGAAGAGTGGTTGCTGTTCAAGAATAGTATTAATTCTCTATTAATTAATTAAGTCATATAATTTAATTAAGAAAATAAATTATATCTGCAAAGATTAATTTATTGATTAATTGAATTAATTGGTTTATTAATTCTGAATTAATATTATGTATTTTCAGAATTTATTTTGAATTAATATTCAATATTAATTCAGCAAGATAAACAGTTGAACTGGTATGACAATTTAATTGTCATATCGAAAGTCTTTCCAGTACAATTAAATTATCATACCGAAAGTCTCTCCAGCTCATTCAATTGTCTTGTCGATAGTTTCTCCAGGTCATTAAATAGTCTCACCAATTGTCTTGCTAGATCAACGGATTGTCTTGCCAGTACAATTCAATTCTATTGATTGATGACTAAAGAAAACAGAAGCAGATCATTCAAGACATCACATTCAATATTCAACCAACTCAAGAACAAAGAAAGAAAAGCAGCTGAGAACTTATTATCTTTAACTACAATATTTCAGGACATTAATTTCTAGTATTTATTGTTAAATATAAACCACTAGAAATCCTTCTCTTGTTCTTGTGTAACTATCTAGCGGATCAAAATCCCTAGAACTTAATCTCAAATTGCTTTTAATATTTGATCTTTTTATTTCAAAAAAAGAAAAAGTTCATGTCGAATTTATTCTAGATTTGAAATAATTTATTTGAGATTAATCCCTAGTAAACGATACCGTTGTTGTAACACCTTTCAAGTTTAATAATAGTTTTATTTAACTTGAATTTTGTTTCACTTTTATTCCACATTATATTCGATTAAATGGTATAGTTTGTATTCAACCCCCCTTCTACAAACATATTGGTACCTAACAAGCAAGGTACGTAGGCATCTTGTTAAGGCAGATCGAGTCACGGAACACAAGAACGGTCAAATCGAGTCTCGAAGCTCACATTCCCTAGTAATAAATACAGCGATTATTATACCTTAGTTTTTGATCCATAACAAAAATGATTGTAAGAACTCTTTGTACACTTTACTTTGTTCAATTTTCAAATAAACTGTAGCACTTACAAGTTTTATCTACCATAATTCAATCTGTACATTTAGGGTGTTTTGTTATAATCAAGTTTCTCTTAATTTATGGCTACAATTCCAGTAGACATAAATTGGGGGAGATTGTTAGGTATATGTTGTGAACTTGATGATAAGTTGAACAAAACACCTTAGTAGATTTAACTTAGTGTTTTTGTAGCTCTCGACGGATGTTTTACAAAAGTCCCGATGGATGAACTTTATAGTCCCGATGGATGACCTCTGGACATCCATCGAGAGTGTAGCTTATGTAATAATAAGTCTTGTAGCACATGCCTGCAAACAATAATGTATTAGTAGATGCTATGGGATTCTTTAAGTCATGTTGACTACAAGATTGATATGCATAATAGGTTGGCTAATTGTAAATATAAGATGTCTTGTAATTTTGTATAACTGAAATAGAGTCAAGTGACGGAAAGGCTCCTTACGGATGATCTACAAAGGCTCCCGACATATAATCAATAAGGCTCCCGACGGATGACCAACAAAGTCCCAAGGGATGATCATATTCAAAATAGCAGTTGACAGTGACAACACAGTCACATGCATCGGATGTTTGCAAATGGAATGTGGAAGCCTAATTACAGGATTTAGAGAACAAAGAAGCATTACCATTTCTATGCAATTATGAAGATATTCAAAGATGCTGGATAGATTAATGAAGTAGTATGAAATTAGACTAGAAATAATTGTTGTTTTACTTGTTTGTCTTTTTATCATGTAACTTGGTAGTATAAAAACCAAGTGTAGAAAGTAGAACAACTAACAAAGCAAGCATTATTTTTCAGAGAGATAGATAAAGCTGTATCTGTTAAGAATCTCTTTGTAAATTCTGTAAGTTCACTTGTAAGCAGCTGTGTGCTATTCAAGCATCACATAGTTCTCATCTTTATATATATATATATATATATATATATATATATATATATATATATATATATCTGGTGGATAAGTTCAAATCCACCAGAAAGTTTTAAAGCCTTGTGATTTATTTCTTTGTGTTTTGATTTTCATTTTACTATTCATTCCGCACTTCTTGCAAAATCAAACACAGTTATATATAAGGTAAGAACATTTTTAAAATTAGAAAAAAGAGCCAGAATTACATTCAACCCCCCTTCTATAATTCTTGTTGTATTGTTTGGGAATAACAATCACCGTGGGTTCCGATGAAAGCATGGTATAATAAACTAAGTCTTTATAAACTGAATATTAAATAAAATACGTTAAACAAGAGTAATAGGTTCAACAAACGAGAAAACTAGCATCCAAGATTACAACTTAAAACAATGAATCACAAGAGTAAACTAGATCCTCTTCGCCTTGGTTGTATTTATGCTCCTAGGTCTTTTTGATGTCTTGTCCTTAAGCTCCGGTACGTGCTTCTTATTAAAAACGACCTTAAGTTGTCATTATATAGCGGCCCAATCAATCCAGAAGCCTAAAAAATCCATCTTCTACTTGCAACAAGATTCTGAAATCCCGACCTGGCGCGGCCGTACGCTTCATAGTCCGGGTGCGCTGCAACTCTGATAACCCGGCACGGGCGCGCGCTACACAACGCGCCCTTCTGGAAAAACTTCTGATTTTTATTTTCTTTGTTGGTTCTTGATGGCGATCCAGGAGCAAACATCCCTAGCACCTTCCTAACACCAATTTAGCATCAAAGTAATGTTAAATCTCCTTGATCCCTTATTTATGCCTGAAATGCAAAACACTACAAAAATGCATGAAAAACACAAACAACTTGAGTACAAAACACCAATTCAATCCTTTATAGAGCATTCTAAGTGGACATAAATGCCACTTAACATGAGAACAATGAATTCTAAATATATTTACACGGTTAAGATTAATAAGTTACCTAGACTAGTTGAAGGTATCCTTTTACTTATGAGGATTCAAACACCCTATGGACAACTAATTCACCAGAGATGATGTCCATTATACCATTGAGGATTTAATTTCCCTTAAGAAATATTTGAACATATTATAAAAATGTTATTGTAAGATGAGCACACTACATAATAGTATGAGTATGCTTTGTACGTTAGGCCATGATGGGTCAACCTAGAGATCTAAGACATTAAAAATTGATGGCATGACTTCAATGGAATTGCGTATAATTTGAACGATGCAACAATCTCAGAGCCTTCTGAAAGAAGAGACCCGTGACTGTAGAGTGGAATTTTTCAATACAAATATTATCAAAGACTACGTGTGTATATATATATATATATGAATATATATATATATATATATATATATATATATATTTATATTTATATGTTAACATACACACACATGCCACTGAACTCATGGACTGTATTGAGATCTCTGATAGATTTCTTTGATCTGTTCCCAGAGGGAACTGGCCACTTGTAATTTGTGATGAATGCATGTAGTAGGACCCCATCGGCTTAACAAATGCTTTGGAATAATAGGGAATAATGTCGTCTAGGAAAAGCACTGGAATGACAGATATATTAATAAAATCGAATTAATGAGCGACCTTTAAATGATGTTGAGAGACACAGTATTTAGTATATGGAATTACGAAGGTGATGAGATGAGATCATCCTTAGACGAGTAATGATAAGATGTAAAATAATCAATCACCTATTTTGGCATCAACTTGCCATCATGCTATTCCTTCCAAACTGTTCATCACTTGTATTACCTTGATAATTGTACGTATCTGTTAGGGTGAAAACACGCGCTAATAACACACGCAAGTATACGCGTTTGCAAGTAATATAGAATATTTTCTAGTTCGTTCCCACATAAACTCAGACTAATTATGTTCAATTAAACTCACACACCAGTGTATGATTACTTCTCAATGTTAAGACAATAACACTTAGATTTTATTAACTAATTATTAACTACAATTAACCACTAGACTTACGCACTTAATTAATACTTAAATTAACAATATTAAAACACTCATGAGATCACAACTTCATTACTACTTCCTTCAATAGCTATTGTTATTACCCTTAGCATGCAACAGTGATGATATTAATCGAATAACACCAAACTGATAAAAGCCAACTTTCATTGTACTAATACAATTCTACCAAACATCCACAATTAAGATAGAAGTTGAATAGGCATCAATTATGTTGAATCCCTATATGTCTACGGAGATTGACAACATAACGATTTAAGCACAAGTTATTACTTTTGATTATACAGGGCGAATAAAATGGTTAGAGTTACCCACTAATCATGCATACTCGTACATAAACCTATGCGAGCATGGCAAGTTCTAATTCTCAAGATCCGCCGTCGCTTCACAAGAGATTAACACGCTATCTTATATGTTCGCGATGCACATAAGATGAATATGCACAACCATTACTAGATATCATACAATCATCACACACTAAGGTATTAAACAACTAACTAAAGAACTCCATAGTAAATCCGTTACGACCCCATGATCACGATTAGCCCATGATAGCACTCATCGTCATCATGGGTTCATAAGAAAACATGAGAATAACATACAATAATAATAACTAAAACTACTTATATTAAACCAGAGTACGTCACAAGAGTAAATAGGTTCAAAGTAAAGAAAACTAGCATCCAACGTTACAACGAAATAAAGAATCACAAGAAAGTATGCTTCCTCTTCGTTGTGGTGTGCTAAAACGGTCTTCTTCCTTATCTCCTTCGCTCCTTGATTAATACTACGATCCAACCTTTATAAAACGTCTCTGAAATCTACTTATATAGGAGTCCCATAAAACCCAGATAACTCAGAAGTTGGAAGCCAAACAAAAATAGGAGTCTAAAATAATTAATCTGAAAATACGACCCTGCGCGGCCGCTCAGCATTCCTGAGCGGGCGCTCAGCTTCCAGCGCGGCCGCTCAGCAGAGCTGGGCGGGCGCTCAGACCCCTTCTGGAAAATACTCTGTTTTTTCTCCGTTTCTTCGCTACAATATGCTCCTATCTTCCCACTTGCAATGCTAAACACATGCCAAGGCTTATTATTGATGAATCCTCTCCCGAAATGCAAATAATACCCTGAAATGCACAAACACTAGAAAAACGCATCAAATACACAAAATACTTGATTTCCAGACACCAATTTAAGCTATTATAAGACGTTCTAAGTGGTATAAAATGCCACTTATCAGTATCGAGTAATCTCTTTTATTTCTCCCAAACAAGGACTTATCCGAAGACATTTCCATGAACTTTTATTCAAGTTTTATGATTATCTTGTTCGGTTGAAGCCTATTTAAATTTCTTTTAATTATCCAAGGAATGTCTGATAAATAATTACTTAATTAATCAATAAATATTACTTAATGGATATTGACATTTGATCACTCTTTCATACTTGCACTGCTCAGTCAAGCTTGAAATATTTAACAAATTGATCAAGATCATGGATGATCTAATATATGGAAATTCCATGTGAATTCTTTTCTTCTATTTAAGATAATATTGTTTATCAAACGTTGAAATAATAGTGAGGATATTAATTTGATATTGGTATTCTGAATTAAATTCTATTAACAAAATATGATAAGGTATGTGTACGGAGTCACCTTTGGGTGTACCATTTCATTGGAAGGAAATATTTGACAAGAGACTATCGATTGTCCCGATGCCAAGACCACTCGATTTAGAGTTATAATTACCTTTCTCGGCCCAAATTTAAAAACTCTTTATTTGAACTTGCTAATCGGGTAGCCACAAAATTTTTTGGTGGCTAAAATGTGGAGATTTTATAAATACATATTGAATCTGCTTAGTTGTATATGTTCTCATGAAAGACTAGCTAATTATTCTAACTAGTTAGAAGTTTAAATTAAATAATAAGAATATAGCTAATCGTTCTAGCTAATTGTTATGTTCCAGATTGATTGAACTAGCCATTTGCTAATTGGTTGTAATATTCCTTGAAATTGACTAGTTATTGTTCCACTAATTCCACTTCCAAGAAATTTTATAAAGAAAATTCACCATGCATTATATATGCAAAATTATATGATGATGAAATTTTCAAAGAATAATTCAATTAAGCATAACTAGGTCTCCCACTCAACTATCATTCATACCCAGTTTTATCAAACATCCACCATTTGAATTTCTATTTCTTTATTTGGATAACAAATGTTCGTTCGAATTCATAAATTGAACAAAAAATTACTTCATTCTTTATTTACCATAAAGTATAAATTATCTTTCAGATTGTTGTTATTTACGAATCCCTATTGGTCAACTTTAATGAATGAGTTATTCAATATTTTCCCTTTTATTATTCAAGAGTAAAATATTCGTCTGATGTTATAATCTTATAAAGACCACCCTTATGGGATTTATATCCAAGAAATTATTGCTTCGAGTAATATTATTTATAGTATTATGATATAAAATTCTAAGAACATGGAAGAATAATCCTTAATGTATTCTTTCTCTGTTAATTCATATATCTTTTGACTGTTGCGGCTTTTTGTATTCAGATCTCATTATTTATTAAAAAAAGTCAATTCTAAAGTCTTATTAGGATTTTTTTAATGACATTGATATCTTTAAAATCATTCTATAAATATTGTTTTGAGATGACTTACGGTTTAGGAGAAAAGTCCGTTTTAGCGAACATAATCGAGAAAACCAAACTGCTACCTAGTATTGATTTTGAGGGTATAATAGAGGCCCTTAAACATTGTTAAAAATTATGAAACTTGAATAGTAACTCAGTTAGACAGTGAGGAATGTCTCTTTAAAATTCAGGCTTCAGATTTTGATTTTTCAATTTTATAAAAATGTCAGAGATGAGGTTGTGCAAAGTGAGAACACAAAAAACTACCACAGCGTAGCCACTGCATTAAAACTGCTGCCTCTGGAATTTTTCCCTCCTGCACAGATTTTTTTTATTCATTTGTATTAAATGTTTTTTAATCGTGTACGCGAAGATGGTGCGTCGATTGAGTTAACGATTTGAAAGGAATTAACGTTTAAGTGAAAGTGGTGCAAATAGTAAACCTCCATAGTTGACCGGACTTTTAAAATAATTTTAACCTATTTAAATGAATGTTTGAAGTGGAAACCTTTATGATAAATATTACAAATACTCATAAAGATACTTGAGGTAGTTTCGAATTAAAATATTAAATTTTCGATTTATTAAAAATATTAGAGTATGAGTTGCGTAATAGTAACATTCATGAAAGTCAACTCTAGATAACCACTTTGACCGTCCATTACGACCAAGGGTTGATAGTTATTTCGAGTCGCTAGAGTAACAAAAATTATAAATTATTACACTTATTAGTAATATAAGTCGTTGATGTGATTAGAAATACTGATTAAGGTTGTGACATTTGTTGATTAGAAAACTCGGAACAAGTGGAAATCGGAAAACGTGTCTTGGACTTTAGGCAAGTTTATAAATCCTAAACTTTAAGAACTGTTGTGTTTTGTTTGTATTTTAATAAGCAATATATGCATGATACTGTTTAAACTGTTTTACAAGTTAAAATATATTGTTGTGTGAAATTGTCGATAATATTGGTATAGTAAAATATCAAATTTGAAATGATAACGCTAGTGAGTAGCGGGTTAGGAATATTTTTAGCCCGGGAGACGGTCAATAAAAGTTGATAAAACCCGGGAGTATTCCGGAGAGAATTATCTTTTGTGTTTATTTATTTTAAATAATAATAAAACTATTTGCAAGGACACGACATTTCTTTATGATGTAATTAAGATACCACATTTTATCAAACGCTTTCCAAAAATATTATTTTGAGTAATAAATATTACCTGTTTTTAATATTTTTTAATCCATGAATATTATTTTGAATATTTATTTAAAAAGGAATTTATTCAAGGTTTACTATTGGTAAATCTTATTAATCATTAAATATTGTAATAAGAGTTTTAAATGATTTAAAATCATAAATCCTATTTTAAAATATATTTTTTATTTCAGAAAATCGTTTAAGTACTTTCAAATATTCGAAAAATATTATTTCACCTCATTTGAAATAATTTGACGATATTGTCAAAAGAAACTCCCCTTTTAAATATTCATCTGTTGACAACGGTCAACTCACATTTATAATATTACTTCCAAAAAAATTCTCAGAAGTACATAGCTATATATAAGATGAACTATACCGATCAATAAGCTTTGTGCTTGGGGAACCTAAAATAAGTTCCATATATATGATAGGATTCTTAAAGGACAAGGAGGGGTAGACTTCAGTACTACGTGTACTGGGGAGACTATTTATTATTACCATATGAGAAGGTACCATGAATACCAATGGACATGCGAAGTATGCAAAACATACATGGGAGAAAGGGGAAGCATAAAAAGCTCAAATGCGGCCAGGGTGATAACCGGGAGTATGGAAGTCATCCTTCTACTAGTAGAGATCAATGATAACATTCTGCTATATGACTGATCATCGTATAGTAGGGCTCCAATGAATGTCCTATTCTTCTGTTCTGGAATTGTTATGTGATACTGTAACTAAAGCCTATGTGCTGAATTACCGAGAATATTAGCAAGATATTTTGATGTAAATAAATTCCAATGTGAATTAAAAATGTGAAGGTATATATCACCAAGAAAGCTATTCTCCTGAGTATACTATACTATCCAGAGTATTGGAAAGATTTTTTGAGATACATAAATATCTGAATTGATTTTAAGAGAAACAGTTGTATACTACCGATATTTTAAACTTCCTATTATACGATAAAGTATGGAAGTATTATTTTCCTTTAATAGTCACTTTCAATAGTTTTATATTATTTCCTGAGCGTCGTTGCACACTATTGCTTTCTTTTAAATGTCACAACACAGCATATAACCAATATGTTGGTGAGGAAGTGTGGAAGACGCTAAGACTTTCTGTAACTACTTGTAGCGTAGTTTAAGGTGGACTATGCATTCAAATAGGTATAAGATATCAGTAGAAATTATTGTAACTTCATGCAGATGTTATGAATAATTGTTTGAGATCCTATAAAGTACATTTGAGTTGTAATAACATATGCTTCATTTTGTACATCGTTTCTAAGACTATAACTTGTGTGTGTGTGAGATATTGGGGTTCTGTGATATGAATTGTTGGATTATTAAAGTAATACAGGTTTCAGATGATTGGATGATTGCGTGACCATCCGGATTCCTGACCCTGGATTTGGGGGCGTTATAGATGACTTCACGATAAGTCTAAGATGGATTTTTGATAAGTCTAAAATTACTTCTCGATAAGTCTTATACGAGTTCTCGATAAATTAAATCTAGATCTCTACCTATACTTCACGATATAAAGTTCTCGATATAACATATCCAGACTTATTGATATCTCAGAATGGAAGAATTTAAATTAATTAATTACTTCATTAATATACTTTTGATATAAAAATAATTTTGATTTTATATTGTAATTTTAACAATAAAAATCAAAATTGAAAGGTTATAGTAACTAACTGAGTATTTGTACAACCTATCGGTATGTCACTATCTAGTTCTCGATAAGAGTACTTGAAATGACATCTCGATATGAGTTCTTGTTAAACTCCATGTGACTTCACGATATAATCTTTACCGTTTCTATTTTTCTTGTCGCGAAGTAACATCTCTACACTATAAATATCCAGACATCTCGACATAACCCCTTTTTATACTCTTGAGATCTACTTTAACCTAATTACAACGATTTCTCTCGATTTCACATCTCTACTAGTTTTCTCCTTCTCAAAAACTTACCCACTCATTTTTATCAAGCTTTCAAATGGCATCCAATACAAACCTTGAAAGAGTTGTTATCCTAAATCATGGAACAAATTTTCTTAATTTTGTTGACCAAACACAAGCACTTGATAATTTCAAGTGTTTTGTGAAATTTGTATCTGATTCTTACCTTGCAGAAGCTCTTAATTCAAAACTAACACTGTTTTGGATGTTTTGAATTAATTTTGGAATAATGTTATTTTCACCACCACTCTGGATGAAGGTCATGCTGTGAAAATGGTGGTGTCATGCAAGATTAAGGGCAGAGCTGTGGAATTTGATGCTCAGGATTTGAACAGTTCTCTAGGAATATCCACAAAGAACCAGGTTGCAGCTCCTACCTCTTAGGAGACTGGAGGTTTCATGGATTTCATTCACTATGCAGACAATGTTGACCTAGCAAGGCTCAACAAGAAGCATCTAAGGAAATAATGGTCTTTTGTTTTTAACACTGTCAGACGGGCATCCAACTGTAGGAAGACTGATTTTGGAAATATTTCCAGTATAGTTCAAAAAATGGTCTTTTTAATGGCTTATGATAGACATCTTGATGTTAAAAGACTCATATTTAGTGAGCTGAGCACCAGAATAACAATGCCCTTGGAAAGTAGAGGTAAGGAAATCTTTTTCCCCAGGTTTATCATGTCTACCTTCAATTATAAGGTGAATGACATCCATTTAACCAAAGATATTAATGCCAGTTTAATAAGTATTTTTAAGTTAGTGTCTAAAATTCTATTTGGACAACTGAACAAGAAAAATCAAATAGAGGTAAGTATTAATATTCTTAACTTTATGTTAGAGAAATTTAGGACTTATCCCTATCCTATTGTAACGCCCCCAAATTCATGTGTAACCTGCATTAACTCAATAATCTAATAATTCCATATCACAAACCCCCAATCTCACACACTCACAAGTTATAGCCTTAGAAACGACGTACAACAAGTATCATCTATTATTAAAACTGAAATGTACTTTATAGGATCTCAAACAATTATTCATAACCTCTACGTGAAGTTACAATAATTATGACTAATATCTTATACCTATCTGATACTCTGGCCCACCTGAGACAAATCTGTCAGGGATTCTTCACATGACCGCAAGCGACTAAGTCCCACACCGGCATACTGGTTATCTGTTGTGTTGTGACATTTTAAAGAAAGCAAGAGTGAGCAATAATGCTCAGCCATAATAATGTACAGTATGAAAGACTGTATGAGAAATTCAAGTATAAATCTATATATGATAAATATGTTTATTCAAAAATAGTTTTCCTCGGTGGTACAGACTTTCTTTCGAAAACAATTCTTTTGTGGACTTATTATCCTGCGAATACCTTAATGGTAAACCCAACACCTAGGTTTGGGTTACGGTAATTGGAAGAATAGGACATTCACTGGAGCCACTGCATACGATGATCAGTCGTACTAAGGAAATAGTAACCCTTTCTACATGTAGATGGACGACTTCCTTACTCCCAGTTGTCACCCTAGCCGCATTCGGGCTTTATATGCTTCCTCATTCCACCCAGGTATATTTTGCATACTTCGTATGTCCCTCAATACACATGGTACCTTCTCATACAGAAAATTAATATGGCAGTCTCTCCAGTCCACGAAGTACTGGATCTCTACCCTGTTAGAAAATTAGGATTTTAGAGCTTAATTTAATTATGTTCTTGATGTTAATCCTAAAATCTAATGATTGGAAATTGTTCAATGATATTTGAACTTAAATTTTCATGTATGGTTTTAAGAATTTTCTTAATGAAATCCATATGAAATGAGAGTTGAAAGTAGCTTGGAAAAGCTTGGAAAAATTTGAGAATGTTTGTCCCACATTGAAATAAATAAAGGGGGTTGTGTGCTTTATATGGAATTACCCACATGAGTAGTATACAACTACTAAGGTGTGTGATGGTCCATTGTGTTGTTGTGTGCTTCACGCGCGCCCCGCCCCGCCACGCCACGCACCGGACCGGACCGGACCGGGTCGAAGGGCGATTTGGGCGAATGTCTCGGCGTCTCGCGTACGCGAGGCGACCTGGGCGAGGATTTTATTTATTTGATAATTAATTTTAATTCGAATTTATTTATCTGTGACTGGATTATTATTAAATTGTTGGACTGGGTTTGATACTGAAATGGGCCAAGTCACTTTGTTAGTGGGCTTAGTCTAAATACCTTGAACCTGGACAAATAATATAATTTGATCTGTAACTGATGAATAAAATCAGAACTTAAGTTCTGATATGATATCTCAGAACTTAACTTAAATTCTGATATCAGAACTTAACTTAAGTTCTGATATCAGATCAGAAATTGACTTAAGTTCTGATAATAATGTGGGTTTTAATGGGTGTTAATGTGAAAAGCTGTTACAAGTAATTTAAATTCAAAATCTGATCAGTTTTGATTTTTTATTAATGAAGCAGTTTAATTCAGACATTAAGTGTGTGGACAGTTTCATTTTTTCCTCTCCTATAAATAGAGGTTAAAGTGAATGTATTATACACACTACATTCTCTTCTCTTCTCTTCAACCTCTCTGCATTTCTCTCCCAAAAGTCCTGAAGTGCTGATATTTTCCGGCGACTGAGGTGCTGGTCGAAGTGGAGCTTTTGTTGCTGCTGTTAACATAAACTCCGAGCTGTTTTATCCTGGTGGAGATATTGTGCGCATCCCAAACGCAGCAGGTAGGGGCAATATTCTCTTCAAGAGCAGCCAGGACTTCGAGCAAGGCTTGGTGACTCAGCTGTGATCATTTTTCCTGGCATTTTGTATCTGTGAACCTTTATTTCAGTCACTGTTAAAAGCTATAGTTTCGGGTACATCTTTCTTTCTCTCTTCGTTATTTCAGTTACTGATTTTGTTTACCTGCATGTTTTGTTTTGTTAACTGTGGTCTTGGCCTAAACTTGCTAAATTCTTTATACACTTGCTTCTATGTTGCTATATTTGTTAGTGAGATTTACAACATTCTTGAAGAGAATATTAGTTATATAGAATTTAGCATAATGGTTAACGAAAGTGAGGTTATCGTTGGTGGTGGTAGGAGTTCGGGTGCAACTGCTGGGGCCATTGATTGGACCACCTATAGTTTCCCACAGGCTGTTGAACTAACCGGTTTACCGGAGAAATTCAACGGTGGCATTGGCTTTTCTCGCTGGCAGAAAAGGATGAAGTTGTGGTTGACTATAAAGGGTCTGTGGCCGGTTGTGGAATATGAGAAACCAGTAGTGGATCAAGAGAAGGCTGACACAGTTAAGGCTTTTACGAAGTGGGCTGAGAAGGATGGAGTGGCTAGGGCAGCAATTATGGTGGCACTAACAAACACTTTGTTTGATGTCTATTCTTCTGATGCCTACTCCGCAAAACTCTTATGGGAGAAGCTGGACCAGACACATAATACTGACTCACAAGGTCTAGAAAAGTATTATGTGGCAAGGTTCCTCGAGTTCAAGCTGGTGGACAATAAGTCTATGACTGAGCAGGTGCATATATTCGAGATGATAGTGCATGCTTTGAAGGAGTCTGGAATGAATCTCCCGGAGAAGTTTAAGGTGATGAGTGTGATTGAAAAACTCCCGAAGTCTTGGGAAGAGTTCTCTCTCTCCCTGAAAAGACAGAAAGGAGAGATCACCTGGACCAACCTTATGCTGGACATCTCGGTGCAAGAACAACACAAGTCCAAACAGGGACATGTGATGCTAACTGAACACGGTACCTCAAAGGTAAACATAGCAACTGTAGGACAAAAGAGGAAGGCTTTTGCTAAGAAAGCTAATAGTAATAAACCTAAGAGTGACAAGGACAAGGCCAAGAAACCCAAGGCAAACAAACCATGCTGGTCTTGTGGGCAGGTTGGGCACTGGAGTAAGGACTGCCCTATGAAGAAAGCGAAGAAAACCGAGGTAGCGCAAACAAATGTTGTGCTGGGAACCGCAAGTGGGCCTGTAGTGAACATGGTTGTTGGTGAGGCTACGGCTTCTGAAACCGACATTGACCGGTATGTATCCTACAACCCTGTGATATTTTCTACCTATCTGTCAAATGAATGGTTGATAGATACTGGAGCTAATGTACATATTTGTGCTGATATTAGTTTATTTGTATCTTATCAACAGAGTCATAGCCTGACTGTGAAGATGGGGAATGCTAGTGTTGCTCAAGTACATGGAGTTGGAAACGTGGATCTGAAGTTCCCTTCAGGATGTATTCTATCTCTGACGAGAGTGCATCATGTTCCCAACATGCGTAGAAATATAATAAGTGGAAGCTGTTTAGTTTCTAGTGGTTTTGAAATTTCGTTCAAGTGTAATAAAGTAGTTCTTATTCATACTGGTACATTCTTTGGCAAGGGTTACTTGTCAAATGGTTTATTTGTTATTAATGCGGATCCCGTTTTGGGAAATTTGAATAATAATGTTATTCCTACTGTTAACTGTATTGAATCCTCAAATATATGGCATGCTAGACTAGGTCATTTAAACTTTGGTGCTCTTAAGAACATAATGAACTTAGAGTTGATTCCAAAATATACCATAGAAAAGAATTCTAAATTTCAAGTATGTGTGTCTGCTAAACAAATAAGGAAACCTTTTCATAACGTTTTTAGGGATTCAGACTTGTTAGATTTAGTACACACTGATATTTATGAATTTGGTGGTGTGTTGACCAAGGACCAGTTTAGATACTTCATTACTTTTATAGATGATAGTAGTAGATACTGTTATGTTTATTTACTTAGACATAAGGATGAAGCACTTAGTAAATTCATTATATATAAAACTGAAGTAGAAAAACAAACTAGTAAGTTACTTAAAAGATTGAGATCTGATAGAGGTGGTGAGTATACGAGTAATGCTTTTAATGAATTTTATGCAAACAATGGTATAGTTCATGAAGTTACTCTACCATACACACCTGAGTCTAATGGGGTTGCTGAGCGAAAGAACAGAACATTTAAAGATATGATTAATGGTATGCTTATTAACTCTGGGTTGCCTAAATACATGTGGGGAGAGGCTCTAAATATGGCTTGCCATATTTTGAATAGAGTCCCTCTGAAACACATGGATAAAACACCCTTGGAGTTATGGAAAGGCAGGATGACTAGTCTTAAGTATCTTCGTGTGTGGGGGTGCCTTGCTAAGGTGCTTGTTCCTGAACACAAGAGAAAGAAACTAGGTCCAAAGACTGTTGACTGTATCTTTCTGGGCTATCTTGAAACCACTATAGCTATGAGATATTTAGTGTTAAAATCTGACATAGATGGTATAGTGGTAAATACGATAGTTGAATTTCGAGATGCGGCATTCTTTGAGGATGTTTACCCTATGAAAACTGGAATACCTGAAATGATTTCTGATGAAGATCCTACTCACACATCAAGTTCTATTCCTGATCATGTGGAAAAGATGACAAATGTGGGGGCGGAACCTAGTAGTAGCTCTAGTCCTAAGGAACTAGAGGAAACAAGGAGAAGTAAGCGTGCAAAGGTAGTCAAGGATTTTGGAGGTGATTTCATCACTTACAATATCGAGGACGAACCTTTAACTTTCCGGCAAGCTATGGATTCTTCTGAGTCAAGGCATTGGAATGGCGCTGTCAAGAGTGAAATTGACTCTATTGTTTCTAATGGAACATGGGAGTTGGTTGATCTCCCTCCTGGGTGTTCTACTATTGGGTGCAAATGGGTCTTTAAAAGGAAGTTGAACCCTGACGGCTCAATAGATAAGTACAAAGCTAGACTGGTAGCTAAGGGTTTTAAGCAAAATGAAGGAATTGATTATTTTGATACATACTCTCCGGTTGCAAGAATGGTAACAATCTAAATGCTTATAGCATTGGCTTTAGTCCATGGTCTTATCATCCATCAGATGGATGTAAAGACGGCTTTTCTTCATGGTGAACTTGAAGAAGAGATTTATATGGATCAGCCTGATGGATTTGTTGCATCAGGAAATGAAAGGAAAGTATGTAAGTTGATCAAGTCCATCTATGGCTTGAAACAAGCTCCCAGAGATTGGCATAAAAAGTTTGATGAAACTATATTGCCTTTCAGTTATAAGATTAATGAAAGTGATAAGTGTGTCTACACTAAAGTTAAAGGTAATGAGTGTGTTATTTTGTGCCTATATGTGGATGACATTTTACTATTTGGAACCAATATTGAGATTATTAACGAGACTAAAGAATTCTTGAAAAGGCATTTTGAAATGAAGGGTATGGGTGAGGCAAGTGTGATTCTTGGAATCAAACTGATTCAGTTCACTGAAGGAATAACCTTGACTCAATCTCATTATATAGAGAAATCTATACTTGAGAAATATAGTTATTCACAGTGTAGAATCGCTAGTACACCTTATGATTCGAAAGTTTCCCTTGTCAAGAATACTTCAGGAGTGCCTGTGTCTCAGTTAAGGTATTCTCAGATTATTGGGAGCTTGCAGTATCTTGCTAACTGTACTAGACCAGATATTTCATATTCTGTGTCTAAATTGGCTAGATATACAAGCTGTCCAAACAGAACTCATTGGGATGCTCTTGATAGAGTACTTAGATATCTAAAAGGCACAATGTACCTTAGTTTACACTACAGGAGATTTCCTGGTGTTCTTGAAGGGTACAGTGATGCAAGTTGGATAGCTAAGAAGTCTGGTTCCAATGGAGTGACTGGATACGTGTTCACCTTGGCTGGCGGAGCAATATCCTGGAAGTCAAGCAGACAGACTATAATTACCCGGTCTACTTTTGAGGCTGAGTTGTGTGCACTTGACGCCACAGGGACGGAGGCTGAATGGTTACACGGACTTATGTCTGCAATACCTGTAGTAAGCAGACCGCTTCCTGCTATTGCTATTCACTGTGATAGTCGAACAACTATTGACAAGATTAGCAGTAAAAAGCATAATGCTAAAACTAAGAGACACATCCAAGTTAGACTCAAGTCTATAAGGGGTTTAGTGACTGATAGGATCATAGCTATAGAGTTCATAGGAACTCAGAATAATATAGCTGATCCTCTTACTAAAGGACTGGAACCTGCAGTGGTCCTTAAGTCAAGGTTGGGGATGGGACTGTCAACCCATCATAATTCATCAACAGTGGGAACCCAATACACATGAGAGGAGATCCCTCGAAGTGTATTCAATGGGTAATAACAAGCTGTAAGGATGAGTTGGTAGTACCTTTGCTATATAGATGATACTATAGTATCTGAGTCTATCCCCTATAAACCTAGAAGGTACTGACACTGCCAGAAAAGCAAGAGTGGTAAAACTCTGAATGGGATCAAGTCATTTGACGAGATAGAGGCAGTATATCTCTGGAGATGCCCAGCTAAGCGAATGTAATTGTGTGGTCGCAATTAGAGGATAGGGTTAATCCTTGATGCATTCGATGAACAGGATCGAGACATGACCATTAATGTCTCAAAGCCGTAGATTGGCACCATAACCTTTGACTTGTCATCGTCTATGGAATATGGTTATACTAAACGGATTAAGATTCAAGGTGAAACATTCCATCTGAGTCCGATAGCCATTGAAGTAGAGGAATTAGGAGGGTTCAAACCCGGAAGGGTACTGACTCTGAAAAACAAGTCATGATGGGAAATTGATCGCATTTCTGTATGGATTTGTGGGGGATTGTTAGAAAATTAGGATTTTAGAGCTTAATTTAATTATGTTCTTGATGTTAATCCTAAAATCTAATGATTGAAAATTGTTCAATGATATTTGAACTTAAATTTTCATGTATGGTTTTAAGAATTTTCTTAATGAAATCCATATGAAATGAGAGTTGAAAGTAGCTTGGAAAAGCTTGGAAAAAATTTGAGAATGTTTGTCCCACATTGAAATAAATAAAGGGGGTTGTGTGCTTTATATGGTATTACCCACATGAGTAGTATACAACTACTAAGGTGTGTGATGGTCCATTGTGTTGTTATGTGCTTCACGCGCGCCCACACACACGTGCCGCCGCCCCGCCACGCACCGGACCGGGTCGGGTCGAAGGGCGATTTGGGCGAATGTCTCGGCGTCTCGCATACGCGAGGCGACCTGGGCGAGGATTTTATTTATTTGAGAATTAATTTTAATTCGAATTTATTTATCTGTGACTGGATTATTATTAAATTGTTGGACTGGGTTTGATACTGAAATGGGCCAAGTCACTTTGTTAGTGGGCTTAGTCTAAATACCTTGAACCTGGACAAATAATATAATCTGATCTGTAACTGATGAATAAAATCAGAACTTAAGTTCTGATATGATATCTCAGAACTTAACTTAAGTTCTGATATCAGAACTTAACTTAAGTTCTGATATCAGAACTTAACTTAAGTTCTGATATCAGAACTTAACTTAAGTTCTGATATCAGATCAGAAATTAACTTAAGTTCTGATAATAATGTGGGTTTTAATGGGTGTTAATGTGAAAAGCTGTTACAAGTAATTTAAATTCAAAATCTGATCAGTTTTGATTTTTTATTAATGAAGTAGTTTAATTCAGACATTAAGTGTGTGGACAGTTTCATTTTTTCCTCTCCTATAAATAGAGGTTAAAGTGAATGTATTAGATACACTACATTCTCTTCTCTTCTCTTCAACCTCTCTGCATTTCTCTCCAAAAAGTCCTGAAGTGCTGATATTTTCCGGCGACTGAGGTGCTGGTCGAAGTGGAGCTTTTGTTGCTACTGTTAACATAAACTCTGAGCTGTTTTATCCTGGTGGAGATATTGTGCACATCCCAAACGCAGCAGGTAGGGGTAATATTCTCTTCAAGAGCAGCCAGGACTTCGAGCAAGGCCTGGTGACTTAGCTGTGATCATTTTCTTGGCATTTTGTATGTGTGAACCTTTATTTCAGTCACTGTTAAAAGCTATGGTTTTGGGTACATCTTTCTTTCTCTCTTCGTTATTTCAGTTACTGATTTTGTTTACCTGCATGTTTTGTTTTGTTAACTGTGGTCTTGACCTAAACTTGCTAAATTCTTTATACACTTGCTTCTATGTTGCTATATTTGTTAGTGAGATTTACAACAAGTTCACGGCTCACACTTCAATGTATTCTTTGTATATAGGTTCTGGGACAAGGTCTCTCTGTTTTGGATGAGCATACAACAAAGATGGTAAATATGAAGAAGCTGCGCTTGCAGGCTTGGATATAGCATGCGTCAGATCTTAACATGTCTTTCTTTGATCAGAAATCTTCCCAACTTGGAAGATCTTTTCATAGGACTGGTGAGAACTAGACCTTGTCTTAAGCAATGTCGTTGATTAAATGCACATGCTCTTCATATCATTGTGTTTTAATGCGCATATCTGAGCTTAGATTTAATAATTTTGTGTGCAGGAACTTGAAGTGAAGAGTTCCAATCATTCAGAATCAACAGTCGAACGTCATTAAAATCACTAGATTGGAAGGTTGTTTTGCTGGACCGACTTGAAGTAGTCAAAATAAATGGTGTTGATGGTTCAAGATCAGAGCTACATTTAATAAAGCTTATTCTTGCATCTTCCCCATTGCTTAGAGTGAGTGATATCACTTGCCTGCAGCAAGACAGTAAGGGATCCTGAAGAGAAGTTGAGAATTAAACAAGAGTTGCTGCTACTACCTAGAAAATCCTGGGCATCTCAAATTGTTTGGCTTTGATTTTTTCGATTTTTGCACCGAAAGGGTTGTTCTTGAACCAATTGATGTATGATTAACTGAATTTACAATGTTATTTTACCTTTCAAGATAATTAACAAACTAAAAAAAATTAAACATAGGACTAGTGAACCTTCAATTGTTTTTTATATTTGACTTTGAGTTTATATACAAGGAGTTTGAGTGGATACTAATATAATTTTTTTAAAACAAAAAAATCATGAAATATATGACTTATACTAAAATTCACAAAAATAAAAAATAATTATTTTAACTATACAATTAAATTATTACTTTAATTATGTGTATAAAAGTTAAACGACGAATATAGAAAAGCAGAGTGAGTATAAAACTTGTCAAAAAAGTTAATCGAATTTTTAACACTTTGATTTCACCGAAAAATAAAAAATTATTTTACAACTAATAATTAAAAAAATTATCGTTAATTACTTAAATTATTAATATATTAAATTCGAGTATGAAGTATATTAAAGTATAATAAATTTAGAAATACAATTTCAAGCTATATAATAATAACACATTGTTTTTTAAATATAATAAGAATAAGATAGAGAGAACAGCTTCCTATATAAATAGGAGCTCAATGCATCATAATATTTATTCAAATCCCAAGTAGATTCTGATTTCCGACAGCTAAACTTGAAAACCCTGGTTCCTTTAGTAAATCCCCGGCTGCTTTATATTATTATATCCACTGTACATTATCCATTTTTTTAAGCAAACAAAACTCACTGTACATTCTTGATGCAATCCGTTCATTCTTTTTAACCGAACAAAAGCTTATTGTATACAGTAGAATTGTATTGACACAAGGGTCTTGGTCCTTGATGATTGTTTGTCAGGACCAGTTATGGTTGTCAAGGACCACTTAGAGCAGCTCTAACGCTGCCCGTTAGAGTGCCTCGATTCACGTAAAAAGCAATATGGTCTGGCCATATGGAAAACCAAGCACCGGAACAGATTGAAAAAATGGGCATGCCCAGTAAGCTGGCCGCGGCCAATTCCTTTGCCTCCATTAATTTATTATTACTTTTTGTTACTTTTTCATTGCTGCATGTTTCCTGCCATATATATGAACGTTGTTATTTGAACGTTATATATAAAAAGGTAACATATATGTTTTTAACGGGGATATTTTGACTCCTATATATAATCACCTCATTATTCATATTTTCTACTTCATAAAAATTTTAATTTTTCTCTCTAAGAAAATGAATCCAAATAATTCCCCTCCTCCAAATTCACAAAATCCAAACCCTCAATATCCATATTCATATCCAAATCCTTATTTTCCAAATCCACAAAATTTTAATTTTACTGCTCAAAGCCCAAATTCTCAACCCCCATTTTCACATTCTCAAGCTTCTCAATTTCCATTTCCGTATCCTCAAAATTCTCCTTATCCATTCCCATTTCCTCCATTTTCAAATTCACAATTTGAAACCCAACAATCACCTATCAATATCCAAAATTCCCCAGATTCGCAAGTGCCGGCCTTTGGTACAAACTTTGTTGATCTAAATGATGATTATGAGGAAACAGAAGATATACATGAAAATACTGGTCACTGGACGTGGGTTGAAGATAAGCTCTTAATAAGTGCATGGTTGAATGTCTCAATTGATCCACTAGTCGGTACTGATCAAAAAGCCGAAACCTTTTGGGACAGAATTAAGCAATATTGTGAAGAGGACAATCCCGGTGTCATCAAAAGAGGAGTTGTGGCTATGAGAAAAAGGTGGCAACGAATAAATGAAAGTGCTCAGAAATTTTTGTCATGTTATGATGAGGCTCAACGAATGTTTGGGAGTGGTTCAAACTTGGATAACATAATTGAGAAAGCTAATGAACTCCAATTGGCCCAATACAAGAAAAAGACAAATTTTGATAATCATTGGCGTGAGCTTCGTAGACATCCCAAGTGAAGAACTCCTGCAACTAGTGCAAGTTCTAAAAGAACTAAATTAAGTAGTTCTGGAGCTTACTCATCAGAGGCGAATAACGATACACCAACATCTGATGAATTTCAACCGGTTCGTCCAAAAGGTACAAAAGCTGCTAAAAGGAAGGGAAAAGGGAGGGCAACAACTGCGGAAATTGAAGAATATGAAGCTATTCAAGTTAATGAGTTGAGAAGAATGAACATAATGGATACAGTAAATGAAATGAAGCAAAAAGAAATTGAGACTCGACAAAGAGAGCTTGAGACTAAGCAAACCGAGCTTGATTTACAAGTCATTTTGGCGGATACTACTAAAATGAATGATGCTCAACGAAAGATTCATGCAAAAATGCTTGAAAAAATTATGGCAAGAAACTAACTGTTGGAAGCTAGTGCTTGTCTTTTCTTGTTTGCTTTTATTTGTTTGTAAACTAGCCGTTGGAAGCTAGTGCTTGTCTTTTCTTATTTGCTTTTATTTGTTTATAAACTAGCCGTTAGAAACTAGTGCTTGTCTTTATTTGTTTGTAAACTAGCCGTTGGAAGCTAGTCCTTGTTTTTATTTATTTGTAAACTAGCCATTGGAAGTTAGAATATATTCGTTTTTATCTTCTATATAAACTAGATGTATCAATTCTTTCAATTCACATCAACATGAATCAAACACCCACAACAGAAAGCTTCACAGAATAATTCACTCAAGAATTTATTGAAGAGTTTTGTGATGACACTAAAAGCAATCGTCGACTCGAGCTCTTTCAAAAAATATATGGACAGAGCTCAGCATCCACGCCTCGAAGATGTATTTACAGAGATCGTGAAGCAGGTCATCAGCGTCTAGTGAATGATTATTGTTCACCAAATCCAGTATATCCATAAAATATATTTCGACGAAGATTCCGTATGGGAAGACATGTCTTTCTTCGTATTGTGGATGTTGTCTCAAATTTTGATCCATACTTTCAACAAAGAATGGATGCAGTGGGAAGAAAAGGTTTATCACCTTTACAAAAATGCACTACGGCAATGCGTATATTGGCTTATGGTATATCTGCTGATGTTGTTGATGATTGTGTTCGTATTGGAGAGAGTACTGCAGTTGAAGCCTTGAAAACATTCGTCTCCAATATAATTACATAATTTGAAGGCGAATACTTACGAAAGCCAAACTCAAATGACGTGCAACGTCTGCTACAAATGGGTGAGGCTCATGGCTTTCCAGGTATGATGGGGAGTATTGATTGCATGCACTGGCAATGGAAAAATTGTCCAAAAGTATGGAAGGGAATGTTCATGAGTGGTCACAAAGGAGTTGCAACAATTATACTAGAAGCGGTTGCTTCATCTGATCTATGAATATGGCATGCATTTTTTGGAGTTGCTGGATCAAACAATGACATAAATATTTTAGATCGGTCACCAATATTTGATGAAGTGCTACAAGGTCGTGCTCCAGAGGTAAATTATACTATAAATGGAAATAATTATATTGTGGGATATTACTTAACATATGGAATATATCCAGAATTGGCAACATTCGTTAAAACGATACCACGTCCACAAGGTGAGAAAAGAAAAATATTTTCAAAACAAGAACGCCAGCGAAAAGATGTTGAACGAGCATTTGGTGTGTTACAGTCCCGTTTCGCAATTGTACGTGGTCCGACACGCTTTTGGGACAAAGACGATCTTGGGAGAATCATGAGAGCATGCATCATAATACATAATATGATTGTTGAAGATGAGAGAGACACGTATGCCACTCAATTTGGTCCTCTGCCAAGTTATGATGATGTAATAAATAGTTTATCACAACCAAACTTAGGCGAAGAACCTTTTGCTGCGTATGAAACGTATATTCAAAACACTATACAGATGCCTGATAAACGGACACATCGTCAGCTACAAAATGACTTGGTTGAGCATATCTCGCAATTTCATATTAATCGTTAATTTTTTTATTGTAATGTTTTTAATTCAATGCTTTCTCGTATCTTTTTTTTAATGTAATATTTTTCCTTGAAATTGTTTTTTAATGATATGATTAATTATGATGCATTTTTTTATATTATTAACTACCATTCTATTATAAATATAATATAATAAGGAAATAATGGGTCCTGCATTATTAATAAATGGGCGTACCGTTGGATAGAGCTGGCCAATTTTCTTTCATCGCCTGGTTTGGTAGACGTGGCAAGCAGTGGGGTCGGGAAAAAAAGGGAAATGGGCAGGGGGCGTTGGGGCTGCTCTTATGCGATAATTCACTTTCTAGCCTTTGGATTGGACATCCAATATCTACGATTAGAAGAAAATAGCTAGTAGCGATTTGCGATTATATCAAATATTACGAGTATCCTTTTTATGTATTTATATATTCGTTAAGTCTATGCATTATATTTCTCTATGCAATTTGCCTTTATCTTCCTACAAGCACACATTATGAGTATCATTTGAGTTTGATCTATGATGGGTTAGCTATTTCCCTTTTATTTTTACGGCTAAACGTGTGTAGTATACATATCTGTTTTGTTTTAGGTGATTTATTCTTACAATCTGTCTTATCACACACATATGTCACACATGTATGTGAGTATTTATGTTAAAGAGACGAATTTTTAACATTTTGATTTCACCGAAAAACAAAAAATTATTTTATAACTAGTAATTAAAAAGATTATCGTTAATTTCTTATATTATTAATATAATAAATTAGAGTATGAAGTATATTAAAATATAATAAATTTAGAAATGCAATCTCAAGCTACATAATAAGTACCATATTGTTTCCTAAATAGAATAGGAATAGGATAGAGAGGGCAGCTTCCTATATAAATACATGTAGAATGTACTATATATTCAAATCTTAAGTGAATTCTGATTTCCGACAGTGAAACTTGTAAGAACCCCAGTTCCTTTGGTTTTGTTTATATATATTATTACATCCACATACAATATAATCGGCATTTTGTAACTCCCCGGCTGTTTCCAAATTCTGTTGTTAAAGGAAGAAATAGAAAGAGAGAATCGAGAGAGATTACATATAATGATGACGACGATCACAGAGCACGATTACCGGCATGAGGAGGAGGCGGAAGGTCTTGCTTGTCCTTCCATTGATGATTTTGTACTGAGTGATGCTTTCTTTTATGGTGATCATCAAGCCACATGTATTAATCTTGATCCTATTGTGTTCTTCACTGGTTTGTCAAAACAAGATGATAGAGAACAACACTGCCCCTGTCCCCCACCCAACAAGAAGCTTTTAGTTGCTAGGTATAATGGTAAAGGAAAAGAGTGGAAACATGTATTGCAAGTACTTCAACCCGATACCAACATGCTGGCCAAAGTAGACACTTCATTGGAGTCGACTAAGTCGTCGTCGTTTGCTGTTACAAAGCCAAGAAAGACTATTAAGATTGTTTTCAAGAAGAAGTTAGATAAGTCGATACTGATGAACGAGAAAGATTTCGAGTTAAAACTGGAAGCAACCAAAAGGAAACTCCATGATTTATATGACCAGACCAACAAGCTCAAAATCCAGAGGACAACACAACTGATTGATTTACAGCATTTGCCACCAATGCCGGCCATGAACAAGAAAAGCCTCAAAGCAAACCCTAAGCCCAAGGTGGGCAGGATGAAGATGATAACTTCGAAACCATTTTTTTGATAAGCTCCTGCAATAATAGAATAGGCTGTTAGTTTCTATAATTATATATTGGAATTAATAGAGCGTTAGTTACAAGGGATGGACACGTTCCGAGCCACAAAAGGAAGGATTATGGAAGAAGATGCTATTTTATACCATTATGCCTTGTAATTACATGACTTAGTTAGATAGGTAGGCTGCTGGCTTGAGCGTAAGAAAAAGCTGTGAAGTTTTCGATTGAGTTATAACAGATGTAAGCTCCTGAAATAATAGGCTGTTAGCTTCTACAATTATAAATTGATATTAACATCAATGATCTCTCTGTGTATAATAGGATATGTGTTTTGTTTAAGCATATTAAAGTACCAACTCTTACTCTTTTTGCATTTACCTTCAAAGATTAACTTGTCTCTTTAATTGTTCAATCTCTTCTATATTTATATGTATTGTACAATTTTGCTTGGTATTCGATCTTCATTAGGAGGTTATAATCTAGCCATGTTTATATAGTAGTTGCTAGCTTTAATATGATACTTAATCTAAGGGTTCTCGCGGCATTCTGTCTCTCACAAGTTCTACAGTAGCTCTCCTTATTAGATGCAACTAGAATTCTACACAGGAACACTAACTATTTGGCCACCAGAAAAACTAGTGAAAACGTAAAAGACAAGCAAAGACAAGCAACTGGGGTAGAAGGCTTTGTGTTCTCAGGTTAATATTCATCATTTTAACTTGAAATTTGCAAAAATAAAAACACAACTTGAATTAAAGTAACAAGATGTGCTCATAAAAATTTATTGCCATATTTTCTGGTATAATATATGGTGAATCTAGTCATTATTGGCCTATCTAGTCAGATCCTTCGTAATGCTTTAAACTAGACATCTTTTGTTTGGTTCCTTTTAATGATAAAATGGAGAGCCTCAGTCTGCCGGGTTTAAGTACAGTTCAGGGTTTTATAATCTTTTTAAGCATAAGGTTTTGCACAACTATACACAACTGCCCTCTGGTTCAAAAACGTTTTCTTTTTGTCATTCAAAAAGAAAACGTTTTTGTCATATGTTGGTTCTAGTTTCAAGTTTCTACTAGTGTTGTTTGTTATTTCCATATGGTCTAGTTAGTATCTTCCCTTAATAGCAGTTTGTTGGTAGTTTGTATATTAATTTCACCCTGGTATCTGCTCAATTCTCTACAAGACATTGCGTTAATCCAAGTTTTCATACTCATTCCCTAGATTTCTGGTCAATGACCTCATATAAGATTTTGAGCGAGGAGCAGTTTTCCGGTGCTTATGACCCTTAAGGACAAGAACCTAAAATGTTTTGCCCCATACCAGAAGCTAAACACATAGAAAATTACAGACTAGGTAATAGTTTCCTAAATGGTAATTATTATAGAAAACCAACACCTGTTTATGTGTCTATATATAAGTATAGCAGTGAGACAGCTTCCTATGACAAAAACTCATGGTGTATATATTAAATAATGTATTTCACTAATGATAAAATGAATGATTATAAGTAAATATAAAGTAACAAGTGAGCAACGTGCATAAACAACTAGACCTATAAAATAGCAACTACTCCTGATTTTTCTCCAGTACTTCTGTTTATTAATGAGACCACGACTTATTTTCTACTGAATGCATGACCTAGTCATACATGTACAAGCTGATCTAAAATAAATAAAATAAAACTTTAACACAATAAAACAAGTTTAGATTAATTTTCTAACAATCTCCCCCTTAATCTAAACTTGTCTCATGCAATCCTCCCAGCTCGTATGGCTTTCAAACTGAGCTCGTATGGCTAATAAACTGACCCCGTATGGCTAATAAACTGAGCCTGTATGGCTAATATTTTCCCGTCTGACACTCTTCCTGCTCGTCTTCTCTTCAACTTATTGCTCTTCAACTTATTTGCCCTTCTGGCACGTTCACCTCCAAGAAGTGTTCCATCTCTTTCTGCATGACATCCTGCCAATGTATCTCATTTTTTGCTTTCTGCAGGCTTCTCTGGCACCGTCTCATCTTTCTCGGCAGCTAGAGGTGGCCAAACAAACGGTTTGGCTCGGCACGATCGAGATTCGACTCGCCAAAAATTCGTCTAACTCGCCTCGTTACGTGCCGATTCATTATTCGGCACAAATCGTGTATCAAGATGAGCCGAACACGAACTGGAAATTGTAAAACCGGAACCGGCCCGGAACCGGACGGGAACCGGCCCGTCTAACCGCCTGCGAATAAACAAATGAGAAACTGATCGGCTCGGCCCGCGAGTTGGCGAATTATTCGGCACGGCCCGCACGTTAGTGGCACGCGCTTCAAATCTATTAATCTATTTTGGAGTTGTTCTTCAAATCAAACATAACAAAGTAAGTGTAGTGTGCTTGTCTTGGTTTTATCAATTCAAAATGGAAGATAATGTGTGGAAATTTCCTCTGTTCACACATACAATTTAAATTAATCCGTGTGTATGTGTCATGTGTGTACTGTGTCTGTGTAGCTGTAGCCTGTAGGTCCTGTATCTAATAATAGTAATTTATATTATTACAACTTACCTCTGTCAAATGTCATCTGTCAATCAACTAAATAATCAAGTTGCATCCCATTAAAAAAAATTACAGTGTTCAGTGTAATTCGGATAGCCAAACTCGGCAGCCCGGCTCGTCATCTCCCGTCATCCGCCTGCAACTCGGGTAAACCGCCAAATTCGTCTAATTCGTGTGAATCGCGGGTCATCCACGAACTGCCATCTGTCGAACCGGCCCGAACCCGGCACGGCTCGTTCTATCATACGGGCTGTTCACGAGTTCATAGCTAAACGAACCGGCTCGCCGAAAATTCAGCACGGCATGCACGGCACGATCGTGTGGCCACCTCTATCGGCAGCCACATATTACACATGCATCCCATACTATGCATCCCATACTATACATGCAGCCTTGCCACCATCCTTGTGCAACGCCTACCTCAAGCAAAATAGAAACTGCATTCCATTTCTCTTTTAGACTCCGATAAGGCATCATATCGGGTATAGCTGTTTCTTTTCCACATTTAACACCAGCAGGTCACCATTAAGAACTGTAAGCTCTAATACCAAATGTAGAAAACCAGCACCTGTTTATGTGTCTATATATAAGTATATCAGTGAGACAGCTTTCCGTGACAAAAACTCATGGTGTATATATTAAATAATGTATTCCACTAATGATTAAATGAATGATTACAGGTAAATATAAAGCAGCTAGTGAGCAACGTGCATAAACAACTAGACCTATAACATAGCAACTACTCCTAGTTTTTCTCCGATACTTATGTTTATTAATGAGACCACGACTTATTATCTACTGAATGCATGACCTAGTCATACATGTACAAGCTGATCTAAAATAAATAAAATAAAACTTTAACACAATAAAACAAGTTTAGATTAATTTTCCAATAATTACTTTTTGCTGCACCTGGGCTAAAATGCATCATCATTTTAGAGGGTAACGCCCTGGTATGAATTTGTTAAATTAACCTGAAGTGGCTCGTTATGGTCAATCCAAACTTGTTATTTAACCTACTGTTGCCTAGCGTCTTCTGTAATGCATATCCTTCACTCTTCAAAGTTGTATCTACTATATGTCTGTTCAGCACGAAAGGTTTAAGAGAGCTCTACAGGAAAGCATTGCTCTGAGGGAGGGTCTTGACACTTTTACTACCTTTGTTGTATATATATCCTCTGTAGATCTCAGCAATATTACTCTGTCAAATCATTTATGTTAGTTTTCAAGATCAAACACTGGCAAAGGCTCTGTTGATATTATAGGCGTCTGCATTTATTTGATCACAAGTTGCTCTTATAAGCATAATTTTTTGTGTTAGTCCTCAAATTTAAGTAGTAATCTATGTGATATCGTAGTTGAAGTTGGAATGTGCTTTAATTTGTATACACTACAGAGCTCTATCTTAGATTTTTAAGGCTTCAGCAAACTGATACAAAGTTTTTTTTAAGAAAGACAAAATTTACAAATATATGAAGCACTGTTTCCCGTATAAGGAGTTTTCTTACTTGTGTAGGGGATTCATTTGACTACTCCAGGAAATTATTGTTTAGTTTCTCATGTTTGTGAAGCATACCCGATTTTAGATAACAATGAAAATTTGTATTCTCGTTTTTGTAATTTATTATTTTTAGTGATCCGAGAATTATATCCAAAAAAATTTAGCCTCCCAAACTCATGTATTTACTGTGGCTAAAATTATAATAGTATGTCTGTTTTGATTTGAACATTATCAAACGCTTCTAGCTGCTGCAATTTCTCTGGTACGTTTATTATATAATAGACTTTTCCAGCCTATCCATCTTAGACAGTACCATAATCCTTAAACATGAAGATGAAGTACAGTTATTAGCTAAAAGCGTAGATACTTTTATGGAAACTTATCCCCAACCATCGTTGGATGGGATACACCGGCAAGAATGTTTCATTGCGGTAGCTCTCACCTGCCGAATGAAATCAATGGAATATTATGGCTGGTGTATCCCAACCAAGTTGGTGTGAAGGGATTTTAGCACATAAACGCAGTGAAAACGTAAATTTAAATCTTAAAAAAAAACCGAAACCCTCTGCAGGATCCATGCGAAAAATATATTTAATTCGTAGTTCAGTATGTTTACCTTAAGAAGCTTACGTTATGGAAAGATGGAGGTCTTTAATGGCGATCCAAAATGATGAACGGAAATCCTTAGCAGCTGCTCCTCAAGTGTGAAGCACTCCAACCGGTATCCACCAAGAAAACGATGTAATGAAGGAGGAGATGGAGAGAATTAGGGTTTTGTAAATCTTTTTGGTTGAGGCAAAAATAGGGTTTATAATAGTATATTTATAGGCAAAATTTTCAACTAAAATTTTTTTCCATAAAATATTATTATTATTAACCCTTTATTATTCTCACTAATAATTAAAACACTTTTTAATTATTATCCTTTTTCTAAACTCTTTAAATAATTCTCTCACTTGATTTAATTTCTAAAAATTAAATTCTTAATTAATAATATTAAGAACCTTTTCTTAATTAATTTATAATTAATTAATCTCATTTAATCAATTATTAATTTTCCAATTAATTATTTATTTCAAATAAATAATTATCAGCCATTATTAATTAATTCCTCCACCATTAAATCATTCTCTTTATGGTGTGACCCTAGGTTCAATATTAAGCCGGTAGTAGAAATAAATAATAATAAAACTATATTATCATTATTTATAAATTCTCTAATTCATTAAATATGATTAATTAATTAATCATATATTCCACATCGTGAGGGATACTTCTCAGCATATCGTGACTATCCGGATAATACGAATTCACTACTTAGAATACCAAGAACCTATTTAGTGATAGTTACCGTGCAATTAATTCCTTCTACCCTGCAATGTCACGATTAAATACAAGGCATGGAACTTGTGTCAAGCCTATCTTATTTAATCACTTGCTTCCCATTCACTATGCTTAGTTCTATTTAATGTAAATTAGAAACTCCTTTCTATTTCATTCACTCTGGCCAGAGATTCCTGAACTAACATAAGTGGATCAGCATTGAACATTCTTTTCCTACACTGGAAGGGGTAGATCCTTATTGATCATACACTATCTTCATGTACAAATTCCTAACCCAGTAGAGCCCTTATATTATCCCTTGAGACTAAGACTAAACCAAAGCATAGTTCAGTTTACACAAGATGACTATATGACCTCAACCGTCAAGGATACTGTACACACTATCATTATGTGAACAACTGCTGACACGTGAGTGAACTCCATCAGTTGTTCAGCTGTGTGAGTCATGTTCAGTGAACTTATTCTATAATAAGCACCTATATACTAGCTATAGTGTCACCACACAAATGTCTATTGAGAACAGACATCCTTCATAATGAAGCAAGCATAGTATGTACCGATCTTTGTGGATTATTAATTACCAGTTAGTAATCCTATGACCAGGAACTATTTAAGTTTAGAGTTATCATCTTTTAGGTCTCATTATTATGATCTCATCACAATCCATAAAAAGCTTTACTCTAAACTGTGGTATATCTTATTTAGACATTTAAATAGATAGAGCCCGCAGTAAAAATAAAACAAGCCTTTTATTAATATCATGAAATCAAAACAGATTACATAAAAGTTATTCTAAATCCTCATACATGATTGGACTTAGGACATATCTCTTTCAATCTCCCACTTGTACTAAAGCCAATCACTCTGGTATCTAATACCCTCTTGTCTTTATGACATCAAAGTGACTCTGAGAAAGTGGCTTTGTGAGTGGGTCTGCTACGTTTGTTATGTGTGTCAACTCTCTCGATGTTGACATCTCCTCTTTCAACAATCTGAATTGCACCACCATTCAGAGTAAACACGTACCCTGACATGGATTTGCTATCACTTTCTGATTGAAAACTAGAGTCAGTATAACCCTCTATTTTCAACTCAGATTCACCACCAAAAACAAGAAAAATGTCCTGAGTCCTTCGCAGTACTTAAGGTTGTTTTTCACTGCTTTCCATGGTCTTCACCTAGATTGGACTGATATCTGCCCGTCACACTAATTGAATAA